>NC_081565.1:51080930-51145781 GCF_022355385.1 Mustela nigripes
GATGAAGGACCTCAATGTGTGAAAGGAATCCATCAAAATCCTTGAGGAGAACACAGGCAGCAACCTCTTCAACCTCAGCCGCAGCAACATCTTCCTAGGAACAACGCCAAAGGCACGGGAAGCAAGGGCAAAAATGAACTATTGGGATTTCATCAAGATCAAAAGCTTTTGCACAGCAAAGGAAACAGTTAACAAAATCAGTAATTATTTTTAATGAAAACAGACATGAACTAACTGAATAGATAAAAAAATAAGACATATGTATCCTGATTACAAGAGACTCACTTTAGACCTTTAGACACCCACTTTAGATACCCACAGATGTCTGTGGGTAGGAAATGAAGATGGAAATGGAAAATGAAGAAATGGAAAAAGACATTCCATGCAAATGGAAGTAGGAAAAATAAAGTAGGGGTAGCAATACATATATCAGATTTTAAAACAAAGACAGGTAAAGGGCATTACATAATGATAAACAAGAGAATATAAAATTGTACAAATGTATGCACTTAACATGGCAATAAATAAATACACAAAGCAAATACTGAAAGTCACAAAGGGAGAAACTGATATTAACATATAATAATAGTAGGTGTATTTAACATCCCATTTATGTCAGAGGATAAATCATTCAAACAAAATCAGTAAGTAAACTATTGACATTGGATAACACGTTAGACCAGATGGACTTAAGAGATATACACAAAACATTCCATCAAAAAAGAGAAGAATAATTCTCAAGTATACATGAAACATTCTCCAGGACAGATAACATGTGAAGCCACAAAACAAGTGTCCATAAATTATTAAAGAAGACTGAAAACATTATCATGCATCATTTCCAAGCACAACGGTATGAAACTAGGTATCAGTTACAAGAAAAAACACAAATACACACAGGCTAAACAACATGCTACTAAATAATCAGTGGGTCAACTAAGAAATCAAAGAGGAAAGAAATAATACATGGTGACAAATGAAAATGAAAACATAACAGTCCAACTCTTTGGGACACAGAAAAATCAATCCTAAGAGTGAAGTAGCAATACAGACCTACCTCAAAATACAAGAAAAATTTCAAAAATCTAATCTTATATCTTAATAAACTAGAAAAATGAACAAACTATTTCCAAAGTTAGTAGAATGAAGGAAATAATAAAGATTAGATTGAAAAAAACAGAAAAGATGAAAGAAACTAAAGGCTGTTTCTTTGAAAAGATATCCGAATTGGTAACTTTTACTCAGTCTCATCAAGATAAAAAAAGAGAGAACTCAAGCAAATAAAATTAGAAATTAAGAACAAAAATTACAATCACAACTGCAGAAATATAAAATGTAAAATAATATTATGAAAAATTATGTGCCAACAAATTGGGCAACCTAGAAAAAAATAGATAAATTCCTATAAATAAACAATCTTCCAAACTGAATCATGAAGAAATAGAAAATTTGAACAGATTGATTACTAGTTACAAAATTGAAATGGAAATTTAAAAACTCCCAACAGGAGCAGTCAGGAGTCTTGGTCAGTAAAGCATCTGCCTTTGGCTCAAGTCATGCTATCAGGGTTCTGGGATCCAGTCCCATGTCAGGCTCCAAATAGGGAGCCTGCTTCTCCCTCTCCTTCTGCCCTCCCCCCGGCTCATGTGCTCCCTCTTTCTCTCTCTCTCAAATGAATAAATAAAATCTTAAAAACAACAACAACAAAAAAAAAAACCTCCCAACAAACCAAGGTCCAGGACCAGATAGCTTTACAGGTGAACTCCACCAAATATTTAAAGAAGAGTTAATTGGGCGCCTGGGTGGCTCAGTGGGTTAAGCCGCTGCCTTCAGCTCAGGTCATGATCTCAGAGTCCTGGGATCGAGTCCCGCATCGGGCTCTCTGCTCAGCGGAGAGCCTGCTTCCCTCTCTCTCTCTCTCTGGCTGCCTCTCCGTCTACTTGTGATTTCTCTCTGTCAAATTAATAAATAAAATCTTTAAAAAAATAAAAATAAAAAAAAAAATAAAGAAGAGTTAATTATCTTTTCCTCTCAAACTATTGCAAAAAAATAGAAGAAGGAAAACTTCCAAATTTATCCTATGAGGCCAGCATTATCTCAGTATCAAAACCAGACAAATATGACAAAAACCAAAACTTCAGGTTAATATCCTTGATGTACATACATGCAAAATTCCTCAAAAAATATTAGCAAATCAAAATCAACAATACCTTAAAAGAATCACTCACCACTGGAACTTATTCCAGGGATGCAAGGATGTTTCAATATTCACAAATCATTATGATACATCACATTAACAAGAGAAATGATAAAGGCCATATGAACATCTCAATAGATGCAAAAAAAAGCGTTTGAAAAAAAACAAAACATCCATTCATGATAAAAGCTCTCAAAAAGCTGGTTTTAAAGGAAACATATCTCAATATATTAAAGGCCATATATAAAAAATCCACAGCTAACATTCTAGTAAACGAGAAAAAGCTAAAAGCTTTTCCTGTAAGATCAGGAACAAGACAAGGATGTCCACTTTCGCTTTTTTTTAACATAGTACTGGAAGTCCTAACCACATCAATCAGACAAGAAAAATAAATAAAAAGTATCCAAATTATAAAGGAAGAAGTAAAACTACCATCATTTGCAGTCAACATGATACTATATATAGAATATATTAAAAAAAACTACTAGAACTAATACTGGATTCAGTTACAGGATACAAAATTAATATACAGAAATCTGTTGCACATCTATACTCTAATAAAAAATAGCAGAAAAAGAAATTGAGAAAACAATTGCATTTACCATTCCACCAAAAAGAATAAAATACTTGGGAAAAAAACAAAGGGTTGGTGAACAAACTATACTATGAGAACAGTAAGACTTTGATGAAATAAATTGATGATAACACAAATGAAAAGAAACACTATGCTCATGGATTGAAAGAATTAATATTTTTTAAATATCCCTATTACCCAAAGCAATCCAGATTCAATGCAATCCCTATCAAAATACCAACAGTATTTTTCACAGAACTAGAAAGAAGAATCCTAAAATTTGAATGGAACCACAAAAGACCCCAAAGATCCAAAGCAATCTTGAAAAGGAAGAACAAAGCTGGAGATATCACAATCTCAAATTTCAAGACAAACACAAAGCTACAACAAGATATGGTACTGGTAGAAAAACAGACTCATAGATCAATAGAACAGGACAGAGCGCCCAGAAATAAACACATGCTTCTTTGGTCAGTTAATCCAATGACAAAGGAGGCAAGAATATATAATGGGGGAAAAGATAGTCTCTTCAATAAATGATTATGGGAAAACTGGACAGCTACATGCAAAAGAATGAAACTGGACCATTTTCTAAAATCATATACAAAAATAAACTCAAACTGGATAAAAGGCCTAAATGTGAGAGCTGAAATCATAAAACTCCTGGAAGAAAACATACACAGTAGTCTCTTGGACATTGCCCTTAGCAATATATTTATGGAAATGTCTTCTGAGGCAAGGGAAACAAAAGCAAAAATAAACAACCAGGACTATATCAAAATAAAAAGCTTTGCACAGCACTGGAAACCATCAACAAAATCAAAAGGCAGCCTACTAACTGGGAGTAGATATTTGCAAATGATATATCCAATAAGGGGTTAATATCCAAAATATATAAAGGACTTATACAATCCAATACTAATTTCTCCAAATAATCCAATTTAAAAACGGGCAAGTGACCTGAATAAACACTTTTCCAAAGAAAACATACAGATGGACAAGAGATACATGAAATCATGCTAAACATCACTCATCATTGGGGGATGCAAATCAAAACCACAAGGAGATATCACTTCACACCAGTCAGAATGGCTAGTATCAAAAAAATAAATAATTAAGAAGTGTTGGCAAGAATGTGAAGAAAAAGGAACCCTCATGCACTGTTGGAATTGTTCACCGACACAACCACTGTGGAAAATAGTACTGTGGCTCCTCAAAAAGTTAAAAACAAAAATATTATATGTTCCACTAATTCCATTACTGGGTATTTACCCAAAGAAAACAAAAACACTAATTCAAAAGATATATGCACTTCTGAGGCATTATTTACAACAGCCAAGATATGAAAGCAACCTAAGGGTCTGTCTATAGATAAATGGATAATGAAGTGATATACACACAGACACACATATATACACACAGACACACACACACAGAGGAATTCCTTAGGCATATACATGCCTAACATGGAAGGGCCTTTATTTCACTTATGCTAATGCGTCACTTATGCATTAAGTGAATGCATAAGTGACGTATTTCACTTATGCTAAGTGAAATAAATGATACAGAGAAAGACAAAAATTAAATGATTTCACTTATATGTAGAATCTAAAATACAAAACAAATGAACAAATAAACAAAGAGAAACAAACACAAATATAAAGAATAGATTGGTGGTTGCCAGAGAGGACAGAAATGGGGGACAGCAAAAGAAGTAAAGGGGATTAAGAGATTAAAAAGTACAGTTATAAAATAAGTCACAGAAGGGAAAAGGACAGCATGGGGAATATAGTCAGTAGTACTGTAATAACCATATGGTGACAGTTGGTGATTTTACCTAACATTGTACACACTGAGTAATGTACAAAATTATAGAATCACTATGTTATACACCCAAAACTAATGTACCACTCTATGTCAACCGTACTCCAATATTAAAAATAAATGTGTATATATTTATAATTACATTTATACTACCATGAACTACTGTGTGATTCAGTAGTCAAACTTCTGGGTATCTATGCAAAGGCAATGAAATCTGGATCTTCAAGAGATATTTATCTATACTCCTATGTTCATTCTAGCATTATTCATAATATCCAAAATACAGAAACAACCTAATTTGCAATCAATGGATAAAGAGATGCAGAAAATTTGGTACATGTATTAAATGAAATGTTATCCAACCTTAAAATACAAAAAAAAAAAAATCTTTCTGTGACAACATAGATGGAAGGTATTATCTTAAGTGAAATACATCAGATGCAGAAAAACAAATACTTCAAAATCTCACTTAAATGTAGAATTTGAAAAAGCTGAACTTACAAAAGCAGAGAGTATATGGTATTTTCCAGGTGTTGGACATGTGGGAAATGCAGAGATGTTGGTCAGAGAGTATACTGTTTAGTTATGTAGGACAAATAAGGTCTAGAGATAAAATGTATAGCACAGTGACTACAGTTATTAATACTATACTACATACTTGAAATTTGCTATGGAATTAGACCTTAAGTAGTCTAACCATAAGGAAAAAAGTACTATGAGAGATAACGGATATGTTAATTAGCCTGATTATAGTTATGATTTCACAATTCAGATATACATCAAAAATTCCATTAAAATAGCAACATTCACACCCACTCACTTTAAGGATCCCCGATAAAGGAAAACTGGGCTTATCTCATGACCTCAATGGAAAACTTCAAACAGTTGACTATTTTTCCATTTCGACCAGAAGATATTTACTTTACACCTGACTGCTTCTTAAGCACAGATTTATATACTAGCTTTCACATGTTAGGTGCATTTCTTATCTGGTGAATATAACCATATCTGAATATTAAAGGAAAATATAAATAATATTATCTTTGCTATGCAAATTAGAAATGCCTTTGGGATAAAACAAGGCCTCCAGGTATTTTCAAATAAGCAGAAGCAGAAGTGTATTTTATGTTCAGTTTACTTCCCAACTACTTTAAATACTATTGATCTCAGCATTGTTTATATATAATTATATCTGGTTCATTTTCCTTTGAAACATTTATTTTTGATGATAACATGAAAATTTAGCAAAGGCATTGAAGGGACTAGGTAAGCCTTTATCGAAGGTACTGAATGGCCAAAGACTATTGTTGGGGTCTCATGTGAACATTTTAAAGTTACCACAATTGTTTGGATTTTTTTATTGCTCAAGACTCTATTTCAACATTTACATGTCTTTTCTTATTGTTTTAAAAAAACAGGAAATATTTGTTCATAAGCTAATCTTTAATGTTACAGATAGTTTTCAAAAGTCCAATATATAGTAAAACACTGTAATCCTACTCAAGGGGGTTTGAGGGTTACTCTTTTCTTCCTGGTTTATATTCCCCCAAATAACCTTATCAAGTGATAAATCTATTAAAACAATGAGGATTGTTTGGTCTTACTTCCAGATAAGACAATGAATGTGCCTGCATTCATAAGTATGATATAGTTTAGATTTACAATTGGTTTTAATATGTTTTAGTTTGAGAGCACCTGAGTGACTTAGTTAAGCATCATGATTTAGGCTCAATTCATGATCTTGGGGTCATGGGACTGAGCCCCACACTGGGCTCCACTGTCAGTGCAGTGTCTGCCCCCCCTACCTCTGCCAGTCCCTCTGCTCATTCTCTCTATAAAATAAATAAAATATGGGGCGCCTGGGTGGCTCAGTGGGTTAAAGCCTCTGCTTTCGGCTCGGATCATGATCCCAGTGTCCTGGGATCAAGCCCCACATCAGGCTCTGAGCTCAGCAGGGAGCCTGCTTCCTCCTCTCTCTCTGCCTATGTCTCTGCCTACTTGTGATCTCAGTCAAATAAATAAATAAAATCTTAAAAAATGTTTTAGCTTGTTTACTAATTATAAATTGATTATACACTCACCCCACCACCAACACACACATAAAAGTAAATAATTCCCAATGGCAATTAATGGCCTAAACTTAACTACTAGAATTCTGGAATACTGTTGTCTACACATAAATGAAGATAAGATACTTTGAAGACAAAGACCCTCAAGAAACAACTAATGATCTATTTCACTTGACTTTATGAGTAACTTCATCAGTTTTATAAATGTTAGAGCTATCCCAGCTGAAAATCTCCCATTACAATTCACCTTAACTATGTTCAATTGAATAAAGCTCTAGGTCAGGTATAGCAGACAGGCTTTCTAACCTGTGCGAAAGCAGAGAGCTGACTGGAATGCTGTTTTAATTCAAGACTCAGTAGGAAAGAGAATTGTGAACAATCAGTAAAGACCACTAAGAAATGGAAGGGGAAGAATGATGACACAATGGCTAGGTATTTGTCTCCCTCCCCCAGAGTAAAAGCTTCACCTATCAACTGCTTAAATCCCAGAGTAGATTTTAACAATGTCATGTCTCTCAGTCCAATTAACTCCTAAATATAGTGTCAAAATATAAGTTTTTAAAATATGATCATCTTCCACTCATAGGAAAAAGTATTCCAAGGATTTCTATGTCTCCTTCAAAGTACAACTAAAAATCCTGGGAATTATATATAAAACCAGAAAACTCTGAAGGTGGAGGAAAAATGACAGGCTGGGAATCTTGGAGCTCAAGGAACAACACGGTGATGAGTTCCCTGGATTTTTCTTTTTGCCTCACATATCACAGATTTGGAGCTGGAAAAGTTGACAACCTAGAAATGTCAATACATGCAGAAAAGAAAGAAAGAAAGAGAGAGAGAGAAAGAAAGAAAGAAAGAAAGAGTCTCAGCAAAAGCCTGTTCTATCTAGCCAAAAAGATCAGAAAAGAGGCGGCCTAACAAGAAAGAAAACTTTAGGCATTAACCACTCAATCTCAATCTATCACCATGAGAAAGAACAATGTGGCCCCACTACCACCCACACCAACAAGGGCCAGGTGGGGAACCCAGATTTCAATCCATGCAAGGCTGTACTAAAACTTCCCACCCTCCCCTTCCCGACTGGGGCAATGTCTGAACTTTCACTATTCTGGAGAATTTTTACAATTAGATCTTGAACATCATCCACACCTGCAACAAATCCCACAAGCCAAAAGATCTTCTCTAACAGGAAAAAGTAATCGGAACTTTCACCACTGAATGGAGGTGAGTGAAGGGAAAAGAATAAGGAGGTACTCTAGCTCCTCCCAGCCAGAGTACAGCAGTGAAGGCCTAGCAGAGAGTGGTTAACTCCTGTACCCACACAGCAGTAATGAAAAGCCCTTCCCCACTACTTAGGTATCAACAAAAGCCAAGAAGATGTCAACAAATACTAAGAAAGGAACCTGAACTTCTAATCTCTTCTAAAGAGAAAGAGAGGCACCACTTCTTCCCCTAATGGAGTGATATCAAAGAAAGCCAGCCTAAACAGGTTTAAGTTAAGACATGGAGTCCAACATGTCCAGTTGCAATTAAAAAAAAAAATCACTCATCATACCAAGAGCCAGAAATATATAAAACTGAATTTTTAAAAAATCAATAGAGGCTAATACCAAGAGGACAGAACTGTTAGAATTATCCAACTAAATTTTTAAGCAAACCATCCTGAAAATGCCTTAACAAGCAATTATAAAGATACAAGAAACAAACTAGAAACCTCAGCAAAGTCACAAAAAGCCTCAGCAAAGAGACAGATGTACAAAGAAAAATCAAATGGAAATTCTAGAAATGAAAAGTACAAAATACAAAATAATCCCGCAGAGGACAGAGTAAAGAATCAGTGAACCAGAAAAGAAAAACAGAAATTAGACGAATAGTTCTTACTTCCCTTAAAGACACCAACATTGTCTCCACAAACAATTCTACAAATCCTCCAACAGATTATAATCATTAATGTTTTTCAAAATTCTAGAAGTTTTTCTCAGGTTTTCAAGGGTTATTTTCTTATAACTCTATGATGCCAAAAATAAAACATCAGCATAAATGAACAAAGTATTAATGATGTTGGACTCATTAATGTAAAGGACTTTTACACATCAAATACTTTAGAAAAGCAACATTTATAACACTTATAACTAGAATTAGCAACAAGTGTACTGTAATTCCTAGACATTTATGTTTGGTCAAGAATACATCTTTTTACCACATTCAGCCTTTCAAAATAAAATTCCTCATTTTTAAATTTTAAATGCCTAGTCAATTTTAGAATGAAATCCAGAAAGTAAAAAGAAACATCCATAGAAAAACCTTGGGCATTCCTACCTTTCATAATTACGAAAACTATATGATTTAAATGCAGTAAACAACCCAAGTACTCGCAGTTATTTTGAATAATTTCCCAACACTCTGACACCGTATGTATTTTATTCACATGAAATTCTGAAAGTACTCACAGATTTCTTGACCTACTGGCATAGTAAATGAAATTTTATTCACAGGAAATTCTAAAAGTACTCATAGATTCTTGACCTACTGGCATAGTAAATGAAATTTTATTCACATGAAATTCTAAAAGTACTCATAGATTTCTTGACCTACAGGTATAGTAAATTAAAGTAATAAAACTATCATTAAGCATCTCCAAGCAGATATCCAAAAAAGAGAAGAAATCAAGAAAAAGGTAGTTCCATGTGCATTACTGTTACACTAGTTTCAGGTATACATAGTGATTCAACTTTATATATTATGCTACACTCACAAGTTTCACTACCCTATGTCATCCTACAAAGCTATTACAGTATCAGTGACTGTATTCCCTATGCCATGTTTTTATTCCCATTACTTATTCATTCTATAACTGGTAACCTGTATCTCCTACTCCCCTTCATTCAGTTTGCCCATCCTCCCATTCCCCTCCGCTCTGGCAACCATTAGTTTGTTGTCTATATTTATAGATATGGTTGTTTATTAATTTAGTTTTTTTAGATTCCACATATAAGTGAAGTGATATGGTATTTGTCTTTCTCTGATTTATTTCACTTAGCATATATCCTCTAGGTTGATCCATGTCACAAATATGGAGCTTTCATCATTTGTTATGACTGTATAATATTACATTGCACACAGATACCGCATCTTCCTTATTCATTCATCTATCAAAGCACACTTAGGCTGCTTCTATATCTTGCTTATTATATATAATGCTAAAATAAATACAGGGAATTTATCTTTTTAAATTAGTGTCTTTTTTTTTCTTTGGATAAATACCCAGTAGTAGAATTATTGGTCATATGGTAATTCTATTTTTAATTTTTTGCGTAACTTCCATACAGTTTTCCATATTGACTGCACCAGGATGCATTCCTACCAAGAGTGCACTAGGGTTCTTTTTTTCCCCATACCCTCACCAACACTTATTTCTTGAATTGTCTTTTTTATTTTAGCCATTCGGACAGGTACAAGGTGATATCCCATTGTGGTTCTGATTTACACTTCCCTGATGATTAGTGATGTTGAGTATTTCTTCATGTGTCTGCTGGACATCTGTATGTCTTCTTTGGAAAAACATACTACCCCAAGCAATCAACCCCTATCAAAACACCAGAAGCATTTTTCACCAAACTAGAACAAATAATACTAAAATTTGTATGGAATCACAAAAGATACCAGAGCGCCAAAGCAATCTTGAGAAAGAAAAGTAAAGCTAGGTATCACAAGATTTCAAGATGTAGTACAAAGCTGCATTAATCAAAACAGTATGGTACTAGCACAAAAAAACAGACACATAGATCAATGGAACGGAATAGAAAGCCCAGAAAAAAATCCCATGTTAATATGGTCAATTAATCCTCAATAAAAGAGGCAAGAATATACAATAGGAAAAGACAGTCTCTTCAATAAATGGTGCTGGGAAATCTAAACAGCATGTAAAAGAATGGAACTAGACCAAACTTCTTTTCACCATACACAAAAATAAACTCAAAGTACATTAAAGACCTAGATGTGAGACCTAAAAGTGTTTTAGAAAATGTTTAAGCAATAGCTATTTTAAAATTTTCAAGAAAAAAAAAAGGAATTAAGTTTTAAAAATAAAATAACCCCAAAATCTCAGCATCTTAACACCCAACTACATACAGTTGATTTCCACTAGCATAAGTTAGAGATGGATGGAAAGGGAAAGTGTCTGGCTTTGAGTCACTCAAAGTCCCAGCTTCTGGCATCTCGTGGATCCTTTGAATCCTCTGAATCCCTCCCATTCAGCTGGTAGACAGGACCAGAGAGCTGGTGTAAGAGTGCCTGGCCTAAAAAGTATCTGTCCTGTGCCAGGCCTTAAAGTGGGATATATTATTCCCACCCACAATTCATTTGCCAGAGTTCAAATGTAATGTCACGCCTAAAGGCAAAAGGAAACAGGAATACAGCCTAGTTGTATGCCCAGAAAAAAAGAAAGTAAGCCCTAGCAGTCTCTGCCATAATAGTATCAGTACCTTATTAGAAGTCTGAAGAAATGGTATAATACCTGAAACATTTTCTATACATACTAGTATTCCCTATATTGCAGGTACAGTGGGCTTGACCACAAGGCTGTAAGCATCAAAAGGCTATATTACCCTTTTTCATCATTGTATTCACAGTGTCTGGTATAACACTTTATCACCCATATGGTTTGCAAATATTTTCTCCCATTCTGTAGTAGCCTTTCACTCTGTGTCCTGTGCTGTTTTATTTTGAGGTAGTCCCACTTCTCTTTTGTTGCTTACACTTTTGGTCATTACCCAAAAATCACATCCAATACCAATGTCATATAGTTAGTCCCCTATGTTTCTTTTTAGTGGTTTTATAGATTTTGGTATTAAATTTAAATCCTTAACTCCTTTTGAGTTGACTTTTGTGTACAATATAAGAAAGGATTCCAATTTCATTTTTTTGTATGTGAATAGCCAATTTTCCCAACACCACTGTTGAAAAGACTATCTTTTACCCATTTGGCACTATTACAAAAAAATCAGTGACCATGTCTGCATGGATTTATTTCTGAGCTTTCTGTTCTGCTCTATTGGTCTATATGTCTGTTATGATGGTACCATACTCTTGAATACTGTCACTTTGTAATATTATCATTTTAATTTTGAAAGCAGGAAGTGTGATGCCTCCATATTTGTTCTTGCTCAAAATTGCTTTGGATATTAGAGCCTATTTGTGGATCCACATTTTAAGATTATTCTTTTTTTAAAAAAATGCTATTGCGGGAGGGGGGGTGCCTGGGTGGCTCAGTGGATTAAAGCCTCTACCTTCGGCTCAGGTCATGATCCCAAGGTCCTGGGATGGAGCCCCGCATCGGGCTGCTCTGCTCTGCAGGGAGCCTGCTTCCCTCCTCCCCCTCTGCCTTCCTCTCTGCCTACTTGTGATCTCTCTGTCAAATTAAAAAAAAATATTGGGGGGCGCCTGGGTGGCTCAGTGGGTTGAGCCGCTGCCTACAGCTCAGGTCATGATCCCAGGGTCCTGGGATCGAGTCCCGCATCGGGCTCTCTGCTCAGCGGGGAGGCTGCTTCCTCCTCTCTCTCTGTCTGCCTCTCTGCCTAGTTGTGATTTCTCTCTGTCAAATAAATAAAATATTTTTTTTAATGTTATTGGGATTTTGATAGAGATGGCATTAATTTGTACAGTGTGATGAGTACTATGGACACTTTAATTAAATATTAAGTCTTCCAATCCAGGAACACAGGATGTCTTTACATTTAATTATCTTCTTAATTTTTTTCTTTGATGTATTAGTTTTCAGTGTACAGGCCTTTTACCCACTTTAAGTTTATTCCTAAATATTTTATTCTTTCTTATGATATTATAAGGAAATGGTTTTCTTACTTTCCTTTTAGAACAGTTCTTTGTTGGCATATACAAATGCAACTCATTTTTGTATACCGATTTTATATCCTGTAAATTTACCAAATTCACTTTTACCAAGTTTTTCTGTGGAGTCTTTAGGGTTTTCTACATGCAGATTATGTCATCTCCAAAAACAGTTTTCTTCTTTCCAATCTGTTGTCTTTTACTTATTTTGCTTATCTAAGTTCTCTGGCTAAGACTTCCAAAACTGTGTTAAGCAGAAGGGCAGAAAGTAGGAATCCCTGCATTTGTCCTGCTCTTTAAAAAAGCTTTCAGCTTTTCACCATTAAATATTTTTTGTTAGCTGTCAGCTTTTCATGTGGTTTTTCTTATGCTGAGGTAAACTCCTTCTATAGTTTGTTGAGAGATTTTTATTATGAAATGATGTCAAATTCTGTCAAATGCTTTTTCTGAATCGATATGATCATGTGATTTTTATCCTTCTTAATGTGATATATCACATTTATTTAGGATCCCAGGACCCTGGGATCATGACCTGAGCCAAAGGCAGAGGCTTTAACCCACTGAGCCACCCAGGTGCCCTGGTATATGATCCTTTAAAGACCTGTTGAATTTAGGTTGCTAGCATTTTGTTGAGGTTTTTTGCATCAATGTTCATCAGGGATGTTGGTCTGCAGTTTTCGTTTTTCATAGTGTTCTTTTCTAGCTTTGGTATCAGACTAATGCAAGTTTTGTGAAATGAGTTTAGATGTGTTTCCTTTCCTTTGGGTTTCTGGAAGAGTTTAAGTATTAGTATTAATTCTTCTTTAATTTTGGTAGAATTCACCATTAAAGCCATCTGCTCCTGCGATTTTCCTTGCTAGAAAGTTTTTGATTACTGTTTCAGTCTCCTTATTCATTTAAGGATTTTCAGATTTTCTATTTCTTCATGCTTCAGTCTTTGTAGGTTGTTTTCTGAAATTTATCCATTTCTCTTAGGTTATTCAATTTTTTGACATTTATTTGTTCATAGTAGTCTCTTATGCTCCCTTTATCTCAGTGACATCAGTTGTAATGTCTCTTCTTTCATTTCTGAATTTCTTCCTTCAAGTCTTCTTCTTATTCTAGCTAGAGTTGTATCAGTTCTATTGATTTTTTCAAAAAACAAACTCCCAGTTTCATTAATTTTTTCCCAGTTTTTTTTTCTTATTGCTTATATAGTCTCTTTCATTTATTTATGCTCTGTATTTCCTCCCATCTGCCAACTTTTTACTACCTTGTTCTTTTTCATGTTCGTTAGGTGTAAATTTTTTTTTAATCTTTCTTCTTTTTTAATGTAGATCTTTACCACTATAAAATTGCCTTTATCTTTTGCTGCATCCCATAATGCTTGGTATATTATGTTTTCTTTTTTCTTTTTTTAAGATTTTATTTATTTGACAAAGAGAGACAGCTAGAGAGGAACACAAGCAGAGGGTGTGGGAGAGGGAGAAGCAGGCTTCCCACTGAGCGACACAGGGCTAGACCTCAGGACCCTGGGATCTTGACCTGAGCCTAAGGCAGATGCCTAACAACTGTGTCATCCAGGCGTCACAGTATATTGTTTTCATTTTCACTTGTCTCAAGATATTTTATTTCTTTTGACTTCTGTTTAACCCATTGATCGTGCAGAAGTGTTGTTTAAATTTCATATATTTGTGAATTTTTCAGTTATCCTTTTGCTACTGATTTCTAAGTTCATTCTATTCTCATTAGAAAAAAATACTGATGATTTTATTTTTTTTATATTTGTTGAGACTTGTTACCTAAATGTGATTTACCTTGCAAATGTTCCATCTGCATTTGAGAACAATGTGTGAGTATTCTGCTGCTGTGGGGTAGAATGTATGTTACCTCTCTGTTAGGTCCATTTGGTCATCAATGCTGTTAAAGTCCTCTGTTTCTTTATTGCTGTTCTGTCTGGATATTCCATCTATTGTTGAAAATGGGGTACTGTAGACCCTAGTATTACTGTTTTGTTATCTATTTCTCTCTTTAGATTTGTCAGTGTTTCCTTTATACATTTAGGTGGCCGGATGTTAAGGACAAATTGTAATAATTATTGTATCTTCCTGATGAATTAACTCTTGTCACTATAAAATGACTTTCATTGTATCTGGTTACTTAAAATGTTTTAAAGTCTACTCTGTCTAATATACATTTATTCATTCAGCTACACTAGGTCTTTAGTTTGGAGAATTAAATGAATTTACATTTAGGGGCACCTGGGTGGCTCAGTGGGTTAGGCCGCTGCATTCGGCTCAGGTCATCATCTCAGGGTCCTGGGATCAAGTCCCGTATCAGGCTCTCTGCTCAGCAGGGAGCCTGCTTCCTCCTCTCTCTCTGCCTGCCTCTCCATCTACTTGTGATTTCTCTCTGTCAAATAAATAAATAAAATCTTTAAAAAAAATGAATTTACATTTAAAATAATTATTGATAGGTAAGAACTTTATACAGTCATTTTAAGAAATTGTTTTCTCTCTCTTAATTACTTTATTCTTTTCTTCCCTTGCTATCTTCCATTAAAATTGTTTGATTTTATGCTTTGATTCCTTTCTTTTTCTTTTGTGTATCTTCCACAGGCATTTTCTTTATGGTTATCAGGATGTTAATATAATACATTTTAAATTGTAACAGTCTGTTACAAGCTGGTAAGAACCTAACTTCAAGCCATACAAAAACTATGTTTACTCTCATCCACACTATTATTGATGATGTCACAATGTTTTCATATATTGAATATCTGTAAATATTTTACATTTACAATTATTCTTAAGACTTCTGTCTTTAACTTTTCTACTAGAGTTAAGTGATTTATATACCACCATTATGGTATTACAGTATCCTGATTCATATAGTCACTTTAGCAGTGAATTTTACTTTTATATACTTTCATGTTGCTCATTAGTATCCTTTTGTTTCAATGTGAAGAACTCCCTTTAACATTTCTGGCATGGCAGTTTTAGCTTTGATGAATGACCTTAGCTTTTGCTTACCTAGGAAAGTCCATTGCTTCTTCATTTTTGAAGAAGTTTCGCTGGGGATGGTATTCTTAGATGGTGGGGTTTATTTTTTTCTTCAGAACTTTGAGTGTATCATCTCCTCCCTTTTGGCCTGTAAGATTTCTGCTGAGAAATCTACTTATATTCTAATGAAATTCTCTTATATAAGACTACTTTTCCTGCTTTCAAAATTCTCTCTTTGCCTTTGTCCTTTGGCCATTTGATTATACAGCTGACACTTGAACAACCTAGGCACTAGAGATCCTGAGCCCATGCACAATCAAAAATCCACATATAACTTATGATTCCTCCCAAAATGAACAACTAATAACCCAAGCTGACCAGAAGCCTTATCAAGAATATAAACAGTCAATTAACACATATTTTGTATGTTCTATGTATTATATACCATATTCTTACAATAAAGTTCAAGAAAAGAGAATATTAAAAAAATCAAAGGAGAAAATACACTGATAGTATTCTATTTATGGAAAAGAATCTGCAAAACCTGCACAGTTCAAATCTGTGTTATTCAAGGGTCAACTGGACTTTGATTCTGTGTATAATTTTTTAAGTTCACCCTACTTGGAGTCCTCTGAGCTTTGTCAATATTGATGTCCATTTCCCTACCCAAACTTAACAAAATTTTAGGTCATTAGTTCTTTAAGTAAGCTTTCTCCACCTTTCTCTTTCTTCTGGGACACCCATAATACATATTAAATCATTAATGTTGATCTATAAATCGTTTAGGCTTTCTTCACTCCTTTTCATTCTTTCTTTTTGCTCCTCTAACTGCATAATTTCAAAGGACTTGTCTTCAAATTCACTGATTCTTTCATCTGCTGAATCAAGCTTACTATTAAACCATCTAGTGAATTTTCTAGTTGTTACTGTATTTTTCTGGTTCAGAATTTCTATTGTTCTTTTTTTATAGTCTCTCTTAGTTGATATTTCTTTTCTCATGTATCATTCTTTCAATTTCCTTTAATCATCGGTGTTCTCTTGTAACTCGGTGAACTTCTTAAAAATCATTATTATTTTTTGCCAGGCAATTCATAAATGTCCATTTCCTTAGTTAGATTTATTTTATTCCTCGGGGTGTTTAATGTTTCCCCATTCTTCATACTCCTTGTGGTTTTGCACTGCTTTCTGTGCATTTTAAAAAACAGCCACCTCTCCCAAGTCTTTTGAACGGACTTTGACAGGAAAAGATCTCTACCAATAAGCCCAACATGAAATCCTAGGAGCCCCTCAAACAACAAGTACCCACCATTTTTCCTTGTTTTTAACTGTTTTCACCACAGTATGCCAGTTCAATTAGTGCTCCTGGTGAGACAGAGAGCAGCACACTGAAAGTCTAGGATTCTGGAGGCACTCTCCACTCCTCTCCCTCCCTTCTGAGAAGAAGCTCAGTTTCTATGCTTCTTTAAAATAAATAAATAAATAAATTACTAAATTACACAGTTAACTCATGGTGTACAACAACCACAAGTTTCAGGACCTCTTAAAACTATTTCTTAACATTACCTTCTTAATATACAAATACACTTACTTATGTTCAAGATATTGGTTTCCACTGCCTTATAATTTAGTAGCATTCACTCACTTGCTCATTCATTCATTCATTCATTCAACACCTTTCTGCACTAATACAAGGACTACGTTAAGCACTTGGAAAACATGTATCATATGATCTTTATCCTCACAATGTTCAATCAGAAAGGCAAAAGACTGACACATATAAATAACAAAATATAAATGCTATTAAAGTAGATTCAGGAAACTACAGACCTATATGAGCAGAATAGGTCTCTGCGTATGGTTTACTTAAGGATATTTAATGAATCACAAGAACACAACATCAACTTAAATATGTTTTATTGTGCTCTTATCACTGAGGTAATTTCTGTAAAAGGGGAAAAATACTATAGTTACTATGATATAAAATAAATGCATAAGTATCTCAATATGTTACCTAAACCAGAAAACCAAGTAAGAATCTAATTAACATCCTCTCATCTAATTTCAAATCAATAATCAGCATAAAAAGCTATTCAACCCACTGAAAGCAAAAAAAAAAAAAAAAAATAGAGAGAACTTTACCCCACATCATTAGAAATGTTTCTGGTAAGCTCACTTAAGTTTATTGTTCTATGTCATGTGATCTACAAGCCATCCTGCCCACCAAACCACCTCTCTCCATCCATCCTCAGGTACAGTAACAAAAAAAGCAAATTCAGTGAATCAGGGAAACATCTAGGTAGGAATTAATTACATCATCAAAAAGAGATTTTTGAAGCTCCTAAGTATATAAAGTCCACCCACAAATTTCTGCTCCATCACTAAAGCAAAAGAAATGGAAATGCAAATTTCCAATTACACAATTTTCATTATTTTGAAACTTTTAAACTTAACAATACTTTTATGATGCACTTTCTTCTTTGAGTTTATGCTTAATGGTGGCTTCAAGAACTGCTGGTGACTCCTTCAAGAATACTGTTCTGGGGGCACCTGGGTGGCTCAGTGGGTTAAAGCCTCTGCTTTCGGCTCAGGTCATGATCCCAGGGTCCTGGGATCGAGCCCCACATCGGGCTCTCTGCTCAGCAGGGAGCCTGCTTCCCCCTCTTTGTCTGCCTGCCTCTCTGCCTACTTGTGATCTCTGTCAAATAAATAAATAAAATCTAAAAAAAAATAAAAATAAAAATAAGATAGTATTTCCTACAAATTCATAAGGAAAATACAATATATAGAAATGTTTTCTATTTGTGTCATATTATTCTATTGGGAAATCAAAATTTTATTTTCAATAATAAACTTTTTAGAATTAGTGAAACTGTTTTACATCTTTTTTCAGAGATCAAGGAAAGAATTACACTAATATGAATATACTCAATCACAGTACTCAGCAAACTCTATCACAAATTGTCTCTACAAATTTTTCTCTGACTAGACAGTACTCTAGACAGCTAGGCACAGAGCTATCTTTATCTAACTTTCAGCACAATGTCTGACACTCAGACAACACTCAGTTGATATTCGTTGAATGAGTAAATTTGGTAGAAATATTTACTTTAGTGATGGCTATACATTTCTGAATTTCATAACCTGGTTTCCTTGCAACATTTGATAGCCTCCAGACAACCAAATCCAAAGGTAATAAGGTTTTTTGAGGTATATATTAAAAAGGTCTTAGAGGTACCTGGCTGTGTCAGTTGGTAGAACACCTGACTGTTGATCTCAAGGTTGTGAATTTGAAGCCCATGTTAAATGCAGAGATTACTTAAAAATAAATCTTAATGGAGCACCTGGGTGGCTCAGTGGGTTAAGCCTCTGCCTTTGGCTCAGGTTATGATCTCAGGGTCCTGGGATCAAGCCTACATCGGGCTCTCTGCTCAGTGGGGAGCCTGCTTCCCCCTCTCTCTGCCTGCCTCTCTGCCTACTTGTGATCTCTCTCTCCGTGTCAAATAAATAAAACCTTAAAAATCAATCAATCAATCAATCTTAAGGAAAAAAAAGAAAAGAAAACCCTTTAAAAAAATCCTAGAATTTTCATTAGTTACCTTTACCCTAAACTCTATAAATCATATTCTTTGGTGCCGTGCCTTAAATATTGCTTTGTCTCAAAGTGAAGATATAAAACAGAATTCACGTTTAAAAAAGAAATCAGTAAGATATTCAGAGCTGAAATACCAAGAGCCTAGACAGAGAGAATGGAAATTAAGGACACAGAGGAATTACTGGATCTGACTGACAAAAAGAGAAAGTGACTGAGGTTGGTTAAGCCTCTGACTCTTGATTTTTGGCTCAGGTCTTGACTTAGGGTTGTGAGATGGAGCCCTCCATTAGGCTCTGTGCTGGGTGTGCAGCCTGCTTGGGAATTTCTCTCTCCCATTCTCTCTGGCACTCCCTCACACACTCTCTCTCTTTTTCTCTCTCTCAAAAAAAAAAAAAAAAAGAAAAAAACAGAGAGAGAGAGAGAAAGTAACTGAACATGGGAATTGATTTTCTTCAAAAAGAGACCAAATAGTATCAAAGATTACCTTCAAGATGTGAAATTTAGAGAAAAGAAGAAAATGGTATGATTGCAATAGTAAAATAGTTATACAGTTTAAAAAAAAAAGTTATATAGTAAAAATAAATAAATAAATAAATAAGCCTCAAAGGAGAAGCCATTAAGTTCTATAAATAATATACTGAATTTGAAGGGCACTATAGGACGTGAATTAGAAATGCCATAGGAAAAGGATATAGAAAGATATATAAAAGAAAAAGTCCAAGGACGCCTAGGTGACTCAGTCATTAAATGTTTGCCTTTCAGCTCTGGTCATGATCCCAGAATCCTGGTATCAAGCCCTGCATCGGGCTCTCTGCTCTGTGGGAAGCCTGCTTCTCCCTCTCCCGCTCCCCCTGCTTGTGTTCCATCTCTCACTGTGTATCTCTGTTAAACAAATAAATAAAATCTTAAAAAAAAAAAAAGAAAGAAAAAATCCACATAAAAGAATATAAAATGGCTCTCAGACTTCAGTCATGCCTAGTAAGAAAACTGGAAGTTAAAACTATTTCAGGATATCATTTTTTACCTTTCAGATACATAAGAATACAAAAATTTGAAAACAATGTGATGGCGAGGATGTGGGGAAAATAGGCACCTTCTTACATTGCTAGTAGAAATATAAATTGGCCCAATTTGGTAATACCTATCAAAATTACAACTCTACAAATATTTTGTAAGTTTTGATCTAGTGTATAAATCTAACTAAGAAATTCTCCCAAAATTTAGGAGCTTACAACAATACTGAAAGCCTGACATCTATCATGACGATGAGCTCTACTGACCCATTCCCTACTGAAACTGGTGAACGTTATTTTAAAAGTCACTGAAAAATTCTGTAATGGTCCTAAGGGCAAATGAAGAAATATCTTTTCAAGAAAATCTCCAAAAAAATCAGTAAGAAAGGCAACCATTTATAGAAATTAAAAGGGAAAAAACTGGGAAACTCACAAGTATGAGGAAATTAAACCCACTCCTAAATAAACACTAGGTCAAAGAGGAAATAAAAAAAAAAAAAAACAGAAAATACTTTGAGATGAATGAAAATGAAAACACAAAATATCAAAACATAGATATAGCTAAAGCAGTGAGTGCTCAGACGAAAATTTATGGCTCTAAATAACTATATTAAGGTAGAAGAAAGGTCTAAAGTCAATAACCTACTGTTCCACCATTAGTGAAAAAGTAAGAGCTAACAAAATCTAAAGCAAGCAAAAAGGAAGAATAATAAAGATTAGGGAAATATTAAGGAAACAGAATTAGAAAAGCAACAGAAAAAAACTGATAAAACCAAAGGCTGTTTTTATTTTTAAAGACTGATCAATAAAACTGAGAAGATTTTACCTAGGTTGGCCACAATAGAGAGAGAAGTCACCAATCAGAATCAGAAATAAGAAAAGAGGGTATTACCACCAATGTAATAAAAATGAAAAGGATTATAAAGGAATGCTATGAAAAATTATATGCCAGCAAAATAGACAACCTAGAAAAGACAAATTCCTAAAAAGACACAAATTAACAAAATTGACTCAAGAAAAAAGTAGAAAACCTGAACCAATCTATTCAATTAGCAATTAAAAAATTATCCACAAAGCCCAGGACTGGAGGGGTTTATGGCTGAATTCCATCAAACATTTAAAGAACAATTAATACCAGCTTTTCAATAAACCTTCTGAAAAAAATAAAAGAAAGGAAACACTTCTCATCCCTTAAGTCCCATATTACCCTAATATAAAAAACAAAGACATCACTAGGGAAAAAAAAAAAAAACGACAGACTAATACCTCTTATGAACACCTAAAAGTCCTCAACAAAATACTAACAAACCAAATCCAACAACATTTCAAAAAAATTATACATGATAACCACCAAATGGAATTTACCCCAGGAATATAAAGTTATCTGAAAATCAATTAAGGTAATACATTGTAGAATGGAAAACAAAAAACACACAATCATCTCAATATACAAAGAACATACATTTGAGGGCACCTGTGGGGCTCAGTCTGTTGACTAACTGCCTTCGGCTCAGGTCATGATCTTGGGAGTCCTAGGAGCAAGTGCCGCATCAGGCTCCCTGCTCAGCAGGGAGTCTGCTTCTCCTTCTAACCCTCCCCCCTCTTGTGCTCTCTCTCTAATTCTATTTCAAAATAAAAAAATAAAATCTTTTTTACAATTTTTAAAAATACATTTGACAAAATCCAACAACCTTTGGATTAAAAAAACAAACTATGAATAGATGGGAACTTCCTAAACCGGCCAAAGGACACCTATGAAAACCCCACAGATAACATTACACCTAATGGTAAAGGACTGCATGCTTTCTCCCAGTGACCAAGAATAGAACAGGGATTTAAAAAAATAATAACAGGGGCGCCTGGGTGGCTCAGTGGGTTAAAGCCTCTGCCTTCAGCTCAGGTCATGATCCCAGGGTCCTGGGATGGAGCCCTGCATCGGGCTCTCTGCTCGGCAGAAGCTTGCTTTCTCCTCTCTCTCTTTCTGCCTGCCTCTCCGCCTACAGACAGATTTCTGTCTGTCAAATAAATAAATAAAATCTTAAATAATAATAATAATAATAATAATAATATTGCTATTATTATTATTATAATAAAACAAGGATGTTGGCTCTGACCTCATCCGTTCAACAATGTACTGGATTTCTCACCGGGCAAGTAGGCAAGAGAAAGAAAGAAAACACATCAGGGTTAAAAGGAAGAAGCAAAACTATCTATATTTATAGATAATACGATCTTACAGAAAATCCTAAAGAATCCACTAAAAAATGAATTAGAATAAATGAGTTCAGTACACTTGCAGGTTACAAGATCAATATGCAGAAATCAATTGTAATCTACACAGTTACACTAACCAATCTGAAAATAAGGTTAAGAAAATAATTCCATCTATAACAGAATCATAAATAGTAAAATACTTAGAAATAAATTTATCCAAAACAGTGCAAAATATAAACTCTAAAAACATTGTCGAAAGAAATTTTAGACTAAAAATTGGAAAAAATCCCACATTCATGATATAGAAATTTAACATTGTTAAGATAGCAATAGTCCCCAAACTGATCTACAAATTCAACATAATCCCTATCAGAATTCTAGATCACTTCTTTGTAGAAATTGATAAACTGACAGTAAAATTCACTTGGAATTATAAGGGACCCAGAATAGCCAAAACACTCTTGAAAACAAAGAAGCAGGATTCACTCCTGGTTTCAAACCTAGTATACAACAACAGTCATCAGGACAGTTTAACACTAGAATGAGAATGGACATACAAACCAATAGAATAGCACTAAGAATTCAAGAAAAAAAACTCATGCATCCCTGGTCAACCTATTTTTAACAAATGCAAGACCATCCAAGGTGGGGGCGGGGAGGGGGCGGTGGTTGGAGCACGCACAGATAGTCTTTTCAGCAGGCGCTGGGACATCTGGCTATCCACATGCAAAAGAATGAAACTGGATCCTTAATATATAACATTTACAAAACTTAACTCAAAATGGATCAAAGACAGAAATGCACTATTATTACTGTGTATGAGGAAGGGATAGGAATAGCTGGAGACAGGAGTGAGAGGGAGACTCCCCATCACATATTCTTTAACGCTTTTAAAATGCTGAATCATATAATCATATAGCCATATTAGCTAATCAAAAAAATTAAAAAATTTAAAGATAATATATATTAAAAAGTCACAAAAAGTTAAAGAATTCCAGTTAATAGAGAAGAAATAAAAAACATATAAAATCACAACTTTTGGCTCCTAATGAAATAATAAATTCAGATAATCAATTTATACTCAAATTAGGTGAAACGCTGATAGAGAAGTGAACACTTGCAGGGCACCAGTACATTACTGCATTTACTTTCTAGATTACCTGTTGGCCATAAGGTAAAAATACAACTTTATAATGGAGGGATCACACTGTCATCACGTTAATGCACTAAGACTATCATTACTAAAAGGAGCACAATCAGACAATATGTGCTTTCATTTGAGATATGCTACGGAGCAATTTATGAAATATTTGCCAAAAAAGTTGAACCTGAACATAATCAAGCTTTAGATTTACCTTTCAGTTTGTAATAATTAAAGAATAGAAGTCTGAGTGATAACACAAGGAAGCAATCAAGTGAATCCAGAATACAAGACTTACTAAAGGATAACTAACAACCACGGTGGTTTAACAAGCTGATGCCATTAAAAAGAAGAATACAGAATGTTCAAGACTAAAGAGACACTGATCAAAGTTATCACAAAAAGATCTGGATAATGGGGAGCCTGTGTGGCTCAGTGGGTTAAGCCGCTGCCTTCGGCTCAGGTCATGATCTCAGGGTCCTGCGATCGAGTCCCACCTCGAGTCCCACCTCGGGCTCTCTGCTCAGCAGGGGGTCTGCTTCCCTTCCTCTCTCTGCCTGCTTCTATGCCTACTTGTAATCTCTGTCTGTCAAATAAATAAATAATTTAAAAAAAAAAAGATCTGGATAAGACACTATGTGCTTTCTGATATGATAAGACATGAGATCTGAATAAGCCTTTAGGTCTAATATCAAGGGTATGGTAACTATAGGATACAGACTATTATAATCAGAAAAATCCAAAATGTGAGAAACTCCACAGGATAAATGGACTAATTTATTATTATTATTTTAAGTTTCAAAGAGAGGGGTGCCTGGCTGGTTCAGTTACTTAAGCATCCAACTTTTGATTTCAGTTTATGATTTCAGGTCATGATCTCAGAATTGTGGGATTAAGCCTCCCACTGAGCTCCATACTCCTTGCTCAGAGGGGAGCCTGCTTAAGATTCACTGTTTCTCTCTGCCCCTCCCCCCACTCAAATAAAGAAATCTTTAAAAAAATAAATAGAGTTGCAAACTGCGTTTGAGTCCTCATAGGAGCAAACTAACTTTTTTCTTTTTTTTTTTTTTTTTTTTTTGAGAAAGAGCATGAGCAGAGGTGGGAGAGAGAGAAAGAGAATCTCAAGCAGGCTCCACATTCAGCACCCCAGAACCAACCAAGTTTTTAAATAAGTATGAGCCTGGGTGGCTCAGTCAGTTAACACTGTGACTCTTGATTTTAGGTCTGGTCATGATCTCAAGTGTCAGGAAATCGAGCCCCGTGTTGGGCTCCACGCTTGCTTGAGATTCTCTCTCTCCCTCTCTCTCTGCTCTTTCACCCCTGCTCAGGCTCTCTCTCATGTGTTCTCCTTCAAAAAAAATAAAAATAATAATAATAATAATAATAGAAGAAAAAGAGTTATGAGACTATTGGAGAAATCTGAAAACTGACTGGATATTTGACTGTATTCAGGAATAATCACAAAACTCTCAACTATGACCCCATGGTTTTATTAAAAAGAAAACTTATCATGGGTGCTTGGTGGCTCAGTCATTAAGCAGCTGCCTCGGATGAGGTCATGATATCAGAGTC
Organism: Mustela nigripes; assembly: GCF_022355385.1. Lineage (NCBI taxonomy): Eukaryota > Metazoa > Chordata > Mammalia > Carnivora > Mustelidae > Mustela > Mustela nigripes. Next base: position 51,105,955 of record NC_081565.1, read on the forward strand.
CTGGGATCAAGACCCATATCCGGCTCCCTGCTCCGCGGGAACCCTGCTTCTCCCTCTTCTGCTCCCCCTGCTTGTGTTCCCTCTCCCTCACTCTGTCTCTCTCTCTGTCAAATAAATAAATAAAATATTTTTTTTAAAAAAGAACCCTTATTGTTTAGAGATAGAATCAATCCTCATTCCAGGACTCAGAATTTGTGAATTTTTGCTTATTCACTAAAATTCATTTATAAGCCTAAAATCAATACTCACGCCATTTTTCAGTCATAAGCAGGCATGCCTGATGTGGCAAAAATTTAAGTCACGCAAACCACATGTTGCCAGCAGAGGTTAGACAAGGGGATGTTCTGTTTCAGTTCTCATACCATTGACAAGTGTTCTCATGTTCTATTTAGTGCCACATTTTTCACAATTTTGCACTTTTGTTGTTGATTTCACTGTTAAAAATGATCACCAGGCACAATGCTGAAGTGTTATGAAGTGTTCCCAAGTGTTAAGAAAACTGTGATGTGCCTTTTGAAGTAAAGAATGTATTAGACAACTTTTGCTCAAGCATGAGTTATAGGGTATCATGAGTTCAACAGTAATGAATCAACAATACATATTACATAAGATAGGTCTTTAAAGAGAAACATACCTAAAACAATGTTATATGTTGACCAGCTGACAAGAAGTTGTGCCAAAAGCTCACAGAAACCTAAACCTTTACTTCCCCACAAGAAGTGGTCCAGTGTCGGCTAATTCAATGTTTTCAAAGACTTTATAGAACATAACTGCTGTGAATAACATGAACTGACTATAAACACGTATGTAATTGTGGATGATATCTGGGATTTGTTTCAAAATAATCCATTACTGGTAGAAAGAGCAGACAAGAAGGAAGTAGATGTTTACTGATAAAATAAGGTTGGTCATGTGTTGATAACTGTTTAAGCTGGATGAGGAGCAAACATGGGAGTTCATTAAAATATTATCTCTGCCTTTGCATCTAATTGAAATATTCCATAATAAAAAGTAAAACACATGAACACAAATATATGGACCAGCAAACCTCGTTTTACTGTGCTTTACTATATTATGCTTTGCAGATACCAAGTTTTTCAAAAACGGAAGGTTTGTCACAATCCTATATGAAATTAAGTCTATTGGTACTATTTTTTCCAACAGTATTTGCTCACTTCATGTCTCTGTGTCACATTTGGTAATTCTTGCAACATTTCAAACCCTTATAACTGTTTTAGGGCACCACAGACCACATGCATGTAAGATGGCAAACTTAATTGATAAATATGTGTGCTCTGACTGCTCCCCAACTGGCCATTTCCCCATATCTTTCCCTCTCCTCACACCTCCCTATTCCCTGAGACACAAGAATACTGAAATTAAGCCAATTAATAACCTTACAGAAGCCACTAGTGTCCAAGTGAAAGGAAGAGTTGTACATCTCTTTTGAAATCAAAAGCGAGAAATAATTAAGCTTGGTGAAAAAGGCATGTCAAAAGCCAAGACAGGCCAAAAGCTAGGCTTCCTGCACCAAACAGTTAGCCAAGTTGTAAATGCAAAGGAGAAGTTCTTGAGGGAATTAAAGTTTCTATTCCAGTGAACACATGAATGATAAGAAAGCTAAACAGCCTTCCTGCTGATATGGAGAAAGTTTTAATGGGTCTGGACAGAAGATTAAACCAGCTACAACATTCCCTTAAGCCAAAGCCTAATCCAGAGCAAGACCCTAACTCTCTTCAATTCTGTGAAGCTGAGAGAAGTAAAGAAGCTACCAAAGAAAAATCTGAAGCTGGCAGAGGTTGGTTCATGATATTGAAGGAAAGAAATCATCACCATGACCTGAAAGTGCAAGGCGAAGCAGCAGGTGCTAATGGACAAGCTATACCAAGTTATCCAGAAGATCTAGCTAAGAGAATTAATAAAGGTGTCTATACTAAATGACAGATCTTCAATATAGATGAAACAGCCTTCTATTGGAAGAAGATGCAATCTAGAACTTCCACAGCTAGAGAGAAGTCAATGCCTAGCTTCAAAACTTCAAAGGACAGGCTGACTCTACTTTGGGGCTAACACATCTGGTGACTTTAAGTTGAAACCAATGCTCATTTACCATTTTTGAAAAACATAGAGCCATGAACTAGAGCGTATCATGCTTAGCGAAATAAGTCAAGCAGAGAAAGACAACTATCATATGATCTCCCTGATATGAGGAAGTGGTGATACAACATGGAGGCTTAAGTGGGTAGAAGAAGAATAAATGAAACAAGATGGGATTGGGAGGGAGACAAACCATAAGTGACTCTTAATCTCACAAAACAAACTGAGGGTTGCCGGGGGCAGGGGGTTTGGGAGAAGGGGGTGGGATTATGGACATTGGGGAGGGCATGTGATTTGGTGAGTGCTGTGAAGTGTGTAAACCTGGTGATTCACAGACCTGTACCCCTGGGGATAAAAATATATGTTTATCAAAAATAAAAAATTTAAAAAAAAAATAATAAAAATAAAAATTAAAAAAAAACTTACAAAAAAAAAAAAAAGAATTACACTAAACCTACTTCTCCTGTCCTCAATAAATGGAACAACAAAGTCTGGACGACAGTACATCCATTTACAACATGCTTTACTGAATATTTTAAAGCCATGTTGAAAACAACTGCTCAAAAAAAAAAAAGAAGATTCCTTTCAAAATGCTACTGCTCACTGACAATCTACCTGGTCACCTAAGAGCTCTGATGGACAATGTTTTTATTCCTATTAACACAACATACATTTTGAAACCCATGGATCAAGGAGTGATTTTAACTCTCAAGTCTTATAATTGAAGAAATAGATTTCATAAGGCTAGAGCTGCCATAGATCATGATTTTTCTGATGGCTCTAGGCAATGTCATTTGAAAAGTTTCTGGAAAGAATTCACCATTCTAGATCCCATGAAGAACAGTCATGATTCATGGAAAGAGGTCAGAATACCAACATTACCAAGAGTTTGGACAAAGTTGATTGCAACCCTCATGGATGATTTTGAAGGATTTAAGACTTTGGTGGAAGAAGTAATTGCAGGTATAGTGGAAACTGCAAGACAACTAGAATTAGAAGTCGAGTCTGAAGATGTGACTGAACTGCTGCAATTAACAGATTATGAGTTGCTGCTTACAGATGAACAAAGAATGTGGTTTCTTGAGAGGATTCGTGGTGAAGATGCCATAAGATTGTTGAAATGACAACAAAGGATTTATGAATCTTTCAGTTTGAAAGAACTGACTCCAATTTTGAAAGAAATACTCCTGGAGATAAAATGGTATCAAACAGCATGAAATCTTTCAGGAAAGGAAGAGTAAGCTGATGTGGCAAACTTCATTGTTGTCTTACTTTAAGAAACTGTAACAGCCACCCCAACTGTTAGTAAATACCAACCTGATCACTCAGCAGCCATCAACATCAAAGCAACACCCTCCACCAGAAAAAGATTACAACTTATTGGAAGCTCAGATGATGTTTAACATTTTTTTAGCATTAAAGTTTTTTTTTTGAGGGGGGGACCAATATAGTATTTTTAAATTAAGGTATATACGTTGTTTTTCTAGACATAATGCTACTGTACACTAACAGACTACAGTATAGTGTAAACATAATTTTTATAAGCACTATCAAAAATTCCAGGGCACTGGGTGGCTCAGTCAGTTAAGTGTTTGCCTTTGGCTCTGGTCATGACCCTCAGGGTCCTGGTATCAAGGAGTTCCATGTTAAGCTCTCTGCTCTGTGGGTAAGCATGAGAGAACCCAGCAGAGGGACCTTCTGCAAAACCACAGGCCTGCGCCTTTCAAAAACGTCAGTGTCCTGAAACACCAAGGAAAAACAATTGTTGCATACTGCCAGACAAGAGAGAGACTGGACAACCAAGTCAGACACAAGCCAAGGGTGTCCCTTTGCCACTGGGAACACTGGTAGGAGACAGACAACAACCCTGTAAAGTCCTCTCTCCGATAACAGCATTGTTCTGGGCGACACCATTGTCCTGCTTCTGGAAGATGTACGTGTTCACCTAAGAGACAGTCCTTTTCTTTTTGAAAAACATCAAAGGATTTAGGGGTTCTGGAGTCATCAGTCTATACTCTTAAATGGCTCCAGTAAAATAAACACAGAAGACAGAAGCCAATGTGATACCATGTTTGTAATGGCAGAAATCTGGAAAGTTACAAATAAATTGTGTAATGATATCCCAACCTTGAGAATTATCCTCAGGCCAAGAGACAAGACGGGATCATAAATGAAGGACCGACCCCGTAGTTCTAACCTGAGACCATAACCATTTATGGCTTCGTGAGCTCAGGCAAATCTCATGAGCTGTGACTAGATGGTGACTGTCCTGCCCAGCAAAAGACTACTGGTGGCCAATGAGCTCAAGAATGGACCGGCACTTTCCAAGAACTCCAGAGCCAGACGCAACTCATGATAAAATACCATTTCCTTGAGCATAAAGTCTAAGTTGCCCTCCTTCCCCAGTGAGCAAAGAAAAAAAGTCTTTCTGTAAAGGGAACCTTCTCAGGTATTACAATGGGGCCTGAGGGAGTGGTGCATCACACAAGTCCTTTCTGGGACGGGGTGTGGTGTAGGATCCTAGCTGGTCTCCTGCTTTCCGTGGTCCAGTTTTAGAGATGGCTTTTTTTTTCATTTAACATTCTATCATGTTCACAGCCAGTATTGATGGCTACATAACGTTTCCTGTGGGGTACAGTTAGTAACCCTCTGTTCCCCTATATTTTAGACGTTCAGGTTGCTTCCAGATTCCCACACAAACTCCTTTGTATCTACAGCTTTGAATGTATTTTGGATTATGTCATTAGACGGGGTCCCTAAAAACAGGATTAGTGTATCAAAGGGTACAAACCAGACACTTTCTATGTGGATTATCCCAGTTGCCATTGCCCATAACAATGTCGGAAAATAACAGTTTTACCAGCATTTATCACATTAGTATTTCGCTTTCCTATTTTTTCCCCAATTTAATAAGAAAATGTACCTCATTGCTATAATTTGTATTGTTTTGGCTATTAATGAGAGAAACCTTCCCCTATATATTTATGAACCATTCTCACTCTTTTGTCGCAATGTCTCCTTTGGCCATTTACCAGGATATTTGTGTTTATTGTTTTTTTTTAACATTTCAGGGGCACCTGGCTGGCTCAGTCAGCATGTGATTCGTGATCTTGGGGTTTGAGGTATGGGCGGCAATTTGGGTGTAGAGATCATGTAAAAATAGAATCTTAGAAAAAAAATAATTTCAGGGGCACTGGGGTGGCTCAGTGGGTTAAAGCCTCTGCCTTCGGCTTAGGTCATGATCCCAGGGTACTGGGATCAAGCCCCTCATCGGGCTCTCTGCTCAGCAGGGAGCCTCCTTCCTCTTCTCTCTCTGCCTGCTTCTCTGTCTACTTGTGATCTCTGTCTGTCAAATAAATAAATAAAGTGTTAAAAAATGATATTCAGATTATATAATCATGATTCAATTAAAGAAAAGGAAAAAGGCATCCATGTGCTTAGCTTCTCACTTAGGCAATGTACTGGAAACCATTTAATAAGAAACCAAGTGTTTTAATTGTTAGGCTAAGCTTCATGGGACTACTATATACCAAATGTTTGATAAAGAGTACCCAGCATCATTCCGCTGTTTCTAATGACCAAGGAGAGGACCAATAATCTATAGTTAAATGAATGGGCATCCCTTACAGTGTAATACAGACTACTAAGTGAAATCCCTCTGTCTATTTCAGAACATTTACTCTATTCTGACTATGTCATCTCAGACTTTAAAGTACACAATGCAGTTACCTCAGGGGAAAAGTGAGCCATGTCTAGAAAGCTATGAATAGAGGTGGTTTCAGAGTAAAAAGCCAAATAACAGGTACTTCTCCAATTTTTAAAGTTGAGCTGTAAGAGCTCAACACACACATATACACAGACACATTAGACGCACACAGTGTCCAAGTCATAGCATTATCTCTTACCTGCCAACTTCCCAAATACATCAGAATACGAGCAGGAGACATGGCCTATTTGTATTTGGTGACTCGGCACCCCTTGAAATAAGTCCAATAATTATAATATCATGCTCCACATTCATTTGGAAGTCAAATCTCTTTAGGGACTTAATGCCAAGTTTTAATTTTAATAATAAAGCAAAACAAATTCAACAAACCAAATACTCATAGAAAAGTAACTTGAGAGCTCACCTTTCTACAATCAAACTGACTGCTTGTGAGAGATCTGGGTTTGTTACCTGGAGACGTTTCCACAAAGACCATACAAATTCTTTATCAGCCTTAAAGAAACAAAAGACATTTTTAATGCACTGCTTTGTAGTTAAATCAGAGAAAACACTACATTAAATGAAAACAATGAAAGAAATTACTTGATCCCTAGTTCTATTACTATACAGAACAGGAAAGCTTTATTTTAAGAAGTTCTTAGCACTCCACATTCTGGCACTTCACATTCATGTTTACTATTTCTACCAGCGACACTTCAGGGTTGTAAAGGTTGGAATGCTGAATAACATGACAAAATTTGCTTTAAAAGAGAATTGCTCTCTATTTACTGCTCCATTTTGCAGTCCCCCTTTTCAGCAAAATTCCTTGGAAGAGTTACCTATAATAATGGTCTCCACTTCCTCACTTCCATTCACTCTATTACTTTCTCCAGTCAGATGTCCCTCCCCGCTATGATGTTAAATTCCTTTTTCAAGGTCCTCTATGTAGCTGAATCCCATAGACAATGGGCAGTTTTAGTCGTAATGCCTAGGCCAGTTGTTACAACAATTGTGACTGAGTTATGAGTCACTTTGGGAGAAGTTTTTAAAAGAAGTTTTTAAAAACAGTGGTGATCTAGAGATTCTGACTTAATTGGTTTCAGGTAAGTTTCAAGCACCAGTATTTTTTTTTTTAAAAGTTCCTCAGGTGATTTTGTGCACTCAAGGTTGAGAACCATTGCTCTAGGTGACCTCATTCAGTTCCATGGTTTTATGTATTAACTACATACTGAGGACTTACAACATTTCCATCCTTAGCTGTTTTCTCCACCCCTAGGTGCAGACATCAATCTCCAACTCAATAATTCCATCTGAATACCTAGTAGATATCTCAAATTTAACTTAAACAAAAAAATTATTGATTTCCTACTTTTTACAAACTTACTACTCTTCAGCTCAGAAAATGATGCCATCATCTAAGTCGTTTGCTCAAAGGCCTAACACTGCCAAGTCAATTCTGTTCTCTTTTCCTCATATTTCATATCTAGTCAGTATATCCTATTGTTTTTACCTACAACATATGTCCCGTTCTAACCATTTCTCACCACCTCCATCACCATCCTCCTAGTCCAAATCAACCCCATCTCTCACCTACCCATCCATGGTGGTCCCCTGGCCTCCTTAGCTCAAAATCCTCCAATGGATTCCCATCAGATTAAGAAAATAATCCAAATTCTATAACAAGGCTACAAAACCCAACATTATCTGACTCATACACACCTCTGCAACCTCATCTATCACTCTCTCCATTTATTATACACACTGGTTTTCTTGTTCCGCTTGTGCCAGGGCCTCTGCACATGTGCCATGCACCAGATTTTCATGTAGATTATTTCCTCACTTCATTCAGGTCTTTGCTTAAATGTCACCTCAAAAGAAAATTCTCTGACTACTATATTTACAGCCACCCAAACTCCTAAGTCTCTGATAACCCTTTACTCTATTTAATTTTTTTTTTTTTCACAGCACATTTCATATTATTTTATTTGGCTGGTTGGTGTTTTTTTTTTTTTTTAAAGATTTTATTTATTTATTTGACAGAGAGAGATCACAAGTAGGCAGAGAGGCAGGCAGAGAGAGAGAGAGAGAGAGAGAAGCAGGCTCCCTGCTGAGCAGAGAGCCCGATGCGGGACTCGATCCCAGGACTCTGAGATCATGACCTGAGCCGAAGGCAGCGGCTTAACCCACTGAGCCACCCAGGCGCCCTGGCTGGTTGGTTTTACTTGTGCGACAGATATTTCTATTTGGATCTGTGTCCATCATCCATTCTCTCCTTCCTATTTGTAACATAAACCATTTGACTCTTTGCTGCCCAAGTAAAACCCTGGCCCCTCTTACCTATGGGATGTGACCAAGTTCTGCAAATGAAATATAAAAGTTACTGCTGGGAATCTTAAAATTAGACTCATGTCCATAAAATGGGTTACAAATATTGTTTTCCAGTATGTTGTTGCTTATTTAACTTTATTTATGATGGAGTGCTTTTGCAAAAGGGTAATTATTACTTTTATATATTCATATTTATCCATCTTTTCTATTATGGCTTATGGATTTTATTATCAATTTTTCTGATTGGCCTTCTCTACTCAGAGATTACAAATATATTTACTACATTCACTTCCTTCTAAAATTTTTATGTTTTCATTTTTTAATGCTCAAATCTTTGATCTACTTTGTTTGACTGCTTACTTACTTGTTTTCAGAAGACTTTTGACAGCCCGAGTACTAGAGAGTACTACCTTATCTAAACATTCCTATATATCATGCTTTACTTTATCCTTTTAGAAACAAGAATTTAGAATTTGGGTATTAAAATGATTCAAGTTAAAAACAAGAAATGTCAGTATATAAATCACATGTCATAACTTGCCTGGAAGGTAGTGAAGGTAAGAAAGAATAAACCATGCAACATAATGTGCTCTAATAGCTCTTATTTTTAAAAGGCATGATGAGGAAATTACAAAATCCCTGGAAATCAGTAATATTTATAAATTTATCTTATAGCTCACTTCAAAACAAAATAGCAAATATTTACATGTATTTTCACCTCAACTTTTCTACCTAAAATACTAAGAAAGGTTAGCATTAAGTAAAAATGTAAAAGAGTAAAAAGTTCATAATTTATAAAATGAATTACTTCCACTTAAATATGACATAATGACAAAGGGCTTAGCTCTAGCACAGTGAAAGAGATACAGCAAGAAAACCGAAAAAAATCTCTACATCACAAAGTATAGTAAACACAGCCTACAAAAGAGTTGACCAAATACTCAGAGATTTGAATCTATATTATCTTAGTAATGGACTCACTTTGGCTTTCACTTATTAGCTGGTAGGGAAATAAGTATCAACTTGGCAGACACAGACACCCAAAATTATCTTTTTCACTGGGTACATACTTTTCCCCCGCACCTAGTTTAATGACTGGCAACATAACAGACCCTCGTTTTATCTCTACTGGAAGAATGAATTCAACAAACATATGAAAACTATGTCCCTCATTAAATAAATAATTTGCCTACCAGAACACAGGGAAAACAATGGAATGAGTTTAATTACAAAGCATAGCACAAAGTAGCCTCTCAATAAATTATTATTATAAAAAGTAATTACACAAAAAGATTCACATACCAAAAGACAACTACTAACAATGGTGAGGATTTTAATTATATAATAGGTTTTCAAGGGGCACCTAGGTGGCTCAGTAGGTTAGGCCTCTGCCTTTGGCTCAGGTCATGATCTCAGGGTCCTAGAATTGAGCCCCACATCCAGCTCTCTGCTCAGTGGGGAGGCTGCTTCCCACTCTCTCTCTCTGTCTGCCTCTCTGCCTACTTGTGATCTCTCTGTCAAATAAATAAATAAAATCTTTTAAAAAAAATGGGTTTTCAAATTGTTCTTCTTTATGAAATGGATAAGTTTTCAACATACCTAAATATCTTAACAAAAAATATAACTAGTCATATAATCTTAATTCCAATATCACATGCTTCATTAAACTTAGTTTCATCACTAAAGTTGGAGTAATAAACATATATATATTTTTTTAATTTCATTTTTTAAGTGAACTCTACATCCAGTGCAGGGCTTGAACACAACCTGGAAATCAAGAGCTGCACGCTCTACCGGCTTATCCAGCCAGGTATCAACATATATTTCATTTAAATGCCCTAAATAAGTTTGAACCTGAAACTGGCTCACAGGTTTAGTGAATATTTTTGGCTGCAACTGAAAAAGAAAATAAGCTTTGAGATATACATACATACATTACAAACAAATATATGTGTATGTATATATATGTCTATATATTACACATATGTAACATTACTTCTTATCTTCTGGTATTCTATAGGTGGTAATAAATGTGCCCATACACATACTTACAATATCCTAAACTGCAAATAGAACACATTCTTGAAATTCATAATCAAAATTAAGAGTATGGTGAAGTTGGGTTCTAAATCAATGAATAAGGCATAAATGTCACAAACTTTAAATTGTCCTTTGAAGCACACTTGAAGGACAAGCTATATTAGGAAGCCAATTTCTTATCCTCAGTAGGTCCAATTCAGACAGCTTTTCTCCCCACACTGAAGTTAATGATGTTTTCTTCAGCTAAGCATTATGTGCATGTTGCTTGCTAGTATGGAGCCATTAAAAAAAAACAACTTCAATTTTACACTCACATAAAGTTGGATGATAAATACTTGGAACTGATATTGTTTTCTTTTATATGCTTATTCTGAGTAACTCCAATGGGGTGGAATGGTATATGGACCCACTCAAATCTTCTTGTTCTCCACCAAGTACATATAATTGAATTCCTGTAAGCTAAACATGGGAAAAAACCCAACTAACCTGTATGAAGCTACTACTTATGACTAGATTAATTTGCAGAAATATTTTTCCCCAAAATGTACATTTGATCCATTTCTGTGTCGAATTAATTTGGTAGATCTGAGTGGTATTCTCTTAAAAAATAGAATTTTGAAGAAAAATCAAAGTCCATGACAAACAGAGTAAACATTGTTCCTGAAATTCTAGGTATATGTATGTGTGTATACATACTAGGTTAAGATGAAAAATGAATTTATGTTGAGTTGCAATTTTTGAAAGGTTTGAAAAACGGGGTTAATCCTACATTTTGGGGTATGTGATTTCTAGCTGAGAAAGTAAGTAGAACAAAATAAAAAGGTCTAAAAGTGAATGTTTATGTAAATTTTTTTTAATAAAACAATTGGGGGTTCAATTGTTATTTCTCCCAAGTTTACCCAAGAGCAGGAGTGTGGTTTGACCACAGTTTTGAATGGGATACTGCCAATCTCATCTCATATTACTGGAATGCCTGTGGTTATCTGACAGTGTCAATACTACAAAAATCTCAAGAACCATGATCCTAGCCCAATTATGACCATCTCTATTCTTACATCTGCCTAGAGCAATCTAATCATCTTCCTAGTCCATATATTTCCAAGGTCACAAGAGCCAACACCATATGTGAAACTACATTTTTAAAGACTAGGGAATAGATTTGGGGGTGGGGGTCAGTGGGCTGTTTCCAACAGAGTGATTTCCTTAATCAAGTCAGTTGTAAAAAGTATCTCAGCTCCTTAGACAGCTATAACTAGGATATATAAAGGGAAAAGGGAGAGTAAAGAAGATATGGGCAAATAGCATCTGAGATTAGGACTTGTCCAAGTTACAAAACCCTTATCATGGGTTAACATCTTTATCCAAGGGTGAGGTGTGCAGAGGACAAAAATGTTTTAGTTCACTGGTGTCTCTTATTTGTTCCTTCGCTCCTTATCCAGTGAAGAACAGAAAATGGGAAAATGAAAAAGCAGTCACATATATTTCCCCAGCCTGTTTAAGCAAATACATACTCAATTTGAACAAAACTGTCCTGTTTTTACAGCCTTGACTCAATCAGCAAGGACCTACAAAAGGGGCAAAATAATCCAATAGAACAAACTATGAGAGAGAATGAATTTCAAGAATTTTTACTAACCTAACTGATGATACTGTTCATAAAGTTACCCTGGTTGTTAGCAATTCCTAATCGGTTCTATCTTGAAGACAAAGTGATTGAACGATTTATTGTTGAGTGAATCCCCAACATTTATATCGCCCAACGCTGTCTAAAGGTTCTGGTAAAATCAGAGAAGAGATGGTGGTAAGGATGCAAAACTCAAATGAAATCTAATCTCTTTGAACATGAATGCAGCCAAGCCATCTTTAATAACCCTACATAGAACAGGCAAGTAAATTAACATAATTGATTTACTAAATGATTTTCACTGGCACGATGACATGAAAATGAATTTTCTGTCTCAAGGACTATAGAATTCGTATAGCTGATTAATAAACATCAAGCATCGTCTATTATGTGTGAAAGTTCCCGGCCTAAGACACCCTAAAAATTATTGATTTGTGTTTACCACTTAAGTTTAACTTAGGTTGACTTAAGAACAAGTGTGGGTTTGCAAATTAAAAACAGGTTCCTTCATCGGTGGATTTCATTTTAATAGACGTGTTTCAACTTTCCTGTTCAACCTATCAACTCGTGGACTCACTCAACTCCTCTCCAAGTACCACTTAACCGTCACGACCGGGAACTTGGGCTTTTGGGGAGGGGGGGCGGTGCGACTGCATGTTTTGGTGGCATCCAAGTGAAGAAAACCAAACCCAGGGCGCCGAGGCGAACCCTGCCCAGCCTGTCCGGAGAGGGGTGGGAGCCCCAGGTCAGGGAGCCGGGCACTGCCGCGCCCCCCCAGCACCAAGCAGCCAGCCGGGCTGCGTGTGGAAGCCGAGCGGGAGCGCCGCGGGGCGGAGATGGGTGGGTCCCGAACCCGCGCAGCGACGCCGCCTGAGGCAGAGGGAGAGGGGCGCGCCTACCCACCGGCCCGGCCCCGGCCCCGCAGTGTAGGGGAAAGGCCGGCGGCCACCTCGATACCTGACACAGGGCCAGCTCCTCCTTTAGGCTGCTCAGCTCTTCCTCCAGCAGCTGCGTCCGGGTCACCATCGCCTCCTCTACCGAGATGCCCTCTAGCCGCTTGGACCCCTTGGGCGAGCTGAGGAGGGGAGCCTGAGCCGGAGCCGCCCCCCCTGGCCCTCGCCGGCCCCCTGACCCTTCTTCGCCCCGCCAGCATATATCATTTTTGTCCACGACGCCTTCCCGCACTGCGCTCGCAAGCCCCGAGGCCTCGCTGCGCACTGCGTGTACCACAGTTCCCCGCCCAACACGTGGGGACCAGGGGCCCAACTGTCGCCCTGAGGGCGGAGGGAGCGGCGAGGGCGACGAGCGCGCCGCCATAGCCGCGGCTGCTAACGGGTCAAGTTCCCTGTTGGAAACTCCACCTCCCCTTCCCCATCCCGGCGAGCCCGAAGCTCCGGGACGCGCATGCGCGAGCCTTTTCCCGCCTTGGACCGCGGGGTCTCGCGTTTTCGGATCCTGGCGGGCTTTCCGCGGGACGCGCGCCCGGCGCCAGCGCTAGACTGCGCACGCGCCGTGGCCCAAGGGGTTAGGCTTGTCCCTTGCGCGCGCCAGCGGGACAAGCGCTGCCGGAGTCTTCGGTTCCCAACGCCACGCCTTCCCGCCCGCGTAAAACCCTACCCACTATTTAGCGCCTAACTTACCTCCCACCTCTTAAAGTCTTCCTTGACAAGCCCCTAGCCCCAAATGATCCTCAACTGTGAATTCCTCCGCCTCCAAGGCCCCTGCCAACTCGTTTGTCACGTTTCATTGACCGCCCTGGAGTGTTAGTTACACGGCTAATCTCCCCAGCGCTGTTGTAAGCTCCTTGAGGATCAGGGAATAAATTTTACACTCAAGTGTTTTCTTCACACCCTTTAGCAAAACTGCTTTAGGTGCAGCTGAAGTCCAGCAGGCTGACTTCATGTCAGGGAGATGTGGAAAGCCTTGTGTTGAGCTGGGACTATCGGGCGGATTTCCCATTTGAATTATGATCCTTTGCGCACCTTTGTCCTTTGTTTTGCAAGAGTCACGATTTCCTTTAAGTTTTTATGGCAGCTTCTTTATTCAGTTGGCTGAATATCAGAGCGAGTGTGACCCACACGGCCCCGCAGTATGTGTCCTTGGACCTATTGAAATCAGTAATTCTGAGCTTAGTTAAAGAAGACCAGCTTTCTTTCCACCGGCCTATCCTCTTTCTTCATCCCTCTCTGCCTCTCCGTCTCCCTTTCTCCTTCCTTTATTCCTTCCTTCCCTCCCTCCCTCCCTTCCTTCCTTCTTTATAAACTTCAAATAGTCAATCACCATCTTTTTCTTTGCCATGCTAACGCGTCCTACTTGTGATGATTTTAGTAAAGGGATGGCGTTGAGCTAGCACTAGAGTTTTACCAAAAGTAGATTGCTCTCTTGTGTGAAAGGGTTCTGGAATACAGAGAGCTGAGGTGGGGAAAAGGTGGCTGTGAAAGTAGGGAGGTGACCACTTTAACTGATGACCTCTTCTCAAAATTACTGCTTTGTGCCAGAATTTAGTCAGCATATCAAAAGACACGCTCCCTAATAGAACCCTGCTAAGGCAGGTTGAGTGGGCTTCTTTCCCACCAAAGGTAAACATCCCACGAAACTTATATAAGGATTAGAAAAAGTACACAAAAGCCTGTTTTAGAAGTGACTCCCATACCGAACATTTACTATAAGCTGGGTCCAGGGCTAACTACTTTTCATATATGTACTTACTCAATTCTTACATCATGGAAAAATAGATATTATTCCCACTTTACTCATGAGAAAACTGAGACTTGAGAGATTACTATACCCGGCCCAATGTTCCACATCTGGTATTAGAAAAGCAGAATATGGATCCACTTAATTCTAAAACATGTCTCTGATCCCTTACTCTGTACCTGTCACTTGAAATACAGCATTATGTCTGAGCTTGTAAGATTTCATTGGGTTTAAGATTGGAAATTCTAATCACATAATTCAAAAGGTTGTCACAAAATCAATATGAATGCACATTCTTAATGGTTATTTGTTGTTCACTCAAAAGGGTATCATTTCATCCAATTATAGAAAGATTCTTTTGAAAAACAGTGAAATCTCTTCTATCATGTACAAGAATAAATATACATACCTGCCTCAAAAGAATATCCTGAATCTATGAGTGGGCAGAAAATTTTTTTCTTTTTCTTTTTTTGGTGATAAAATACACATAACATAAAATGTAGCATTATAACCATTTAAAGTGGCTACAAATAAAATGTCTTTAGGCATGTTCATGGTGTTAGGCAACCATCACCTGTATTTAGTTCCAGAACATTTTCACCTTCCCAAACCAAAACCCCATATCCATTAATTCACTGCCTGTTTCCACTTCCCATCTTCACCCCGGAGGAGATCACAAGTAGACAGAGAGACTGTAACCAGGTTACCATCAACTTGCATTCTGTCTCTTGGATTGGCCTCTTCTGAATACTTCCTACAAATGGAACCATACCATGTGACCTTTTACATCCATCTTCTTTCACTTAGCATTGTTCTCAAGTTTCATCCATTTTGTAGCATGGACCTACGTCATTTTCTTTTAGCCAAATAATATTCCATGATATGAGTATAACACAATGCGTTTCTCCATTCATCCTCCGATAGATATGTGGGTTCTTTCCACCTTTGGCCTATTGTGAATAGAGCTGCTATGAGCATTCACATATGGGTTATTGTTTGAACACCTGTTCTCAGTTATTTTATATATATACCTAGGAGTGGAATCAGTGGGTCATATGGTAATTCGATGTTTAACTTACTGAGGAGCTACCAAACTGTTTTCTACAGCAGCTGCACCATTTTACAGTCCCACCAACAACGTATGAGAGTTCCAGTTTTTTCACATCCTCACCAACACTTGTTAGTTTCCCTTTTTTATGGCCATACTAGAGAGTGTGTAATGGTATCTCACTATGGCTGTGATTTATATCTTCCTAATGACTAATGACATTGATCACCTTTTGATGTGCTTTGTGGACATTGATCTTTTTTGAAGAAATGTCGGTTCAAGTCCTTTGTCCATTTTTTAATTGCATTGTATATTTATTGTTGAGTTACAAAGGTTCTTTACTGGCAGACAATTTTAAGCATAGAAAAATAGCACATTTTCAGGGTTCCTGGGTGGCCCAATGGGTTAAGCCTCTGCCTTCAGCTCAGGTCATGGTCTCAGGATCCTGGGATCAAGCCCCAGCATCGATCTCCCTGCTAAGCAGGGAGCCTGCTTCCCCACTCCCACTCTGCCAGTCTCTCTGTCTACTTGTGATCTCACTCTCTCTCTCTCTCTCTGTGTCAAAAAAAAAAAATCTTAAAAAAAATTGCACATTTTCAGAAGATACATAAGAAGTTCTTTCTTGTATTATTTGCAAAAATGACACAAATATGTGAGATACTGAATATTAAATTTGTAACTCAGAACAATAAGTTAAAGATCTGTAATACTATCTGAATAAAAATGCCAAAACAAACAACAATGTCTCTCCTGTGCAATTCTTCGTGCAAACATTTAAAAGTGATGATGTCTCTTCTACAGAAATTAATAATAAAGTCTATAGAATATATATTCTATATTAGAATATAGAAACATATAATTCTGTCCATATCATCATTGTACAGTTGAAATATTGTGGAAAATGTGGGAAATGTGCAAATTAGTATCGTATTTAAATTGCATCTCTCATTTGAATTAAAAAAAAATTTAATTCTAACTTCTGTTTAAGAAGAGAAATGTATTAGCAGTTTCTCAGCCTTGATGGTTCTTTGTTTCCAGAAAGAATGCCAAATTTTAAGACATAGTTATTTCTCCTTTACAGATTTGGCATAATCTTTATTCGATCAGCAGGGTTTAATTATTAAATTTTAAACCACTATTAGGTACTGATCAGACCTTAAATATCACAGATTTCTTTCACATCATTTTGAAATTTATCTCAATTCTTAGGGCTTTTCTAAGTGAGTCAAATCAAGAGTGGCCTACTGCCCTCCCCTTCAATGTTAAAATAGAAATCCGCATGCTCAATGTGCCAATGTGACACTTGAGTCAGCAGCAGACATATCTTGTCAGTCTAATATAGACAAATTGCAATCCAAGAGTTAGTCAAAGTAAACCAAGAAAATTATTTTATGCTTACAATTACTATAATTTTGTTTGAGCGATTCCTGGCAACTATTGATTCCCTGATCAGTCTGAGAGTGCTCTGTCAAGAACACAGGTATCCAAGGATGACATCATCTCTTCCAGTTGTCCCATGGGATACTCACACAGTTTAAAAACAATGACCTTACAGAGCTCTGACAACAGAACTTCATTTTTCATTTTCATCTTTACTGATTATACAACAATTCAAAATTATTTAAATAATTGTCTTTTTTCTGTAATAATAGGCTTTTCTCAAAATTATCTCCATTGGGCACCTGGGTGGCTCAGTGGGTTAAGCCGCTGCCTTCGGCTCAGGTCATGATCTCGGGGTCCTGGGATCGAGTCCTGCATCGTTCTCTCTGCTTAGCAGGGAGCCTGCTTCCCTCTATCTCTTTCTCTGCCTGCCTCTCCATCTACTTGTGATTTCTCTCTGTCAAATAAATAAATAAAATCTTAAAAAAAAATTATCTCCATTGAATCCTAATCCCTGTGGGTATTGTTCTGGGAAAAAACAGGCAAGCAAACAAACAAACAGACCCGGATGTTTTAGGTTTGAGTTAGCTTAGCAAAATTTGGAAGACAATCCCAAATTCCATGAGGAGTTTAACTGATTTAATACAGAGGGTTGCAGAGTTTCAGTTTGTTGTTTTAACATATGACCAAAGTGAGACACATTCCACCTTTTTTGACCTGTGTTGCAATTTCCTCCTCCCTAAGAGATGGGATGGTAGCCCCATAGTCTTAGGTATTCCTTACCTCAAGACAATATTGCAAAAATATTCCAGCTCTTCCATCTCTTTTGTTCCTCTGGTTTTGCCTGAAACATGAAGGACTTCTTCCATTGCCAGTAACCTTATTTAACATCTCTGTCTTGATGAGGCTTACCCATTCCCTATTCCAGTACTCATATACTATTAAAGCACACACACATTGGTATTTGCTCTTCTCTGATACTGTGATTTAACATCCCCATCCCCATTTCTGGCACAGACTTCCCAAAACCTTTAGAATTTTCTAAATGATGAAAGCTTAAAGGTACCTTTTTCTATGTTAATAACTTTTGGAATGGAGGTAAGAATGGGACTTGGTTACCACTGAAGCCAACCATGGGATTAGAGGGTTAGACATTTCAGACTCTGACTCCCTTCTCGTTTGGCAAGTTGATCAGAGTCTCAACAGGAAGTTGATGGCAACTTATAGCAAATACTTTAAGGAACAGTCAAGATAGAGACAAATTACAAAGGTCAGGGTAGGATGGAGGGAAAGCACAAGTGATAGTAAAATACCTCAAAGCTAATCCAAGGCTGGAAGATGTTATCTCCCTAAACAGGAAGAGGTAAGGGGAATGGTACCAGTTAATGGTACCAGGAGACAGAAAGAACTGTGTACAGAATGCTGCCTGTTGAGAGGTACAGACCCAAGAGCCTGGGAGCCAGGGGAACAAATACTCAAACCTCACTGCTTTCCCTTATGCCCATCTCCTATGTTTCCTACTGGCTGAACCCAACCAGTTCTTACAGGGAAGCCCAGCAGGCCACAGAGCAGGACAGAAAAACATCAAGAGATAGTCTGGAGGGGAAAAGAGAAGATGTCCAGCTCAAGAGTCCAATATAGTCTAATAAACGACAACAGGGACACAGTCTGACTAGCGTTCTATACTATACTATACTATAACTATAACTATAACTATAATTGTAGAACTAGTGTTTTATACTATAACTAGCATTATAGCCAATATATGATTTAAAGTAACAACTCTCATGTTGTTCTCATGGCAGCTGGTTGGACATTACAACTTACAAGTCCATCAAAGAGAAAAAGGTAAATCACATGTTATAAAGAGGAAGTGGAATCCAGGCAAGAGTTAGGTAAAGAGTTCAGGGCTTGTGAACAGAAAAGCACCAAAGGGAATGCATCTACTTTCTTTATTGCCTTCACATTTTAATTTAAAACTCAGTTTTCAGGAATTCTAGGCTAGTCTGTCTAATTCAACTAGTGTGTGTGTGTATATACACATTTATATAATATGCCTCCCATATTTTATATATGTGTGTGTATATATATATATATATATATATATATATCCAAGATAATATTATTCAATTTGTATTTTGAATCTATTTTATATTTTGTATCTTTCTTATCATTTTATCATTCTCACATTTTATATACATATGGTTTATTTATATCACTAAATAGATTGTAAGATTTAAGAAGGTAGAAAATGCCTGTTTTTTCTATACCCCTATCTGTATGCGTATTTTTCTGTATACCTATCACGATGCCCTCAAATAGGAGGCGTGTGAGAAATGTCTCTCAACTAGCTCCCTATAAGCCAAAGAAACTCTTGCCCTCGGCAATTACTAGACATTCCTGATGGTCCTTAAGCATATCCCACATTAGCAGATATTGTTTTGGTATAAACAGGAAATATTTTTATGGATTACATACTATTGAAGTTAATATCTGAGGCAAATAGATCACATTCATGTTAACTACTACTATTGGGGGAAAATTGGGACTGTTAAATCATGGACAAAATGGTTCCCAGAACCACTAATATTTCTTTTTCCTAAGTGATGCTTCCTGATATAGCAAAATGCCATGGGAATAAAAGAAGGAAGAAAGAGAGAACACGCAATCAATTTTGAGACCCCGTAGCCAGAACACTGTTCATTCATTCCCTCATCTTTTCAACAAATACCTACTGAATGCTACTAGGGATAGAGCAATAAACAGTCACAATCCCATCTTTGTGGAGCTTATATTCCAGCAGAAGAAAACACAGCATAAACAAATAAGTATACTTGTTAATTAGTGAAAAGTTATGTAAACAGAAATAAAGCAAGGAGGGGAAGGGAGATGACAGTGGTTGGGTGCCGTTTTAGGTAGAATGGTCAGGGAAAGCATTTCTAATAAGGAGTCCTTCAGCAAATGATAATACTTCAATTAAATGGACAGCACACCATGCAGGTATCTGGGAGATTGTCCAACCACAGGGAAAGGTAAAAGTATAAATGAAAAGCAAACACTTATGAGTGAAATCTGAATAGCATAATTACTCATAGGCGGACACATCTACACAAACTCTCCTCCAGGAAATATTTGTTCTCCTGGTACCCCAAAGAAACCTAATCCCATGCAGATAAAAATATCTACATCATCAGGGAACAAGTTTTGTGACCCACAGATAAATACCAAACTTGAAGTGGCCTTTACAAATCATTTGGTAAGGGCCATAAAGAAATGTTTTCTGTCTCTCCAGAAATATTTCTTGGAGAAATCATTTGAAATAGGATCCTACTAAATGGCATTAATGAAGGAAGAAAGGAGGTGATCTGGAGGGAATAATAGTTACCCACAGATATCCCAAGCTGGTTGTAGATTAATAATCCACTAACGGAGCTTTTCAAATAACGGTACCTAGATCCCACCTCCAGAGACTCTGATTTAATGGATATGGTGTGGAGACAAAGTGTTGGTACTTTTTTTAAAGTTCCCCAAATGAGTCTAACATGAAGCCATGATTGAGAGTCACCGAGTTAAGCTGTTAAAAAAACAGGCCAAGAATTACTTCTGAAATGCAACAGACATCTCATAATTATTCGAAGTGAGTCAGATTATGTACGGAGTACCTACTATGTGCTAGAAGTTTAACACTGGGGATACAGACAAGAAAAGGCAAACCCACCCCAACCCTCATGGAATTCACATGGGGAAAGGCAACTGACAAAGAATTAAATAACCTTTTAAAAAACAAGATAGTGTGATAAATGTTACAAAGTACAGGAAAGTGTGATAAGAAAGAGAATATCTGGGTAGGGCTATTTTTGTTACATTCATTAAGGAAAGCCTCTCTGAAGAGTGAAATTTAAGCAGAAACCCTGAAGGATGAAAAAATCTACAGTGTGAATGGCAAAACGACCTGAGATACAAAGTTGCTTGGTGTGTTCTAAATACAGAGAGGAGACAAGGATTACTGCAGTTAGAAAAAGTGAAAGAAAAAGTGGTATAAAATGAAGGAAGAAATTTGGATTCTATTCCAAGACTAATAGGAAACCTTTGAAGGATTTTAAGTAGAGGAAAGATATGATTTCACTACATTACTGAAAGACTACTCTGCTATGGAGAGAATGGATTGTGAGGTTAGAAAAGGGGGAATTGAAGCGGGAAGACCAGTGCCAGCAAGAGATGATGGTGGTATGAACCAAGGCATTTGCAGGGGAGAAGTAGAATATGCTGGAATTAGGACATATTATAAAGATTGAGCCAGTAGGATTTGCTGATGGATTGGATGTAGAAAAAGAGGAGAAGGAAGGGATCCAGTCAGATTTTCAGATTTTTGGATTGAATATCTGAATCTTTAGAGGTTCTAAAATGATTGTTGAAGGAACAGGTCTAGAAGCAGGAAATTAAAAATTCTAGTTGGGATTTATTGCATTTGAAATGCCTGGAAGATCTCCAGGTAAGGATGTTGGGCAGGCAAATGAACATGCAAATTTGAAGTTCTTGGTAAAGGTTTTCAGCTCCAAATACACATTTGGGAGCCATCAATATGAGTGGTATCATATGTAGAACTTATGGGTAGATAGGAGTTAAGTAAATATGCATGCAACACACGGTGCCCTGAAGGAAAGGCATCAAGCCTCTTCTCCTTCAAAATTTGACATTATTTTAGAACTTGAGGATTGGGATGTTCTTGATTGAGGCCCAATGATAAGAAAGGTCCCATCATAGAAAGAACAGTCTGGATTGGTAAACCCAGCCTCATTACTAGAACAAAAGTGCAGTGTAAGGGCCGGTTCTGACATGGCACATGGCTGATACCGAAGGTTCAGTCTGACACTTGTTGCTGGAGGTATGTTTGGGACAATGGCTGAGCATATGAATGTAAACCATCAAGCTGTCAACTTGGAAGTCCATTGTAATTGCTCTTAGTCCAGCAAGAGCTGGAAAGTGTGGGGTCCTCCTCCCAGATAGAGGATGAGTGTGCCCTACACAGTGTTCTGTCCTAGCAATGGTGCCATTTCCTCTTCAAAGAAGAAAGCTGTTTCAAACTCTTGTGTGGTCTGTTCTCAACTACAGATAAGGCTGCACCAAAAACAATGACCCCTGGAAACTGGAACTTTTCAAATCCCGAAGAGATTTGCCAGTTCTTTCCTTATTTGGCTGCTGGAATCAGAAGGAATGTCTTCGTCAGAGTTAGAATTTGGGCAATTAAAAAAAAAGCCCCTTTTGGAACAGACACATTGCTAATTGAGCTACTGGGGTCTTGAATATTTAATCTGCTTATTATAAAGATAAATGACCTCATTTGTACCTCAAATTAGTGACGGACTTCACACTAAATATATAAATACAGAAGTTCATGTTTATCCTTTTTAAAGCTATTGAGGCAATATGATTTAGTAGGAGATAAGAGTTTTAGATCTGAATTTGAAGCACAGATTTATCATATGAATTATGTGACTCTGGGAATATTACCTACCCTTAAAAACAAGAATTAAAATAAGTTTCATAGCAGGCCTGGGTGGCTCAGTCAGTTAAGGCTTTCCTTCAGTTTAGGTCATGATCCGGGGGTTCTGGGATGGAGTCTTGCCTCTGGCTCCCTGCTCATCAGGGAGTCAGTCGGCTTTTCCCACTCCCTCTGCCCCTCACCCCTGCTCATGTGCTCATGCTCTCTCTTTCTCTCTCAAATAAATAAAATCTTTAAAAAAAAAAAGTTTCATGAAGTAATATAAGGACCAAGTGAAATAACAAGGGTAAAGCACTAAATAGTCCCTGTTTCATAGTAAAAGCTCAGTTATTGTTAACCTCTTATTAAGCATTATTAAGCTATTTACACTATTTAAATTTACCTCATTACATTCACCCCATTGTTTTGAATTCATACTGAATTCCACTCTGTTCAGCTTCATGCCAACTGATAATTTAATAAATTGCATCATTTCTGCTCTCATGTAAATATTTTTAAAAAATTACAGAACAGAGCTTCTAGGTCACATTAATTTCTTCTTTTAATGAATCCATATATGCAAACCTACCCAATTATAGTTCTTGATTGTGCTCTAGGTATTTCCTATGCCTTCATTTTATCTTCCTAACTGAACTGCAATTTCTTTTTTTTTTTTTTTTTGAAGAGTTTATTAAATTATTTGACAGACAGAAATCAGAAGTAGGCAGAGACAGGCAGAGAGTGAGAGGGAAGCAGGCTCACCGCTGAGCAGAGAGCCTGATGCGGGGCTCGAGACCGAGACCATGACCTGAGCTGAAGGCAGAGGCTTTAACCCACTTAGTCACCCAGACACCCCTGAACTGCAATTTCTTGAGGATAAGGATTAGATCTGAATCTTTTTTTTAATCATCCTACCACATCTTGAACAGTATTAGGCATATAGAAACCAAAAATTATATATTTATTTATACAAAGATGGTTTTTGAGCAGATTTGCACACAAATATTATTTTCTCCTTTTGGTTTATTGGTCCCTAAAAACGTAATACACATACACTAAAAAATCCTATCTTTGCACCATAATTTGTGAATCAGTTTCCTTTGAAAATACAAGACTCGACCAGGGAAACTTTAAAGTCCTTTTCTGGTCTAAAAATCCCGGATATTATTAAATAAAGAATGACTACACATCTCAAAATTTCCCAAGATAATGAACAATCCATTCATCCATTTATTTGACAAATATTTACTGACGGTATAGTACGTGCCAGGGACTTGTCTAGGTGCGAGAAAACAGCAGTGAACCGAACAATGTGTCTAACCTCATGGAGACTTCATTCCAAAGGATTCAATTTATTTAAAATATTCACCAAGGAAACTTTGAAGTCAGAAAGAAGAAATAAACAGACCATCCATTAGTGTTTTCATGTTTAGAAAGAAATCTTCAACTTTAGTATTTCCTTTATGTTCTACTCAAAAAGAAAAAAGCCCTGGTTCCTAGCCAGCCATGTATTTGACATTCAACCATCAAGATATAAAAGTCAGAAATAGACAAGGTTCCCTTCATTTACTCCACACATCAACATCTGTCTTCTTTGTCCTGAAAGTATCTCCCATTACTCACCCATCCCATCTATTCCTATCGTTCCTGCCTGGTTTAGCCTTCATTCATTCTAACTCAGATGAGTAACAGTCTCAGACTTGGTCCCCCTTCCCGCCACTGAACTCCTGCAGCAAGTCATTGCTTGACAAAGGATCGCTTTCATCACAGTACTCTGCTGTTCCAGAAGCCTTGAGCGATTCTTCATCTCCTTTACAACAAAAACCAAATTCTTTGACCTGGAAGATCAGGCCTTTTAATATCTGGCTTAAAACTGCCTTTTAAAATGATTTCCCTTTACTTTCTCTTACAATACTCTACGCTCCAACCAAAACAAACCACATATGTTCCATCCCTTTCTTCTACCCCACACACCTCCTATTTCTGATCTCCAGGTTTTCTGTTCCTTCCATCTGGGATTTCTGCCCTTCCCCAGAAGATGCATGGCCATGCCTACCTATCAGTAGCATAAAGAGATAGATCGTTATTTTCTCAGCTAACAGGAAGCCCAGACTTGGGAAATCCGCACTGCCCAACTTCATCAAGAGCCTGGGCTCTTCCTAAATCCCTGCACTGTGGAACTAGCAAGTGTTTTTCATCTCCATGAAAACAAGAGTTGTTAAAACTTCTGGAATTACACTGCCATGCCTCACTGGACAAACAGGAGAAGAGGAAGAGGAAGCACCTTCATCATGAAAGCTAAGACTTTCCCAAAATTCCCTAGAAGATTTTCTTTGGCTGCACTGTACCACCTCACCACCAGGTGAAAGAAAGGCTGAAAGACAAGTTTTTTAAGTGAGAATATCACCACTCCAAACAAACAAACAAACAAACAAACAAACGGGTCTCTTAATAAGAAAGATGGGGACAGTGGACCCCAAGACACCCTTAGCAAGACAGCCGGAAGTACCCACCGTGGTCGGCACCTCAAGCATACACAGTCAAAAGGTTTTAGTGACAATGCTTGGAACTCACACTGTTGCGTGGTTTGGCCTCTACCTTTTCAATTCCAAATAAACAACAAAAGCAGGGGCCATCCTCACTTATAAAGGCACAGCTTCTATGTGATCCTGGCCAGGACCTTGCTTTCCTGTTACTCCATTCCTTCTACTCATCCCACTTCACCAGATGGGAATAATGCCTCTTTTCCTTGGTGCTAATGATGCCTCGGACAGAAGCAGAAGGAGATGGGAAAGAAGACTGGATGGCTGGCATGGGGCATAACTAAGGATGCCCTTTATACGCCCTACATATAAACTACGGACACTTGTTCTGTTGTGTTACGTTATTACATTTTTATCAAACACTCAGAATTAGAAAAATATGAAATTCTTCCATTTTAATTTTTTTAAAGGTGTATATTTATTGATTTATTGGAGAGAGAGAACACACGCGCGCACACCAGCACAGCGTGGAGGGAGGGTGGTGGAGGGGCAGAGGGAAGAGAATCCCAGATAGACACCCGCTGAACATGGGGCCAATCGTGGGGCTTGATCTCACAGGCCTGAGATCACAACCTGAGTCGAAACCAAGACTCCAGTGCTTAACCAACTGAGCTACCCAGGTGCCCCTAAATTTTTTCTATTTTATACCAAATTCTAGTGTCATTCCTCACAGATACTGCGTGCATCTGTCCCCTTTCCTTGTCCTAAACTTGAGAAGCTAGATTCAGAATGGAGATGAAACTCAAGAATGATTTCAGTTTGTATAAACTATACTTTATTGTGGTAAAATATAATTAACATTTACCATTTTAACCATTCTTCTGTGTACATTTTAGTAACATTTAAGTACGTTCACAATGTTGCAGAACTATGCTTTCCCAGAACTTTCTCATCATACCAAACAGAAACTCTGTCCACACTAAACAATAACTTTGCCATCTCATCTCAAACTTTCTTTCTACTTTCTCTCTAGGCATTTGCCCATTCTAGGTGCCTCACGTAAGCGGAATCATACAATATTTGTCCTTTTATGTCTGATTGATCTTATTTAGCATAGTGTTTTCAAAGTTCACTCATGTTGTAGCATGTATCAGAATTTCAATGCTTTTAAGGTTGAACAGTATTCCATTGTATGTCTACACTACATTTTGTCTATCTATCACAACCATTGGTGGCAAATTGGGCTCCTTCTACATTATGGCTATTGTGAATAATGTTTCTATGAACACTGATGTAAACATAGATGTTTGAGTCTCTGCTTTTTATAATTGGGAGAGAAAATGTATCTTCAACAATGTTGTGATTAAAATATTCAGGTACATCATGTATCTGTGAGGCTTCTATGGGCCAGTCTCAAAAACTATCAAGCATTTGTAACATATTTCTAGCCAAATACAAATTCTAAGTTTTAAATAACTAACAGAAAGGAACCTGTGTAACCAAGATATTGTAAACTGGCAACATGGTATCTCCTATCTAAGAATTTTAAATTTATCTATAAGTCTAAATATAGCTCATTTACATATTTTAGTTCTTTGGCTATCCAGAACCGGAAGAATGAGGCAACAGACACGATTCTGGGCTAAGCAGTGTCATGGGGGAACTGAGTCTCTGTTAATCAGTCCCCTGTTAACAAAAATGAAATAAAGCTGGGGGCAGGAGTTGAGGCCTATGTTTCTCGTGATTCCTTCTACCTGCTGTCTCCCTGGAAACAGATGCTGTAGATTCTTACAATCGAAGATTCCCAGAGGAGCATAAAAATATAAAATAATGTGGACGCAATACTCAGGGTGAGAGGAGAAATTTGAAGAGCTTAAATGCTATGGACACCTTTTTTTTTTTTTTTTTTTTTTAGAGGCCTTACTCTAAATCACATCGAAGATATAAAAGGCATCCATGTCCCATATTAAGTGCATTTGAAAAAGTGAGAAAAGAGTTGAGATGAAGTTGAGTGGTTACTACTACTTTTGTAGGCAATTAAACATCTATCAATTCTTATTTTCCCATTTCATTTTTATATTTTGAAGCCAATAAATTATTTTTCAGATCTCAAATATTTTCACTGGCTCTTAAAAATACCTAGGCCATAACCATATTGATAGGTTGCTCTATAGTGAGTTCTGATTGCAAAATAATTCTCATTTGCACACTTACTTCTGACAATATAGCTCTGACCATAACTAATTTTTGGACACTAATGCAGTGGCCAGAAGAACAAGCAAACAGAAAAAAAAATACTGTCTCTATAATTTCTGGGTATGAAATAAAATCATGATGGTAATCAGAAGTTTCTAGACTTGAGAGTCACAACCTTCCTAAAATAAGCTACCAAATTCCTGACTCCAATCAGCTTCCTGAAAAAGGAAAATGCTGTACTAAAAAGCAAGCACTGAAACAAATCACCTCTCCCTACTCCCACATGCCCACAAGAGTCTGTGATTAACAAACTCATCTATTAAATTTCAAAGCTAACTCCTCTCAAGTTTCTTAAGCATCCATTGTGAATTACCTTAATAGCATAATAAAATTACTTTCTACCTAATACAGAACTGTGGCTTCCAGTCGCCTTGAATGCTGGAGATGTATTTACCTTATGATTACCCTTCTATGACTCTAAGCTTTGATATGACCAGTTCCTATCCTCCTGGAAGCTTGTTCTACCACTTTCTAAACTAATGAATGCCTACCCATCCTCCAAAGCCCAATTTAAATGTTAGTGTCTCCACAGCCCTTTCCTGGTTCCCAGAGGCTCCCCGAGTCATGCCCTTTTCTATGTTCCCACAGGACTTACCACATTTTATTTAATGTATTTGTTAACATGCTTGAAGTCTGCCGCTAGACTTTCAACTTCTGCAGAGCAGAGCCCAAACATCTAGCGCAGTTAATTTTATAAGCAAGTGATCATTTTTGTCTACTATGCTTGCGTTATGCTTTGCTAAGAGTGGCAATTATTCTATTAATTCTACCCAGACAATGAAGACCACAAAACTGTTTAACCATCTGTTCTCTCTCTTTGTGATGAAACAACATATTTGAGTATGATTTCGGTTAACTTTCTCATTCTTTCATAACAGCTAATTGTTGGTCTTTCCACTTGTCTTAAAGTTTCCATCACCTTGTGGAGATCGTTACGATCAGACAATGTTTCAACTGTATCATAAAAAGCTGCTAACATAGCCAAAAGTTTTTCCACTTTTAGATTTCTGGGACGGTGTTCGGGGAGAAGATGTAGTTAGGTGAGTGTAGCTATGTGAGAGCAAGAGGAACTGGGGGAGAGGTTGATAGAGTGTTATTAGTCTTCTGAGGAAGCTGGTTTATGATGTTCAAAGATCACTCGTTGTGTTGTTGATTTCTGGGGGAATAATCAACATTAACTTTCTATTATTATGGCCCTTCAGCTATAAAAATTAAGTAAATTTCATGCAAAGAATTTCCCTATTTAGATAGGAGAAAACTCTTCATTGATGAAGATGAGAAAGACTTTCTAGTTTACTACTTCCGGTGAATCCCAGAATCACAGATAATTACTCCCTTCAGGTTCAACTACTATAATTATATTACTGCCCTCTGCTGTACATGAGTGAAATTACAGAAAACTATGTGACCGTTCAAGATTTGTCTACACGTTCTTGGCACTGGCATTTTCCAAAAGAAGGTCTTCAAGAGCATCCTTATTTCATTTCAACTAGGTAACTTCAACATGATGGTGAAATTTTCCCTCCTGTAATTATTGGCTAATCCAAACAGAACAATAAATAGTGTGTCAGATGAATTTTAACAGATGAGTTTGTTAATCACAGACTCTTTACTTGACTTTAGGCTTATTGTTATGCTAAGGAAAATACTAATTAAATGTTTGTAAAATGATTGAAATTATTTTATGATATGTCAATTATTTAAAAGCCAGCCTCGCTTCTATAATCGCTGTACACTGATCATTTTCTCCTTGACTTTGCTTTTGAATATCCTCCTGTGCTTTTTAAAATCAGAGTCAATTCTGAGATTCATAAACCTTTTTGCTGGCTTATGGCATTCAATAATTGTTTTATATGACATTTGTTTTGTGCCATTTGATTTGTTTCAGTGCCCTAAATTAAAAATTTCTGGTTCTGTCTGAATCTTATTAACTGAAAATCATATTAGTCTGAGACCATAGCTGTAAGTCGCCCTCTGTCAACCACTTATCTTTTTGTTTATCTTTCGTTCCAGGTTATGAAATTTTAAGCATCACACTCACCTTTAAATAATCATTCCCCATCTTTAAAGCACCATACTCCGTTCACATTTACATGCTATATCTTAATTTTGTAAATGTTCTCTCTATGAATGGAGAAATATTTAAAATTGCACAGATTAAAGTGGAAACAAGGATTTGTTTATACATGCTGCTTTGGGTAATAATCTGTGAGTCTGGGAAAAGAGTGTTCTGAATTTATTTCTTTCTACTGTACAGTGAATTTTTTCCCTCTAAATCCAGGTATTTAGTTCATATTTACAAGTTTGGTGCGAGTTTAGGTGCTATTAACCAAATATTGTTCTTTACTTTTAAGAACTATCTCTATGTTTAAGATATATGAATGTATCTTAGGAAGTAATTTTTAGTAGGTTAATTTTTGAAGAAATATTATGACAAATATTTTTCAAAACTAGAAAAACACATTTAAAATCACACTAAATTAACATGTCTAGATAGAACAAAGGACAATGAATGTCTTCAAATATTATTGGACTTTAATTTCCAAATTTCAGGGAAAATTAAGTTGATTTTCAGGTCTTGTTCAATGGATAAGGACAATCAAAAAGAAAAGGGGGCTAAGGTGAAAATAAGGAAAGTAGTGTTGGAAAATGTTGTATAACATTTTATAATAGAATGTTTATAACATTTTATAATAGAATGTTCTGTTATCCAGTTAAATGTTTTCCCTCTAAATATAATTTTCACTTTTGGGTGCTTCAACCTAGATAAATATAATTGACTAGGAAAACATTACAAAGGCTGATAAATAATTTCTAGATTTATTGTTTTTTATTTCAACACATTATATTTAGCTTGACAATAAGATACATTCTATATTTAAATGTATGAAACATGCATTTAGATACCAACATATTATATAAAAGGAGTATTTGTATTTGGGGAGTTTAAAAATAAATTAAAATAGTCGGTTTTCATCAGGGAAGGGGAAACGCCCTAATAAAATGCCACGTGTGACCTGCTTACCTCCAACAGTGATTTCACATACCAGCCAGGCTGCTCTTCCCACACCTACTCATACTCTGTGTTCACCTAGGATGAAAGTTTGTTCCTCAAAGTCTGAAAATTGATTCCAGTCTCATAGGGACACACTTCAGATGGCTGATATTCCAACTCCTAACTTTGTTTTAAAGAAAAATGCTTTTTGAAACAGAAACAGTCTATATGTTGCTGAAAACTCATGACTACTAAGAAATTTGAGACGTTAAACTCCATTGATGAAGTAAGCATATTTTTTCAAACAGAGACAAAAAGTTATCCTTCTACACTTTCCTGGGAATGATGTGTTTTTATAGTCAATGCATGTGGAATAACTTGAGCAGGAATAACATTAATAAGAGAATTCAAATGTTATATAAAATGATCAAATAATTTATTTTATTTTTTCCAAAAAGGAAAAAAAAAGATTTCATATGTCCTAATTCATATGTAAAGACAGATACAGATAACAAAGATACATTAAAACAGAGAGCTAGCTGTTAAATCAAACATCCTCTCTCACTCTTTTCTTTAGAAACAGACTTGGGGGGCGCCTGGGTGGCTCAGTGGGTTAAAGCCTCTGCCTTCGGCTCGGGTCGTGATCTCAGGGTCCTGGGATCAAGCCCCACATCAGGCTGTCTGCTGAGCAGGGAGCCTGCTTCCCCCTCTCTCTTTGTCTGCCTCTCTGCCTCCTTGTGATCTCTCTGTCAAATAAATAAAATCTTAAAAAAAAAAAAAAGAAAGAAACTTGGATGTATGTGAATGTATGTGTATACATGTGTATTTGGGTGTGCAGGCAATATGTCCAGCTAAAACACTACCATACACAGCTTTCCTTGAAAGTAGTCATTGTCATATGACTGAATTCAGTCAATAGGTGGGTAATCAGGTTATTTGATAATCGAATACAATTGGGTTCTTATTCTATACGGAACCCCTTTTATATTAAAACACACATATAGGCTAAAATCTAAATGACGGAAAAAGATTTATACCATGCAGTCACGAACCAGAAGAAAACTAGAATGGTCATATTAACATAAGAAAAAGGATAATTCTTTCTCTTCCCCCCAATGTGATAATTTGGTATACACATACATTATGAATTATTTACCAGAATCAAGCTAATTAACATATCTATCACAGCAGATATGTTACCTTTAGAGTGTGTGGTGAGAATGCTTGAGAGCTACTCTCTTACAAACTTCAAGTGTACAATACAGAGTCATTAACTATAGCCATCGTGCTGTATATTAGCACCTCGTCTTATAACTGAAAGTTTGTACCCTTTGACCAACATTTCATTTCCCCCATCCTTTATCCCCTGGCAAGCACCATTCTCTATTTCTATGAGTTCCACATTTTTTTCTGCTTTTAGATTCCACATATAAGTGATACTATACAATATTTGTCTTTCTCTCTTTGTCTTATTTCACCCAGCAGAGTGCCTTCTGGTACATCCATGTTGCAAATGGTGGGGTTTCCTCCTTCTTTATGTCTGAATAATATTCATTATAATGTGATATATGTATCACATTTTCTTTATCCATTCATCCATCCATGGACACCTAAATGGTTTCCACATCTTGACTATTGTGAAAAATGCTGCAATGAGCATGGGAGTGCAGATTCTCTCTTCAAGACCATGACTAAATTTCCTTTGGATATATATCCATGAATGGGATTGTGGGATCATATGCTGACTCTGTTTATAAACTTTCAAGTAATGTCTGTACTATTTTCCATGTCTGTACCAATTTATAATCCAACTAACAGTGTACAAGTGTTCCTTTTCCTCCACATCCTCACCAATGCTTGTTATCTCTTGTCTTGTTGATGACAGCCATCCTAATAGTAATGAGAGGACATCTCATTGTGGTTTTGACTTGCATTACCCTGATGATTACTAATGTTAACTACCTTTTCATGTACCTGTTGGCCATCTGTATGCCTTCTATGGAAAAATTCAGCTCCTTTGACAATTTTTAAGTTGGATTATTTGGGTTTGGTTTTGTTTTGTTTTGCTTTTGACTATTGAGTTGTAAGAATTCTTTATATTTTTAGTTATTAATGCCTTATCAGATACATGGTTTGCAAATATTTTATCCCATTCAGTAGGTTCCTTCTCACTTTGTTGTTTCCTTTGCTGTGCAGAGGCTTTTTGGTTTGGTTTAGCTACATTTGCTTATTTTGGCTTTGGTTGCCTACGTTTTGGTGTCACATCCAAAAACTTACTGCCAAGACTAATATCAAGAAGAATTTTCCTTGATTTTTCTTCTGAGGCTTTTACAGTTTCAGGTCTTACATTTAAGTACTTGGCCTATTTTGAGTTTAATTTTTGTGAGCAGTGTAATACAGAGGTCCAGTTTCATTCCTTTCCATGTGGAGATAGTTCTCCCAATACCACTTATTGAAGGGAGTAAAATTTCCCCCTTGAGTGTTCTTGACACTCTTGTCAAAGATTAGTTTACCAGATGTGTGGGGGTATATTTCTGGAATTTCTATTCTATTTCATTGGTCTATGTGTCTGTTTTTATGTCAGTACATACTGTTTTGCTTACTATAGCTTTGTAATATAGCTATAGCTTGGTTTGTAATAGAGCTTTGTAATGTAGCTTTGAAATCAGAAAGCATGATGCTCCCTGGGTTGTTCTTCTTGTTCAAGATTGGTTTGGCTATTTAGGATCTTTTGTGTGTCCATAAAAATTTTAGATTTAAAAATTTAAAATTTAAAAATTTCATATCCTTGGTTAAATTTATTCCTAAGTATTTTATTGTCTTTGGTGATACTATAAATGGGATTTTTAAACATCCTTTTTAAGATAGGCCATTGTTAGTGTGTAGAAATGCAAATGAATTTTGTATGTTAAGTTTGTATCCTGAAATTTCACCAAACTAATTTACCAATTTTTTAATTAACATATAATGTATTATTTGCCCCAGTGGTATATAAACCTGTGAATCGCCAGGTTTACACACTTCACAGCACTCACCATAGCCCATACCCTCCTCAATGTCCATAATCCAACCACCCTCTCTCTCCCTCCCCCCAGCAGGCCTCAGTTTGTTTCACGAGATTAAGAGTCTCTTACGGTTTTTCTCCCTCCCAATCCCATTTTGCTTCATTTATTCTTTTCGTACCTCCCAAACACCCCATGTTGCTTTTCGACTTCCTCATATCAGGGAGATCGTCTTTCTCTGATTGACTTATTCGTTAAGCATAATACCCTCTAGTTCCATAAAAGATATGGACCGCTTCACGAATTTGCATGTCATCCTTGCATAGGGGCCATGCTAATCTTCTCTGTATTGTTCCAATTTTAGTATATGTGCTGCCAGAGCAAACATTAATTAACCAATTTTTATATAGAATTTTCTATTTTTTTTAAAAGATTTTATTTATTTATTTGACAGAGAGAGATCTCAAGTAGGCAGAGAGGCAGGCAGAGAGAGAGGAAGGGAAGCAGGCTCCCTGCTGAGCAGAGAGCCCGATGTGGGGCTCGATCCCAGGACCCTGAGATCATGACCTGAGCCAAAGGCAGTGGCTTAACCCACTGAGCCGCCCAGGCGTCCTAGAATTTTCTATTTTTAAATTATGTACCTGCAGTGGCAACTTTCTTTCTTTCCTATTGGAACCTTTTTTTTCTTTTCTTGCCTAACTGCTCTAGTACTTCCAATACTGTGTTTGAACAGAAATGACAAGAGTGGGTATTCTTTTGTGGTTCCTAATCTTAGAGGAAAGTTTTCAACTTTTCAGTACTGTGAATGATGTTAGCTATGCGCTTCTAATATATGGTCTTTAATATGTTGAAATACATTCCTTCCATGCCTAATTTGTTGAGAGTTTTTAATGAAAGGATGTTGAATACTGCCAATGCTTCTTCTGCATCTATTAAAATGATCATATGATTTCTATCCTTCACTCTCTTAATGTGGTGTATCAATACATGCATATGTTAAAACATCCTTGCATCCCAGAGATATGTCCTGCCTCATGATATATGATCTTTCTACTGAACGGCTGAATTCAGTTTGCTAGGATTTTATTAAGGACTTTTTAAATCTATGCTCATCAGAGATATTGATCTATAATTTTTGTTATAGTTCCCTTGTCTAGTAATGCTGGCCTGGTAAAATGAGCTTTAGAAGTGTTTCTTCCTCTTTGTTGTTTTAGAATAGTTTGAGAAGGTTTGGCATTAATTCTTGTTTAAATATTTGGTCGAATTCACCAGTGAGCCCATCTGCATCTGGGGTTTTCTTCACTGGGGGACTTTTGATTACTGATTCAAAATCCTTACCATTTATAGGTCTATTCAGATTTTCTATTTCTTCCTGATTCACTCTTGGTAGGTTATATGTTTCTAGGAATCTATCTATTTTTTTTTAAGATTTATTTATTTATTTATTTGACACACAGAGACCACATGTAGGCAGAGAGGCAGGCAGAGAGAGAGGAGGAAGCAGGCTCCCCACAAAGCAGAGCCCGATGCGGGACTAGATCTGAGGACGCTGGGACCATGACCTGAGCTGAAGGCAGAGGCTTTAACCCACTGAGCCACCCAGGAGCCTGGAATCTATCTATTTTTTCTAAGTTATTCAGTTTGTTGCCATATAATTATTCACAGTAGTCTCTTATGATACTATGCATTTCTGTTGTATTATTGTATGCTGACCGGATAACTGCAAATGGCTTGACTTTGAGTTCATGGTGTCTTTCTTCTGCTGGTCTTGTCTATTCTTGAAGTTCTCTATTACAGTTTTCTTTTCATTCCTTGTATATTTCAGCTTCAGAATTTCTGGTTTTTTTCTCTCTGTTGAACCTCTTGTTTGGTTTGTAGATTGTTTTCCTGATTTCACTGAGTTGTCTTGTTCTATTGTAGCTCACTGAACTTCCTTAATATAATGATCTTAAACTATTTGTCAGGCCATTTGTAGATTTCCATTTCTTTTTGATCATTTGCTGGAAAACTATTGTGCTCCTTTTATGGAGTCATATTTCTTTGATTTTCTGTGTTCTTTGAATTTCCACTGATGTCTTCATATTTGAAGAAGCTATCACTTCCTCCAGTCTTACCGACTGCTTTGGGAGAGATGCTTTCACCTGTCAATCTGTCTAAAGATTCTGAGGCTTTCTCACACCTTTTCTATGGATGTGCCTACCTCATACTTCCTGTTCCTTCTTGGGGGGAATTCTTAAAAAACTGCATGCCTTCTCTCAGGCTTGCAAAGCCAGGCTGGATATTTTGAGCTTCCTGATTATTTTCTTTAGGGCAGTGTCCTGAAATGCTCAGGTTTGTAAACCTTTTCCTAATCCCATGGTCTGGCCTACTTTCTTCACTTGCTTGCTGACTGCCTCTAACAGCTAAATCTTACCATCCATGGAAGCCCACACTGGGAGATATACACAGATGGTGGGGAAGGGAAGAGAAAGGGGTATGAGTGAGGCACACAGACCAATAAGGGCTCCTGTGGCCCAGCCAGGGGGGCCACAGACAAAGAATTCACCAGTGGGTAGTGGACAAGTCTCTTGATGGCTATCATGAATCAGTTAGTGGGAAGAACTGTGAAGCAATTAGTAGTGTTCTTTTGATGAGCTCTGAGCTCTACATACTATCTCCCAGCCTTTCCCAGTCCAGTAGATCTTATAGATTATCCCAGCAAAGAAGGAGCAAGAAAGAAGTGGACCTCTTGGCTGTGTCCTGAACAGCTGGAGAAGCCTAGCTCTCGCTTTCTTTTGTGGAAAAAAATCATGGGCTGTGGAGGTCTTTCCTGGCACTGAGCCATACTGCTTTGGGGGAGAAGGGATATGGGCAAAATGAAACTATCTTTTCCCTCTTCAGTGCATCTACTTTTGAATTTATTTATTTTTTTTTTATTTTTTTGCCTCAAGACTGTGCTGGAACTTCTCCGCTGGACTCCTAGACTCTCACAAAGGCACTCTCATCCCTGGGCAATTGTCAGAATTGATGCTTTGTGATAGGGTTATAGTAGAGTACTCCTGTTACACCATCTTGCTGATGTCAGTCCAGAAAAATACAATTCTGAAGAAGAAAAATTACCAAGGATAAAAAGGGACATTCCCATGATAAAGGGGCTAAGGCACAGAGAATACAGAGCTATCCTAAATGTAAATGCACCTAACAAAAGATCTTCAACATACATAAAGCAAAAAATGGTAGAACTGAAAGTAGAAATAGAAAAACTCGCCACTAAAGTTGGAGATTTTAACATCCTTCTCTTAGTAATCTATGGAATGATTAGACAGAAATCAGTAAGGACAGATAATCCCTAAAACCACCATCAACCAAATTGACTTAATTGTAATTTTTTTACTTCTTGACCCAATAACAGCTGAATAAACATTCTTTTCAAGTACACATGAAATATTATAAATATAGACCATATCTTGTGTCATAAAACAAACCTTAACAAATTTAAAGAAAATAAAAACATAGAAAGTGTGTTTTTTGACCATAGTGGAGTTAACTAGAAATGAATAACAGGAAGATATTTGGAAATTCCCCCAAATATTTGGAAATTACACAACAAATTTCTAAACAATCCACTGCTCAAAGAAAAAGTCTCAGGAATATTGGGAAATATATTAAAGTGAATAAAAAATGAAAATACATCATATCAAAATTGTGGGATACACCAAAGCAATACTTAGAGGAAAATTTATACCAGTAAATTCATATGTTGTAAAGAAATAGAGTTGTTAAATTAAAAAAAAAAACAAAAAAAAAAACTAAGTTCCCAGTTCCCATCTTAGTAAATGAACAAACAAATAAAGAGAGAGAAAGTGAAAATTAGAACTTCAGCAAGCAGGAGTAAAGAAATGATAAAGATAATAACATGTTTTTCTATGTGGAAAACCCCAAAGAATCTACAGAAAACTAAATGAGTTAGCAAGGTCACAGAATATAAGGTCAGATATACAAAAATATGCAAGTCTTCTTACAAAAAAGCAATTATGTCTCTATACACTAGCAATAAACAATTGGAAACCAAACTTTAAAACAGCACCAGTTAAAATAGCTCAAAAAAGTTCAGTACTTAAGTAAGAATCTTAAGAAAGATGTATAGGGTCGGTATGCTGAGGACTACAAAATGCTTATTAAAGAAATCAAAGAGCTAGGGGTGCTTGGGTTGCTCAGTGGGTTGGGCCTTTGCCTTCAACTCGAGTCATGATCTCAGGGTCTTGGGACCCCACATAGGGCTCTCTGCTCGGCGGGGAGAGTGCTTCCCCCTCTCTCTGCCTGCCTCTCTGCCCACTTGTGAGCTCTGTCAAGTAAAATCTTAAAAAAAAAAAAAAAGAAAAGAAAAAAACGAAATCAAAGAGCTAAATGAGCTGATAAAAATACCATTCTCATAATTTAAAAGACTCAATGTAGTTACTTTATCAATAATTTCCAAATTTATCTGTAGACTTAACACAGGGGCACTGGGTGGCTCATTCTCTGCCCCTTACCCTATTCTCATGCTCTCTCTCACTCTCTTCCTCTTTCAAATAAATAGATAAAATATTTTAAAAAATAATAATAATAGAGAAATGCAACTGATTTCTGTGCATTGATTTTATATCCTGACACTTTACTGAATTCCTGTATAAGTTCTAGCAGTTTTGGAGTGGAGTCTTTTGGGTTTTCCACATAGAGTATCATATCATCTGCGAAGAGTGATAATTTGACTTCTTCTTTGCCGATTTGGATGCCTTTAATTTCCTTTTGTTGTCTGATTGCTGAGGCTAGGACCTCTAGTACTATGTTGAATAGCAGAGGTGATAATGGACATCCCGGCCGTGTTCCTGACCTTAGCGGAAAAGCTTTCAGTTTTTCTCCATTGAGAATGATATTTGCAGTGGGTTTTTCATAGATGGCTTTGATGATATTGAGGTATGTGCCCTCTATCCTACACTTTGAAGAGTTTTGATCAGGAAGGGATGCTGTACTTTGTCAAATGCTTTTTCAGCATCTATTGAGAGTATCATATGGTTCTTGTTCTTACTTTTATTGATGTGTTGTATCACATTGACTGATTTGCGGATGTTGAACCAACCTTGCAGCCCTGGAATAAATCCCACTTGGTCGTGGTGAATAATCTTTTTAATGTACTGTTGAATCCTATTGGCTAGTATTTTGTTGAGTATTTTCGCATCTGTGTTCATCAAGGATATTGGTCTATAGCTCTCTTTTTTGGTGGGATCCTTGTCTGGTTTTGGGATCAAGGTGATGCTGGCCTCATAATATGAGTTTGGAAGTTTTCCTTCCATTTCTATTTTTTGGAACAGTTTTAGGAGAATAGGAATTAGTTCTTCTTTAAATGTTTGGTAGAATTCCCCCGGGAAGCCGTCTGGCCCTGGGCTTTTGTTTGTTTGGAGATTTTTAATGACTGTTTCAATCTCCTTACTGGTTATGGGTCTGTTCTGCTCTATTTCTTCCTGGTTCAGTTGTGGTAGTTTATATGTTTCTAGGAATGCATCCATTTCTTCCAGATTGTCAAATTTATTGCCATAGAGTTGCTCATAGTATGTTCAAGACAGAAGAAATGGAAATTAAGGAGTCAATCCCATTTACAATTGCACCCAAAACCATAAGATACCTAGGAATAAACCTAACCAAAGAGACACAGAATCTATACTCAGAAAACTATAAAGTACTCATGAAAGAAATTGAGGAAGACACAAAGAAATGGAAAAATGTTCCATGCTCCTGGATTGGAAGAATAAATATTGTGAAAATGTCTATGCTACCTAAAGCAATCTACACATTTAATGCAATTCCTATCAAAGTGCCATCCATCTTTTTCAAAGAAATGGAACAAATAATTCTAAAATTTATATGGAACCAGAAAAGACCTCGAATAGCTAAAGGGATTTTGAAAAAGAAAGCCAACGTTGGTGGCATCACAATCCCGGACTTCAAGCTCTATTACAAAGCTGTCATCATCAAGACAGCATGGTACTGG
This sequence comes from Mustela nigripes, assembly GCF_022355385.1. Taxonomy (NCBI): domain Eukaryota; kingdom Metazoa; phylum Chordata; class Mammalia; order Carnivora; family Mustelidae; genus Mustela; species Mustela nigripes. Next base: position 51,145,100 of record NC_081565.1, read on the forward strand.
CACAAAAACAGACCCATAGATCAATGGAACAGAATAGAGAGCCCAGAAATAGACTCTCAACTCTATGGTCAACTAATCTTCGACAAAGCAGGAAAGAATGTCCAATGGAAAAAAGACAGCCTCTTCAATAAATGGTGCTGGGAAAATTGGACAGCCACATGCAGAAAAATGAAATTGGACCATTTCCTTACACCACACACGAAAATAGACTCAAAATGGATGAAGGACCTCAATGTGCGAAAGGAATCCATCAAAATCCTTGAGGAGAACACAGGCAGCAACCTCTTCGACCTCAGCCGCAGCAACATCTTCCTAGGAACAACGCCAAAGGCAAGGGAAGCAAGGGCAAAAATGAACTATTGGGATTTCACCAAGATCAAAAGCTTTTGCACAGCAAAGGAAACAGTTAACAAAATCAAAAGACAACTGACAGAATGGGAGAAGATATTTGCAAACAACATATCAGATAAAGGACTAGTGTCCAGAATCTATAAAGAACTTAGCAAACTCAACACCCAAAGAACAAATAATCCAATCAAGAAATGGGCAGAGGACATGAACAGACATTTCTGCAAAGCAGACATCCAGATGGCCAACAGACACATGAAAAAGTGCTCCATATCACTCGGCATCAAGGAAATACAAATCAAAACCACAATGCGATATCACCTCACACCAGTCA
>NC_081565.1:51145881-51403381 GCF_022355385.1 Mustela nigripes
TATGGAAAGAACCTAGATGTCCATCAACAGATGAATGGATCAAGAAGTTGTGGTATATATACACAATGGAATACTATGCAGCCATCAAAAGAAATGAAATCTTGCCATTTGCGACAACATGGATGGAACTAGAGCGTATCATGCTTAGCGAAATAAGTCAAGCGGAGAAAGACAACTATCATATGATCTCCCTGATATGAGGAAGTGGTGATGCAACATGGGGGCTTAAGTGGGTACGAGAAGAATAAATGAAAGAAGATGGGATTGGGAGGGAGACAAACTATAAGTGACTCTTAATCTCACAAAACAAACTGAGGGTTGCTGGGGGGAGGGGGTTTGGGAGAAGGGGGTGGGATTATGTACATTGGGGAGGGTATGTGCTTTGGTGAGTGCTGTGAAGTGTGTAAACCTGGTGATTCACAGACCTGTACCCCTGGGGATAAAAATATATGTTTATAAAAAATAAAAAATTATATTAAAAAAATAATAATAATAATAAAAGATTTAACACAATTTCAATCAAAAGCCCCAAAGGATTTTTTGTAGATATAGATAAACTGATTCTAAAATTTATATGAAAGGTAAATGAGTTAAAATAACAAATATAATTATGAAAAATAAGAACAAACTTGGAAGACTCCCACTACCCAACTTTTAGTCTTAATATAAAGCTACAACAAACAAGACTATATTGTAATGGTGAAAGTATAGACCATAGATCAAATGAACAGAAAATATATCTAGAAGTAGACTCATATAAACATGATCAATGAATTGCTGGCAAAGATGAAAAGTCAATTCAGTGGGAAAAATATCTTCTTGATAAATTTTGTTCATTTTTTGAACAACTGAACGTTCATTGGTTAAAAAAAGGAACCTCAACTGATACCTCAGACATTTGACAGAATTTAGCTCATAATGTACCATAGACTTAAATGTAAAATATGGAACTAAAAGTCTTTTAGAAGAAAACAGGAGAAAATCATTGTCACCTTGGGTTAGGAAAATAGTTTTAAGATATGCCGAAAGAAGAATTATCAATATCAAAGAAATTGATATTGATAAAAATCATATTCAATAAAAAATTGAATTGATTTAAAAAATCAATATCAAACAAATATCAAAGAAATATTTGATAAGTTAAATTTCAGAAAAATCTAACACTTGTGATCTGTAAAATACGCTATTAAGAGAATGAAAAGACAAGCTACAGGCTGGGAGAAAAAAATGCAAGTCACATATCTAACAAAGGATTTCAAGAGAGAAAAGAAAAAGAATTCTTTCAACTCAAGAATGAGAAAATAACTCAATGTAAAAGACAAAATATTTGAACACACTTCACCAAAGAAAAATGCAAATGACCATAAACAAATAAAAAGATACTCAACATTATTGACCATCAATGCATATTAAAACACAATGAATCCAAATCAAAATCCCAACAAGTTATTTTGTGTATATTAATGAAGTGATTCCAATATTTATATGGAGAGTTAAAAGACCCAGAACAGTCAACATAATACTGAAAGAGTACAAGGTCAGAGGACTGATATTACTCAATTTTAAGACTTACTAAAGCTGGCCCAGAAGCAGACCCACATAAATAAAGTCAGATGATCTTTGACAAAAGAGGAAAAGCAATACAACAGAGGAAAGATAGCCATTTCAACAAATGGTAATGGAACAACTGGATGTCATCTGCAAAAAAAAAAAAAAAAAAAAAAAGAATTTAGACACAGCCTATATGCCCTTCACAAAAATTCACTCAAGTGGATCATAAACCTAAACATAAACTCCTAGAAGATAAAATTGAAGAAAACCTAGATGATCTTAGGTATGATGATAACTTTTTAGATGCAAAGTCAAGATATATAAAGGAAAAAAGTGATAAGCAAGACTTCTTTAAAATTAAAACCTCTGCTTTGCAAAGACACAATCAAGAATAAGCAGACAAGCCATACACTGGGAGAAAAATATTTGCAAAAGATAGAACTGATAAAGATTTGTTATACAAAGAGTTCTTAAAACTCAACAATAAGAAAACTAACAACATGATTTTAAAATGGGCAAAAGACCCTGAACAGACACACGCTAATGAACATAAACAGATGACAAATCAGCCTGTGAAAAGATGATCAGTATCAAATGTCACTAGAGAGTTATGAATTAAAACGAGATGCCATTAGACATGTATTAGAATGACCAAACTCCCAAACACTGACTATACCAAATATTGTCATTTAGTGGAGTGACAAGAACTCTCATTCATTGCAGATGGGAATGCAAAATGTTATAGCCACTTTGGAAGACAGTTGGTGGTTTCTCAGTAACTTCTTACCCTATAATCCAGCAGTCATGCACATTGGTATTTACCCAATTGCTCAAAACCTATGTCCACACAAAAATCTGCACACAGTTGTTCAGAGCAGCTTTATTCATAACCACCCAAACTTGGAAACAACCAATTTTTCCTTCAGTAGGTAAAGATGAAATAAACTGTGGTATATCCAAACAATTCAGCTCTAAAAAGACATGGGCTATCAAACCATGAGCAGACATGAGAGACTTAGGGCATGTTATTAAGTGAAAAATCCAATCTGGAAAGGCCACGTAGTTTATGATTCCAACTATATGACATTCTGGAGAAGACAAAACTAATGGAGACAATAAAAAGGTCAGTGGTTGCCGGGGTTTGAGGGGAGGGAGGTATGAATAGGCAGAGTGCAGAGAATTTTCAGGGCACAGAAACTATTCTGTATGAAACTATAATGGTGAATACATGCCCTTATACATTTTTTCAAGCCCATATAATGTAAAACACCAAGAGTGAATCCTAATGTTTTAACTATGGTTTAACTTTGGTTAACCAGTTTATGGTTTAGCTTTACTTAATAATACCATGTCAATACTGACTCATCAACTTTAACAAATAAACCACACTAATGCCAGATGTTAAGAAGAGGAAAAACTGAAGGGGAAGGGGTCATGTATGGGAACACACTATACTTTCTGCTCAATTTTCTTATCAACCTAAAACTTCTTTTAAATATAGTCTATTCTTTATTTTTTCAAAACAACAATTTAGAGGTGCTGAGTGGCTAAAAAAATCCAACAATTTAGAGCCTCACAAAATTTTATTTGTAATAGCCAAACCTGGAAACATTCAGATGTCCTTTAATGAGTGAAAGATTAAACCAACTGTGTTACATTTATTCTTTTTTTTTTTTTAAGATTTTATTTATTTATTTGACAGAGAGAGGGATCACAAGTAGGAAGAGATGCTGGCAGAGAGAGAGAGAGGAGGAAGCACTCCCTGCTGAACAGAGAGCCCAATGCGGGACTTGATCTCAGGACCCTGAGATCATGACCTGAGCTGAAGGCAGAGGCTTAACCCACTGAGCCACCCAGGCACCCCTGTTACATTTATTCTATGGAATTACAGTAATAAAAAGGAACAAACTATTGATATATGCAACTTGGATGAATCTAAAAGAAATTGTGCTGAAAGAAAATAGCCAATCTCAAAAAGTTATATTCTATATAATCCCACTTATATATTATTCTTAAAAGGACAAAATCATAGAAGTGAAGATCAGATTAGTGGTTACCTGGGGTTAGGGATGGTGGACAAAAGGTTCCTCAAAAAGTTAAAAACAGAACTATCTTATGATCCAGCAATTGCACTACTGGGTATATACCAAAAGAATACAAGAATACTAATTCAAAGGAAAAAATGCAACCCTGTATTTATAGCAGCATTATTTACAATAGCCAAGCTATGGCAGCAGCCCAAGTGTCCATCAGTTGGTGTATGGATAAAGAAGGTGTGGTGAATATATATACGATATATGGCTTAGTTATTATTATATATAATAATAATGAATTAGTGTGTATATATAATATATATAATGGACTATTACTCAGCCATAAAAAAGAATGAAATCTTGCCATTTGCAATGACACTGTTGGAGGTGGAGAGTATAATGCTAAGTGAAATAAGTCAGTCAGAGAAAGACAAATACCATATGATTTCACTGATATGTGGAATTTAAGAAACAAAACAAATGCACATAAGGAGAAAAAAAAAGAAAGGGAAACCAAGAAACAAGATTTATATACAGAGAACAAACTGAGATACCAGAGGGGAGGTGGTGGAGGGATGGGTTAAATAGGTGATGGGGATTTAGGAGTGCATTTGTGATGAGCACCAGATGGTATATGGAATTGTTGAATTAGTGTATTGTGCACCTGAAACAAATAAATACTGTATGTTAACTAACTGGAATTAAAATAAAACTTAAAAAGAAATTAAAATATTCAGCACTCCTACTCATCAATAGGTTAAAGATTTTATTTATCTGACAGAGAGAAAGTGCACAAACAAGGGGAGTGGCAGGCAGAGGGAGAGGGAGAAGCAGGCTTCCTGCTGAGTAGGGACCTCCCCCCCGCCCCCGATGTGGGGTTCCATCCCAGGACCCTGCAATAACGAACTTAGCAAGGCAGTCACTTAACCAACACCCAGGTGCCGCGAATAAGAAATTTTTTAAATTACTAATAATCCAATAGAAAAATGGCAGACATTTCACATAAGATTAATATATAGACTATATAAAGAATGAATATTTTTAACAACTTACATTCCCACCAACAGTGTAAGAGGGTTCCCCTTTCTCCACATCCTCTCCAACACATGTTGTTTACTGTCTTGTTAATTTTGGCCATTCTAACTGGTGTAAGGTGCTATCTCAATGTGGTTTTGATTTGAACCTCCCTGATGGCTAGTGATGACAACATTTTTCATGTGTCCACTGGTGGGAATGCAAGTTGGTGCAGCTACTTTGGAAAACAGTATGGAGATTCCTTAAGAAATTAAAAATAGAGGTTCCCTATGACCCTGCAATTGCACTGCTGGGTATTTACCACAAAGATATAGATGTAATGAAAAGAAGGGCCATCTTTACCCCCAATGTTCATAGCATCAATGGCCACAGTCACCAAACTGTGGAAAGAACCAAGATGTCCTTCAATGGAGAATGGATAAAGAAGATGTTGTCCATATATACTATGGAGTATTATCCCTCCATCAGAAAGGATGAATACCCAATTTTTTTATCAACATGGATGGGACTGGAAGAGATTATGCTGAGTGAAATAAACAGAGAGAGTCAATTATCATATGGTTTCGCTTATTTGTGGGGCATAGGAATAACATGGAGGATATGGGGAGATGGAGAGGAGAAGGGAATTGGGGGAAATTGGAGAGGGAGATGAACCATGAGAGACTGTGGACTCTGAGGAACTAACTGAGGGTTTTGGAGGGGAGAGGGGTGGGAGGTTGGGTGAGCCTCGTGATGGATATTGTGGAGGGAACGTATTGCATGGAGCACTGGGTGTGGTGCATAAACAATGAATTCTGGAACACTGAAAAGAAATTGAAAAAATAAATAAAAATTTAAAAAAATTTAAAAATAATGAATATTTTTTAAAATTATTAATAATCCAGTGGAAAAATGGCAAAGATCTTTCACAAAAGATGATGAAAGACATTTCACACACACACAAAAAAAACAGATAAAAATGTGCTGTATCTTGGGGCACCTGGGTGGCTCAGTGGGTTAAGCCGCTGCCTTTGGCTCAGGTCATGATCTCAGGGTCCTGGGATAGAGTCCCACATCGGGCGCTCTGCTCAACAGGGAGCCTGCTTCCCTCTCTCTCTCTCTCTCTCTCTCTCTGCCTGCCTCTCCATCTACTTGTGATCTCTCTCTGTCAAATGAATAAATAAAATCTTAAAAAAAAATGTGCTATATCTCATGAGTAATTAGTTACTCATTAATTAAATTAATTAAACATTTATTAAAATTTACAATTATTTAAACATATACAATTAATTAAACATTAATTAAAATTGTATGACACAGGATATCACAACAACATAATTATAAATATATGTATTTTAACCATATTAATGTTGGCAGACTTGGAGCCTCAGGAATTCACACATTGCTAGTAAGTGTAAAAACTGATACAAATCATTTTAAAAAACCATTAGACACAACCCAGAACTTTTCAATTTCATGATCCAGTAATTCTACTCCTAGGTTATCTAGAGAAATTCTTGCCCATTTATGCCAGAGGACATGTGTATATTAGCTCTCTCCCCAAAAGCAACAAGTTGAAGCCATCCAAAGTCTTCCACCTGTGGAATGGGTTGATAAATTATGGTATATTCATTCAATGAATTATTCTATAAAAGTAAAATTAATGAACCATAGCTATACACACATAGCACGGATGGATCTCTGGAACATAACAGTGAGAAACCAAGACGAGTTTCAGAACAAAACATACAACTGATTCCAAATTATATGTAGGTGCAAAACCATATATAAGTGGAAAACTGAAAAGAAAAGAAAAAGAAAGTGTCTTATAAATGCATAGTGGTGGTTATCTCTGAAAAGGGTTGGAGGAGCACAGGGAAGAACTTAATCCTTAAGGTAAGGGCAAAATGAATATTTTATCATTATTTAAAGATGTCTACTTGAGCATTACATGCTCTCATGTATATATTCAATAATAACAAAGGTTTTAAAAATTACAAAATAAAGAGGTGATTCAGGCCGGCGACCTAAATGAATAGACTCTAATACCAGTGGCTGACTTAAATCTCTATTGAAATCAAAATGAGTGAAGAGAACAAAGCAGTTGAGGAAAAGTGCTGCTCAAGACTGAAGCTTTCTTTCCCAAAGTGAGCATCTCAACTTGAATCTGACATAGACACTTGTGTGGTGTAACTTCACAGTACCCAAAAATCCTTAGATAAGGTCTATAAACCATTTTGATAAACAATTAAGTCACAATATTATCAAATTATGAATGTCCCAAGGGATTGAGCACCAAAAGGAGTTCAGGTTTTTTTTTTATTTTCAGCATAGCAGTATTCATTATTTTTGCACCACACCCAGTGCTCCATGCAATCTGTGCCCACTCCAATACCCACCACCTGGTTCCCCCAACCTCGAGTTCAGTTTTATTGATGCCTCTCATATTTTTCCATTTTTATTATAATTCCCTTTTCCTTTGGACCTCAGTCCATTTCCATAGATATAATAAGCAGAAACTAAAAGTCAAGAAAAACTGATTAGACCAAATATCTTGATGATAAAATTTCAGGGAATATACAGCCACAGCTCACATCTTAAAAGTGCCATCATAGCCTAGTGGACATTTCATTGGCAGTGAAATTCAAAATAGAGAGATTTTTGTTCAGTATCTGCTCTGGACTTAAGACCAGCAAGATTTTGTACCCAATTTTCTTATTGCTAGGTCTGTAAAATATGAAAACTAATAGTGAGATCTTAAATGGATTACTGAAACAAATAACTAGGAGAAAATTTTTGCCCTGATCGTGCCTTGGTGCTGGCCAAGAGATACTCCATTAATGCTGACTAGAACAACATAGCTTTGAGACCTGGATCACAGAAGCCCTCCCTCATTAAAAGAAGCCCATATGGCTCCCAAACCCATCTAAGACCCCCAACTATGTAGCTCCTTCAGCTTCAGATCTTTAATCAACACAGATGCTGAGATTTTAGCCAAGGTGCTTGCCCTGCATCTGAATAAACTGTTCCTGCAATTAATTAACCCAGATCAAGCAGTTTTTGTGCCGGTCACAGACCCTCTGGCAACCGGGGAGACCCTCATCCATCATCTCACACCACCAAAACCCCCATTTATAGCCCATCCTCAGACCCTGAGGAGGCATCTGAGGAGAGAGGGAGCCTCTTTATGTTTCAAACATGAGCTAGATTTGTAAGGAGTTTTTCTTCTTTCATTCCACAAGATTCCATCTCCTCCTACTTTGTGAAATGAAGCTTGCCTGTTATTTTAAAAAGCCACCCAAAGTTTCTTTACCTTCTTTGTTGTTCAATAGACACAAAGATTTTTTTTTCTAGATATACATATAGCTTGTTATAGAAAAATAAATATTCAAACTTTTAACATCATGTAACCCAAACCAGCAAGTGAATTTGATTTATTACTAGTCCACTTTCCACAGTGTTGAGGTCTCCTCGAAAACTGTTATAAATCTCATCCCTGTCAACAGTGGTGAATTCAAAAAGAAAACAGATTTCTGTGATTCTTCCTCAGGGCTTTGATATTATCTCCTCAAATATACAGTAAGAAGGAGGCAGAATTAGGCAACACAATTATAATTCCATAATATGCTAAGAGAAACAACCTTTTTCTCCATTAGCAGATAAAGGTTAGGGAAGCATTAGAAAATTTGCCTGCGCATTAGCAACAGTGCAACAAAACAGCCCTGAGAAGTCTCTGGGAGAATACCAGCACTGACCCTGATTCTCGACTGGGCATGAAGTGTAAGTTTCCTTTTGTCTCGGAATGGACTATTCTAATCTCTCCACCCCAACTGGTATAGCTTCTTGTAATTTCCACTTCCAGTCTCCTTGTGGTTTCTTCAAAACATCTTTACTAATTTCAGAAAGAAGTTGTTTTTACATTTTCTTTTAAGCTGTTTGTCTTTTAAGTTTATTCTATCTTTGGGTAAGGTATTTTTCACAGGAAAAGATCCTTAAATTGATGATAGAAAATATACTGAGAGAACAAGATTCGGTAAGCACACGTTTGACAAAAAAAATTCTTGCCAAACTTACCTATCCCGGATGTCTATAGATCCTTGAACTCGACACCATGATGGGCACCTGCCAGGGAAGCTGCCAGCCATCTAGTCAGTTAGAAAAATAAATTGGAACTTTTTTTTTTGGAGGTAAAACTACTCTTATTCTTCTGCTAGCTTCCATGTTAAGCACTGCTTGCATGGTACCCCAGTCTTCCACAGGCAATTTCTGACATTTAAGGAGTGTACATATTACAACAAAAACTCCTTCCTCATTCATTTCACAATCATAGCCTTTTAATTAGATTCATGGAAATGAATCAACTAATATCTTGATTCAAGAACCATCAGGAAGTAAGCTAAAACTAAAGTGTACTTTAATAAAACAAATTAAATGTAACTATTACCCCAGAGTAACCAATAGTAGAACTTAATTCACTAAAATAAATTTTATGACCCACTTAGTACATTGGGTCAAAATCTGTGAACAGAAACTCATTTTCTCTTCTCAGTTCCCTATAGTTTTTTGTCTTGTGTTGTTTTATTGTTTTTACTTTAGCAAACTGGGCTAATTACTGAACTCCCAATAATGTTTATAGAATTTAAAAATACTGGTAATAATAGTATATAGGACTTATAATTCCCTTATATTTAATGTATTAGAATTTATAAAATTTAGAGTTCCTTACAAAAGATTCATAATTCATATTTTGGAATGTGTACAAACTATTATAGATAATAATGCTAAAAACTTTCTGTATTGCATCTAATTTGAATTAGATTATAATTATCACAGTAGTGCCATTCAAAGATTACCTTTAAAAATTAAATTAAATTAACCTGGATAATATAAAGAAAATATGCAAAACTCAGAAATTAAGTTTAAAGGTGAAAAACCTTAATGACAAAGTTTTTATAAATAAAACCCCAAGAAAAAGTCTTTATAAAAGTTAAAAATAATATTATTTAAGAAGCTCAGCTTTCAAATCTATTCTAGAAACACAGGGAAAATGTTGTTTTGCTTAAATTAGTTGAAAAAATATTCTTTTCCTAAAGTGAAACCTACTTAAATTCAACTTGCTTTTAAGAAGGAGCAAAATAAAAGCAATTAATACATCACTGTAAAAGGCTAAAAGCACACAGAGACATCATAACCCTACAAGCTGAAATTAATGCAAAGATTCAGATTCATTTAATTGTGTATCTGCACACACATACGTATGTGTGGAAAAGTATTTAGTTAAATTTCTCTGGGAAAGAATAGTGAAAGCAAATCTTACTACTTAATTCTAATACTATGAAACAGGAAATAAGTTTCTAGTTTCAAACATGTGTAATTAACACAATCATTCTACCAACAGTTAGTTTTACACTAGTAATTGTAGTATTGGATTACACTAAGAATTGAAATTAGCATTTCTTTTCATTTCACGAAGATCTTTTTGGAGAAAATCATGGGGCCTCCATATGGGAAAGACGAGCCTATAATGAGATTCTTATGGCAATTTTTAAATTTAATCCCCCTGTATGTCACGTAAGCCAAGCACACTTTTCCTGAAATTTTTTATTTAACAAATGAGGTTATATTGCGGTTAACATTACCTGCACTTATACTGTGGGTGATAGCCAGGCAGATGTGTTCTAAATCAACTTACCAAATAATTATTATAAAAAACATCCTGGCCATTAGTTTTAGGAATAAATTAAAAAGTCTTAGAGATATTCTTTCCTGATTTGTTGATATAGCAGGAAAAAAAGTTGTTTTATAAATATTTGCCTGGAGAATGGTATTCTTCTACTTAATAAAATATATATATATATATATATATATATATATATTTTCTCTCTCTCTTTTAGTGGGGAGGAACAGAGTGAGAGAGAGAATCTTCAAGCAGACTTTCTGTTGAGCATGGAGCCCAACATGGGGCCTGATCCTGGAACCCTGAGATCATGACCTGGGACAAAAGTTGACCGCCTGACTGAATGAGCCACCCAGGCACCTGAAAATATGTTTATATTTAAGATTTTTTTTTAATCACCTAGGTTTCAGAGGAATCTAAAATTTTGTTTTAAATGTGTACTTTATTATATTGATGTTTAAATTAGTGATGATAAGATTATTTCCAATTAACAAAATGTCAGTGATTTTTCTTGGAAGTTGGGATGTTTATATTTTAGAAAATTATTGAGGGTTGGAATTAGTTAACTAAAAAGTTTTTTAAAAAGGGGATTGTTTGAGGGTAGGGTGATGAAAATGTTTTGGAAGCAGTGGTGATGTCTGCACAGCAGTATGAAGATAATTAATGCCACTAAACTATACACTTAAAAATGGGTGAAATAGTCAATTTTATGGTATATGTGTTTTACCACAACTTAAAAAAAAAAAAGGAAATTGAGATGATTTGGTTCTGTGATAAGACATTCATGAACATTGATTGTGTGATCATTGTAGTCCTCTCCATTGAAGGGGCTTAATTTTGAGAACTTGATTTAACTATTTTAAACCTCAGTTTCTGCTTGGAAATGTTTGTATTTTCTATAACCATGGAATGCTTGTGGCAGGAAAATGAAAGTCATTATTAAGAAGAGTAAGATAAGGGACACCTGGGTGGCTCAGTTGGTTAAGCAGCTGCCTTCGGCTCAGGTCATGATCCCAGCGTCCTGGGATCGAGTCCCACATCGGGCTCCTTGCTCAGCGGGGAGCCTGCTTCTCCCTCTGCCTCTGCCTGCCATTCTGTCTGCCTGTGCTTGCTCTATCCCCCCTCTCTCTCTCTGATAAATAAATAAAATCTTTTAAAAAAATTTTTAAAAAATTAAAAAAAAGAAGAGTAAGATAAGTGTAGAAAATAACATAGCAAAAAAAGGAAAATGAGAAAAATAGTATTATACAAAATGTTAATAGTGTGTTCTAGAAGATACATTTTTTTTTATTTGTTTTTGCTGAAATCTTCTCAGAAATATTTAAAACCATATGGGACAGGAACAAAACTCTACGGATATTAAAATGGAGGCTAAGTGATACAGTTTAATCAAGTCATTTGATGAAAAAATTTCTTCATGTTTTCACAGGTAAACCCTTATTTACACTCCCTGTGAACCAGTCACTGGTCTAAACAAAGGGGATACAAAGAGACATGACATCTGTCCTAAACACCATAATCTAGAAGGAAGGAGAAAGAAGTGTGTGTGCTCAGGAGAATTGGGGCCTCCTTATCTTCACTCCCCGGTATTATGGCCAAGAATATATTGCCGTATATGGCAAAAGGAAATCAAGGTCACAAATGGAATGAAAGTTGCTAATCAGCTGACTTTAAAAGAGGGAGATTATCCTGGATCATCCCAACGGGCCAAGTGTAATCATATGGGTCCCTTAAGGGGAAGAGAAAGACAGAAGCATGGGGCAAAGAGATGCAGCAAGAGAATGTGTAGCACAAGGGCGACTCCCACTCCTGACTTAGAAATTGGACATGGGGAGACCATAAGTCAAGGAATGTTGGTGTCCTCTTGAAGTTAGGAACAGCTCTCACCTGGCAGCCAGCAAAAAAAGGGGACTTTAATCCTACAAACTACAAGGAAATAAAGTCTGCCAACAACCCAAATGATCAAGGACACAGACCTTTTCTCCTCTAGAGTCTGTAAAGAGGAACATAGCCCTGCTGATATTTTGATTTTAGGTTGAAGAGACCGATACTGGGCTTGTGACCTGCAGAGACTGATTTCAGTCTGGGCTGGAACTCAGGTGAAGAGCCAAGTGTACATGCATAGAAGCCTTGATAATGCAGTCTAGCTGTGTGCTTAGGGGGAAGAAGACATGAGTTTGCTGAAGAGCTAGCCAGTCGCTAAAGCACGACTCAATAAAAAAAAGAAACCAAGAATATGAACAGATAATTTGTCAAAAAGGAAATAAATCCATTAATTTTAAGGCATTTAACATCACCATGAGTCAAAAATACAATTTTTTTCAGAGTTACAGTTATGAATACCAAACTGCGGAAAGAGCAAAGATGCCCTTCAACAGAGGAATGGGTAAAGAAGATACGGTCCATATATACAATGGAGTATGATGCCTCCACCAGAAAGGATGAATACCCAACTTTTCTATGAACATGGACAGGACTAAAGGAGATTATGCTGAGTGAAATAAGTCAAGCAGAGAAAGTAAATTATCATATGGTTTCACTTACTTGTGGAGCACAAGGAATAACATGGAGGGCATTGGGAGATGAAGAGGAGAAGTGAATTAGGGGAAAGTGGAGGGGGAGATGAACCATGAGAGACTGTGGACTCTGTGAAAAAAACTGAGGGTTTTGGAGGGGAAGAGGGTGGAAAGTTGGGTGAGCCTGGTGGTGGGTATTAAGGAGGGCACATATTGCATGGAGCACTGGATGTGGTGCATAAACAATGGATTTTGGAACACACACAAAAAAATTTAATTTAATTTAAAAAAAGAGTTACAGTTGTTCACTTACCAAATTAGCAAAGATTTTTTTTTTTTTTAAATGATCATGTCTGTTACTGGACTAGATTGGGAGTAAACAAGACTCTCCTACAAGGCTGGAGGAAGCATTCATCCTTCCTTGAGAACAATTTGGCAGTGTATGTCAGAGCTTTTCAAAATGTATATCCTGAGATCCAGCAACAGGACATTTAGGAATTATTCTATAGAAAATATTAAATACCTTGCAAAATTTCACTTTAGCAATGCATAATGTAAAAATTAGGACTAGACAAATATACATTTGAACCTGTATATTACTGAATTGGTGGGTTTTCTTTTTTACAACTATTATGTATTCTTTGTGTAATGTTTAAAAGAAAATATTTTAACATATATACAATCCTACCTAGGAATTAACTTTTAGAAATGTAACCCAAGGAAATAGTTAAATATGTAAAGGCTTCCTTATAGCATTGTTGAAACAAACTAACTGTTCAACAATAGTAGTTTGGTTAAATGGATTATATCTATTCAGGGGAATATGACATACTCATTAGAAACAATGTTGTAGTGATTTGCTTACTAACATGGACAAAGTTGAAATGCATATATTATTAAATAGAAAAAAAACTATGAAACATGCACAGTATTGATGATTCCTTGTTTAAAAAAGAGAAAGTGTACATCAGCATGTATTACATATGTACTATGTTACTTACAGAAGTTCTGAAAAGCATTTATATTGTTATAATACAACGTGGGATATAGGTGGTATTTATTTTCTCCTTACGTCTTTTCCTTTCTTTCAAATTTTCAATTACTTAATAATAATCCTATATTGCTTGTACAATATAAGAATGTATTATAGCAAAGCATACAAATAGAAGAAGGTTCTAGAATCCAGTCTAAAAACAAAAATAACATCAGTGTAATAACTTTACAATATAGAGATTTCTTTCTTTCTTTTTTCCTCCCCACCTTTTTTTTTTTTTTTTTTTTTTTTTACAATATAGAGGTGTCCTGTCTTTAATCTAGAATATTCTGCTACAAAAGCCTCCAAGCTTAACATCTCTTCTGCTTCCATTCTTTCCAACATATTGTTCCTAGAATTCTGACTAGCCGTAAAAGTAATCTAAGTGCTCTGGAAACTCTCAACCAGAGAGGACAAAGGAGATCAGAATATTTCCATGAAAGTGGAAGTCAGTACTTCAGAAAGCATTGCCCACACCTGTGTACAAACATAATAGACTTTGGTATGAAATAATAACTGTAGTGAGACCCTTTCCAGTTATACTAAGAGAAAGAGAGAGAATCACTACTGGTTTTCTCCATTTACCAATAAGTCAATCAAACAAGATCTTAAACTCTCGATACGTGACTTGCAGAGAAAGTAAATGAGCTATGGTTGAGAACTTACCTTGAAGTCTAGGGTAGTTGCTCCTTTGTCATTTCTCACTGAACATCACTATGGGCAAACGCTATGATATTCAAATACAGTTTTGAGATAGAGCAGATCTGGGTGACGACAAAGTCTAGCATGGGGCTGAAGATGAAGGTCGTCAGAATAGAGATCAATTCCTGGGAAGCTGGAACATTGGATGGGTGTCCTGCATGGGCAGAGAGGAAAACCATGACCCAGGTGTCAAAATCTCAATAGATGCAGAAGCATTAAGAGAAGCTTTAAAAAGGAGAACTTCTGTTTATAGTGCAAGAGTACTAGGTTGGAAATGACTGGAAGGTTGAATCCTCTTCATAGAACTGAGCTAAGATGAGCTTGGAAAAGAGAGCCACCCTCCCCTGAGTTGTTTAAGTTGTCCTCAAATAACATCTAAGTTTCAGGCCAAGAGAAAAAGAATATGATAAGGCTAAAGGAGTAGAGGGTTTTATTTATTGTAGAAAAATGTTCCAGAAATATTAATACAATGGGAATAATATTAGTTAACAATTACAAGGTGCATACGATGTGATTGGCTCAGTTGCTCTTCATGATAACCCAAGGTGAGTGCTAATACTGTTCCCCTTTTCCAGTTGAGGAAACAGGCGTGAGAGATTAAAGACTTGCTCAATATCATGTGGCTGAGAAGTTGACATAGCCAGGGTCCAAACCACACAATCCAGGTCCAAAGTCCACACTTGGAAGCACTATTTTCTTCCCCACCCAAAAGGTTTGGAAAAGAAGATATCCTCTTTCTCACGGCCGAATAATATTCTATTTCATTCTTCATCTGTTGGTGGGCATTCAGGTTGTTTCCACATCTTAGCTATTGTGAATGGTGCTGTGATAAACAAAGGGATGTAGATATCTCTTCAATATCCTATTTTCATTCTGTTGAGGTATATTCCCCAAAGTAGAATTGCTGGATCTTATGGAGGATCTATTTTTTTGAGAAATCTCCATATTGCTGTGCATAGTGACTGGACCAACATAATTTCCACTCACAATGGACAAGGGTTTCCTTCTCACCACATCCTCACCAGCACCTGTTTTTTTCTTCTTGATGACAGCCATTCTAACAGGTGTGAGGTGACACCTAATTGTGATTCTCATTTGCATTTCCCTGGTGATGAGTGAGGCTGAGCATCTTTTCATGTGTCTGTCAGCCATTTTGATGTCCTCTTTGAGAAAATACCTCTTTAGTTCTTCTGCCCACTTTTTCCTTCGCCCATTTTTTAATGGATTGCTTACAATTACACAATGATACCTGCCAAATTTATCCATTTGAATAAAGAGAGAGAGATTGCAAAGAAGCCTAAGAGAAGAGGAAGCAACAAAGTGATAAGAGTCCCAGAGGCAAGGTTTGGCAAAACCAACAAGCTCAGGACAGAGTTTAAAAAGTGTAGAGATCACAGGAAATTCATGTTCTTATTTAAAAATTTGCCTGGATGTAACTGATACTTAAAACCTTAAATATCGGTGTGTATTCACCTCTAAATAGCAATTTCAAAATAATCACCTAACAAATCACTTCTGAATAATCTGTATAGTACACCACACACACACACACACACACACACATCCTAGGTTGTGGTTCAGTATGTTTAGACTTACTGGGTGCATTTTTAGAACAGAATTTTAACAAATGTCTCCTGAGAAACTACATCTCTGGAGAAAACACAGTGTTGTGTGCTTCTCACTGGATCCACACAAGAGGAGAAATAAAGTAAAACTGAGAGAAGGTAGCCAAAAGAAAATTGGCCTCCAAAACACAGAGCCATAATTAAGTTTCACTTATAAATCTAAATAGATGTCATATATTTTATATTCAAGCTATTTAGCATAAAATTCATATAAGGTAGTATAATATACATCACTTTATAGTTGTATGAGTAAAATGTGCCAAAGCTAGAACATTTTTGACAAATTTAGTGTTTAAAACCTTAGTACATTCTTGGGATATTTTTCCAGCCTATTCCATATTCTCTATCATTTGTGAATATGAAAATTATTCCTTATATAATAGTATGCTAAAAACAATAATGAATCAGTATTTATGCAAAGAAAAACGTTTAAATCAAAGAAAAAAGTTAAAGAAAAATAGATTTTTTTTTTTTTTTTACTTGAAAGATACAACTAACACAAGCAAAACTGTTTGGGGTTTGAATTACACAGGTACTGCTTCAACTCCCTCATTCACATTCCTTATGCAAACCTGACCTCTGACAAAGGGTTTTGTGTGTGTGCAGTTTTTTTTTTGTTGTGTTGTTTTGTTTTTGTTTTTTAAGATTTTATTTAATTGACGGAGAGAGAGAGAGAAAAAGAGAGGGAGAGCACAAGCTGGGGGAGCTGCCTAGGGACAGAGAAAAGCAGGGTCCCCACTGAGCAGGGAGTCCCGGGTGGGGCTCAGATTCCAGGACCCCGGGATCCCAGGACCCTGGGATCATGACCTGAGCCAAAGGCAGACGCTTAACGACTGAGCCACCCAGGCGCCCCTCTGACAAGGGTTTTAACTAACAAGCAAATTTAAAACTTCAGCTGTTTACCGTGCTTTAAATCTGACCGTTTTGGAGCGCCTTCAAATGAGCCAGATGAGAAACTACTTAATTAGGATTTTAATTATTTTCTTGCATTCTGATGGTATCTGGGAGTCACTGAGAAGCAGCTTGTTTCGGCAGTTTCTCAGCTGCTACCACGGTTCCCCAAGGCGGGGCTGGTGGTAAATTCCCAGCTCTAGGGAGCGCTGGATAGAAGCTGCAGACGCCAGGCGGGGAGGTGCTACAGGGACCCAGCCCGAACTCTTGCTGGAGCCCCAACTCCATCATCGCAGTGGGACACAACTGTCTTCTTTCAGGAAGATGAAGTTAGTGTATTTTGGCTTCAGAATCATGTTGTATCTTTGAACTTCTCTGCGTTCCTACAGGGACTGAGTTCTGAGTAATGAACTGAGAGTTGGCTGTTGGATGCTTTTAACTTTTAAGCAGAATCAGAGAAAAGTGTGCATGTGGATAGAGTTCACGGATTTGAATATCAGTATTTTCCTACCCACGAATTCTGTTTGAAAAGGGCAAAAGAATTAGGTCGATTCTGGAAATTGTCGCTTGTTTAAGATCTGACAACAGAGGAAAAAAATGCTTAGTGTTTCAGAGTATCTCAGAAGACAGAAAGGTGGAGGTTTAGACAGGGTATACTTTAGTCAAATTATTATTTCTGTGTGAAATTCATTTATAGACTACTGTGAGGTAGCGTGTGTTTACATAAAAATAAATGTTAACTCCTGTGTATTTGTTACTGGCACTGATTTTTCTGGAGCCTAGCTATAGCTAACCCATTTGGAGACTGACTAGTTTAAGGTATGCCTTTAATTTTGCCCAGAAGTACTACAGAAACTCTTCCTTTTTTGCTTTCTTTTTAAAGATTTATTTATTTAGCTGAGAGGGAGAGAAACAGCATGCAAACGAGTTGGGGGAGCGCAGAGGGTGTGAATCTTCAAGCCCTCTCCCCGCTGAGCCCAGAGCCCTGACCTGGGGCTTGATCCGACAACCCCTGAGATGAAACCAAGAGTCAGATGCTTAGCTGACTGAGCCACCCAAGTGCGCCTTCATTTCATCTCTATACATCAAGCTTAATCTCAGAAGACAACTACAGTACGCAGAATCCTGAAGATGGCTCGCCTAGATTCTGTTCCTAGTTATTCAATCTTATGCTAATGTAGATAATACTGTGGAGGGATTTCGTGGATATAAAACCCTGATCTAATCACAGAGCCTTTCAAAAGCAAAGAGCTTTCTCTGACTAGTAGCAGAAGGAAAAATCAGAGAAAGTCAAAGCTAAGGATTTGATGTGTCATTGCTGGCTTTGAAGATGGACGGGTCATGGGGCAAGGATCAGAGCAAAGAGGAACTTCCAAAAACTGGGTATGACCCCTAGCCAACAATCAACCAAAAATGTTGGAGATTTCTGTCCTATGATTAGAAGGAACTAAATTCAGTTGACAACCTTAATGAGCTTGGAAATGAATTCTCCCCTGATATTGCAGATAAGAGCTTACCTTCTGAGACCCTTATCTGTTAAGGGTTTCTCTAAGCCCTAGTGAGTGTCGTAGAACTTCTGTCCTACAGACAAAGCTAATAGATGGCATTGTTTTAAACTGCTAAGTTTGTGGTAATTTGTTATAAAGCAAGAAAAAACCGATTCAACAGTGCTTCAAAATATTCAGATCGACAGATGGTTCTGCCAATTCTGACTTGATAAAAGGACTCGGTTTTCCAAATGTGACTTAGCTCCGTTATCCACTCATCCTTGCTTGTACCTGACTTCCACCTTTTGTTTGGTCTTTCCTGGTCCACTTGTTAGTGCTCTTGCTAGTAGAATAAGAACAGAATATATCAAGGACAGTATTTACATTGTGTTTTCCAAAATGCAAGCTGAAAACCACTGGTGGTATCTGTTAATATGGTTTTACATACTTCCCAGGCCCAGCTTTAATTAACGCTAGGTCTCAAGTGAAAAAGTTATTCACTTTTCAGCTCTCTTCCAATCCTTCTGATTCAATAAAAGAGAAAGTCTCCATTTGGTACTGATATGATTTAACGCCCAACACTGACAAATTTCCTTTTTTAGAGCATACCTCAAGTGGAGAGCCCTCCACAGTAATAGTATCTAGTTATAGCATAATATCATTTATTTTATTTTATTACTTTCAGTTTCTCTTTCTGGCCAGCTCTATGGCTTTCAGGTTTTGGTGGCAATATAAAATTTCTTTTTTAAGAAACTATTCTGCTGAGTCTAAGTTGTGCTCCCCCCCCCCCCATATTTTGATACCTTTGAAATCAGGATGTGTTGCACAATCTCTTGGCTTTTGCTGCCTCTAGCTACCCTTCTGTCCCACAGAACAGAGTGAAGCAACTATAAAGTATATACTCAACAACCCTTCCCCAAACCTTTCTCCTTCCCTGTTCATCCAGTTTCCCTTTCATGTTCTCTCTCCTAAACCCATGCGTGGGAATCCCTGCACCGAAAACTAGAGATTTCACACTGGACAAGCCTGCTACAAGGTAAGGTGGATTTATTTGGGCTGTGACTCAATATTAATATTCACCAGCTATGAACACAGAAATAGAAACTCTTTTTTTCTAAGTTGGGTCAGAAGCAGGAAACTCATTCAGGGCTGAGAGGAAGTCTCAATGAGCATTTTCAACAAGTGGAAAATAAAACTTCTAAGATAAGAAGTTATTGCATAACTTAGCTGGCAATATTTCTGCTTTCTTGGTGATACAAAAAATATCTTCCAATGGATGGTTCATTAGAGCCAATGAAGCATGTAAATATACTTCAGTTTAAGTAGAAATTCTAAAGTGAACATCTCACAGGTGTATGAAATTACGCAGGTGGTATGTAAATGGCTCATAAATGAGTGAGGTTTGTAAACTACTGGCCTGGGCACGAGCAGTGTTGAGTTCAGCTCTGACTGCTAAAGGTGTCAGAGTAACACATAAACATTAATCCTCAAGCTGAAGGGAAAGTAACTCCAGGTCAGAGGCTTCCTCGAAGGTAAAGACATCTCTCACATTTGGTCTCTCATTCCTGGATAGAGACTCACTGCCTCTGCCTATTTTCAGAGTGGTGATGGGGATTGAGGAGAGGCTCCTGTATTCTGTGATTTGCTTCAAAAAGTAATAATGACCCCCATCAGCCTCTCATCCAAACTTGAGCTCCTCTATTGTATGACAGGTGAGAAGTAGGGTCACCTTTAGGCTAGAGTGAGCTGCCTGCAATAGTCATTGACTTATCTAAAACAAACACTGGTCTTTTAGGCACCACAGAAATGATAAAACCCAACTGAAGCAACATTTTGAAAATGAGAGGATGTAAGCCCTAAGTTTGAAGCCAGGATAGTTACCCTTTTTAGTGGATGCATTTTCTTTTCCTCTTTTTACCCATTTCTTCCAAGACCTATCTCCTTCCAATATGATGCTCTGAGCCATTATCCACCACAGTGCTCTTCAGAGAAGCGGGATTGCTTGTACCCACCTACCAGCCTGTTCTGAGGAAAGAAAAGGCATGCATGTGCCCCTTCCTTCATTATACACTTTTAATGGTCGAGTAAAGTTGAGAAGGCAAACAGCGCTATTGGCACATGCATCCCACAATGTTCCGCAGGGAAGCCAAATCACTTTGAGGAGTGCTATGCAGTGAGGAATTTATGATAGGATCAGAGCCGACACAACTGTGGGAGCTGATGAATCTACAGAGGGACGCGGCCTCTGTCTCTGTCTGAGGTCAGGATGGGTCAGTAAGGTCAGCAGCTGGGATAGATACACTGGACGGGAGGGAATGAGAGGATGTACTGGGAGCTGAGGAAAGAAGTTGGAGCTAGCAGATCAGTGACAACAGGCACAAGCTGGAGAAGCTCCTGGTATCCCGCACCGGCCCTCGGAACATCATGACCACCACCACTTCACTTCTATACTCCAGATGTTGTACAAATTTCTCCTGTCGCCATCCCGAATCTGGTACCACACGGGCCAGGAGATTCTGGGAAAGATAGTCGCATTCTCGCTAAAATGACAAGCTACAAAACCACCACAGGAAGGTGGAATCTGCCTGCTATCAAAGGTCATACAGCAGAGATAAGCCCAGAAGGGACCTCCAGGACACCTAGTCTTTATCTAGCCTTATCTCCCCGGGGCAGAGGGGGGTGGGGAATCTTTTATGGATCGATTCCCAACATTTATGCTTAAAAGACTGAGACTGAGATATTGGTTAAGATCTTCAGTCAAACGTGGAGGACTGACCCCAGAGATAAATGGCAGAATTGGAGCAGTACTGAAGTACTGGAAAATAGCCAGCCCTGGGGTGGCTGGGTGGTGGCTCAGTGTTTAAGGGTCTGCCTTCAGCTCAGGTCATGATCCCAGGGTCCTGGGACTGAATCTTGCATCAGGCTCTCCACTCAGTGGGAAGCCTGGTTCTCCCTCTCCCACTCACACTGCTTGTATTCCCTCTCTTGCTGTCTCTCTCTGTCAAATAAAAAAAAGTGTCACACTCAAAGCACAACTGCCTCCTGTGTTGGTTGTGTAGCGAACAGATAATGGCGGGATAAAGGACCAGAGATTTGGTGGAAAAAAAAAAAAAAAAGGTAAGGGGGACAAGAGAAGGAGGGGACACTGTTAAAAATGAAGAATTTCAAAAAGATCTGAGAGAATCCTGATAGACTATCCCCTCATCCTCAGACTTGTTCAGATGGAAAGTACCTGAAAATGAGTGGTATTCTTTGCAACATATTATGAAATAATGATATATTTAATTTCATATGGAGAACAATTTTGCTCAAAAAAAATGCAGCTATACTGTATGCATGTGATATGAAGTCGCACAGGCAGGACGAACAGTGGTTCTCAAATTGCTCAGGCGGGAAGTACCTGGAACTCAGGGTCTTCTACTCGGAATAGCATAACTATTGATAGATTTTTAATACCATGTGAACCTAGGACAGTGTGACTTAAAGATAATATGACTATATAGAGAGAGTAAAAAATCACTTGCATGAGCACACAGCCTCAAAACTGAAATAATCTGTTGTTTCTAAATATTTATTTGAAAGACATTTATTGCTTGTTCATATGTGTTTTTCATCTGCTAGTCCAACTACCTATAAAATTAAAAGAAAGAAAGGAAGAAAGAAAGAAAAAGACAGACAAGACAGGACTATGGGTAAAGAGTCCTAAATTGAGAAGAAAATGTTTACTCAGTATGTCTTTGGCGGGGGATTCAGAAAAGCCAGGCCATGACCCCATCTCAGCAGCCTAGAACTCCAGTCACACAGGGGAAGCACTCCTGTTGCATGGTATCTTGATCTGAAAACCATCAATCTAAACTGAACCCTTTACTATTCAGATGAGGAAACCGGTCTAGAAAAGCCATAACTTGCCTAAGGCCATACGAATAATTGGTGACAGATGTGGGAGATCTTGTTTCAACTCCTAATCCTGCTTTTTCCAAGTTAGCCTGGATCTAATCAAACCACCCACTGTGATCAGGTGGTTTCTTTAAGCAGGTGCTAGAGGAAGACTCCAAATCAGAGGATTTTTGGAAAATCTGGGTGCCACCATAGGGCACCCAGCCTCCAACTGAACAACTCTCTTCACCTTACAGGCAAATTCGGTATATTGAGCAGAGTGTTAAACAGCACTCAAGCACTCCCTCACCACCTGTATCACAGAGAATTCCCTGAAGGAAAATGGAGAAATCTCCATGGGAAGGGCACCATCGATGGGACAGACAACACGAGATAGTCCTATAACAAACACAGAAGAATAGATCACCTGGGTGGAAGCGTCAGTTCATATGTGAAGAAGTAGAAAGACCCAAATCCAACCCCAATAACCCCCGTGGTCTTGCCCCTTCCAGAAAATGTTAGCCAACTCTTGTCCTAAAAAGTTGAAATGTTACAACGCATAGTATTTTCATCAGAAAGGCAAATCAGCGGCGCCTGGGTTGTTCAGTCAATTAAGCCCTTGACTCTTGGTTTTAGATCAGGTCATGATCTCAGGGTCATGAGACTGAGCTCTGCAGCAGAGCACAGAGTCTGCTTGTCCCTCTCCTCCTGCCCGCCCCCTCTCAAACAATAGGTAAATTCAACCTTAAAAAAAAAAGAAAGGCAAATCAATTTTATCTCATGCTTTGATTCTGGTCATTTGAGAAGTACCTTACTGTTGAGGAAGTTTCTGGAACTGTAAGTCCCTGGAAGACTTTGCTGCTTTTGATGAGTGAGGTACATGTGTGTAGGAGGTGGTAGTCCTTGCGCACATACTGTCCATCTGCTAACCACACTTCAGGTCATCAGGAAAGACCATGGCGTTATTTACAGTGCACATTTTCTTCAGGCTACTTCCTGCACACTTCCTAAAACTGTCCTTAGCTGTGGTCACCAAGTGGTTATCATGTATTTCCATACTGTGTCCTGTTCTTGGTTGCACATGACTGTTAATGCTCAAATAATTATGCTCTCATTCAATTTACTTATAGTCCTATTAGTTAAATAATTTAGGGCAAGTTAGTGAACCTTCTAAGCTTAGCTTCCTCATCTGTAAAATGGGCACAATTATAAATAGGGTTGAAGGAAGAATTAGACAAATAGGATTGAAGGAAGAATTAGACGAATTAATCCATGTAAAGCACTGGTTGCAGGATTGGCCCCTGAACAATTAATTGTAACTGCTATCATTATTATGTATAACTATTATCCCCCTTTTATACACAAGAAAAACCAGGCTGAGTGATTTATTGAAGGTCACACTCTAGTTAATAACAGAATTGGTATTGGAACTACACATTTAACAGGGTGACCACTACACTAGCGGGTGATTACTGGCTAGTGAAAGTGAAGGTAGTTTTAATTTTCTTCTCTGTGCTGTAGAGGAGACATATAGTACTTCTGTAATCAGACAGCTATATATTTTACAGACGCTATAGAAAAAGTTAAAAAATTAAAATGTGGAAATTATCACTCCTTCCTGCCCCCACTGAAGCCCTTTAGAAGCTGTGTCTCTACTAGCTTCTTTCTAGCCCCTCATGTTACTGACTGCTCTCCACCTCACTGCATTTCCCTTCAGCCCAACAACAACTAACCTTTTCTAGAGTGACTGAAAATGTGCAAAGTGTTGTCACAAATATTATCTCATTGGATGCTTAAAGCAAAACTTGGGGCTCTCGTTATTAGTGCTATGAGGATGCCCATTTTATAGATGGACAAATTAGGCTTACAGAAATTCAAGGTCACTGTGTCTTCCTGCCGCCACCATCATCCTACATGTAGTCTGATTTCTGCTTACAACCTGGGCTATGTGTCCCTGTATCACCTGGCCCTCTGCCAGGTGTGTGCTGAGGCTCTACCGGCCCATCTTTTTCTAGAGCAGATCTTTCATTTCTCTGCTGGGACTTGAGATTCCCAGGTCTTCACTCCTATCTCAGATTCACAGCCCTGTGACTACTCAGCCCTGACATGAATACATAGACTGTCTTGAGCTATGTCAAATATGGAAATCTCTTTCACCTAAACATTGTTCTTCCTTGTGAAAACATTAACTAGCCTTCCGGGATTATTAGCCTTGATGTACGACACACTTTGTGCGAGTTTTTGTTAGAGCGAAATAAGAAAATACTTCGGAAAAAGGTGAACACTAAACACATATCAGACAACATTATTATGTTATTTGTGTGTAAACATATCCTCACTTTGTAGCCATCCAGACAAGGGAGCAGGTTAAATGGGCACTTCACGCCCTGATGCAACTTTTATGGAAGGAATGTTGTTAATACATATTCAATGCTATAAAAAAACATTAATAACTCTTTGATCCAGCAGTTCCACTCCTAGGAATTATTTATATCCTCTAGATGATAATAAATCAAATGAACAAAGGTTTATGTGCGAAGATGTTCATCACTGTTATTTGTAATAGCTGAAAATTATAAGCAACTTACATGCAAAACAATGCTATTAAATAAAATATGGCACATTTGTGTGATGGAATACTATGTAGCCATTAAAATCATGTTATAGGAGACAATTTAATAGTAAGGGAATTTTTCATCATTTATTATTAAATGAGAAAGCTTACAAAACAATACTTGAAATGTGTTCCCGATTTTATTTGGTTTCTATGGGCATAGGAAATAGATTGGAAGAATAAAGACTAAAAGGTTAGCTTTGGGTGGCCCTAAATGATGATATTATGACCAATTTGAATTACTTATTTGTCCTTTTTTATTTTATCGATTTTTATAATAAATGTTACTTTGTAATCAGAAGAAGATATATATAAAAAGAAAAATAGAGCAAAGATGGAAAAAAGGCTATCCATTTAGTTTATCCCTCAAGACTAATTTTAGATGAAACTGCTTTCCTAAA
This sequence comes from Mustela nigripes, assembly GCF_022355385.1. NCBI lineage: Eukaryota > Metazoa > Chordata > Mammalia > Carnivora > Mustelidae > Mustela > Mustela nigripes. Next base: position 51,171,302 of record NC_081565.1, read on the forward strand.
GTACCTCTAGAAATAATTCTTAAACATGTTCAGAGAGAAAAATTTACTTTCACAATAGCCCATAGCATTAGCAACATTTCATTGGATCTACAATGCAGGAAGAAAAGAGCCAGAGTTCTCAAAATTCAATTTTATGTCATTTTTCATTTGAGAGCTGCACAGCTATGATATAAAATTATGACTTTTACATGAGTTTTTAAAGACATGAAAATCAGGCTGACCAGGTCTTTTGTCACCTGTTACTCTATATCCTCCGTCAATTATTGCTCATGTTTTACATTACAGAGACCCCCCTCACCTCCACCCCCAGACTGTGTGGAAGAAACTGTTACTGCACTGTTTTGGAAAAATTACCTCCTTGTAACATATTAATCTACTTTTTGTTATGTCTTGTTGTAAAAGAAGTTTAATGTAACGCCTACTTACACTCAGTACTCCTTTGTCCTTGCTCTTTCCAAATGTTTTCCCCTGGCCATTCAATATTGTTAACAAACAAACTTTTTAAAAGATTTTATTTATTTGAGAGACAGCAAGAGAGAGAAAGCACAAGCAGCAATGGGGGGAGGGATGAGGGTAAACCAGGCTCCCCTCTGAAGGGATCCTGAGGCAGGGTTCGGTCCCAGGACCCAAGATCATGAACTGAGCCAAAGGCAGATGCTTAACAGACTGAGCCACCCAGGTGCCCTGAGTATTTGTGTTTTTTATTAATTAACAGCAAATATAGTCATCTTCCAAATGTAATTGAAATTCACCCTCATCCATCCATTTGTGTTATTCTTCTAATCTCTATTATGTGTCATGTGCTAAATTCCTCTTCTAGCTCATGAATAATGTTGTCAAAAAAGGCTAGCCTTTGTACCAACCATACCTTTAGACAACTCCCTGTATTTCACACATCTTCCTTTGGCATTGCTAAAATTTACATTCCTGGAGCCCATTTCCAACACCTGTGACATTAGTCTTAGTCCAGCCAGAGTGAATTAATTTCATAAGCGATTCCATGAGACACTATAGAAAAGAAATTTCAGTAGCAGAGCTTTATATAATTTTCACTGTATTCCATTTTCCACTGGTTTTGTAATTTTTCCCCAAATGGTTTAGTTTAAATGAACGACCCTGGTGTGGCTAAAGTCAAACACATTATCCAGCTTCCCAAACCTCTGAGACCTCCTCATTCTGAGCCCCCTTCTTTGTCACCATCAGTCACCAAATCGTGTAAGACACTATCTCTGACTATCCTTTTTTTTTTTTTTTTGGATCCTGTCCAAAGTCACCACATCTTACCCTCTTTGCGACTGCCCCATATGGAGATTTTGCTAAATGCTGTTCTCTCTACATTGCCCTGCCTCCCTGTCCTCACCAGCAATATCCGAATCAGTCTTCAAGATTCCTGACTTTATTTACCCTGGGACACCTTCCCAAGTCACCCTCTGTTCTTGCTCTGCTGCTTCCACCCCATCTCCAATACGCTCTGTGTGTGGTCCCCAGACTTTAGATACTGTCCTGTGAACTCACACGATAAAACGGAATAACTGTGCAGAATTCAGAATGACAGATAATGCTCAAATCAAATCCACTTGACTTCGTCTCCATCAAAACTCTTCTAGCAATACAAAAGAAATGAGGCCTAAAACACTCGACTCAGGACAAGACAACTGTCTCCCTCTCCATTCTGCTTCTTGCTCCGCACTTCCTGCTATGGATGAAAAGAGTTACATCTTACACCAATAGCAATCACAGTCTTGGGGTGAATGGCTCTGGCCCCGTTGATTTCCTATCTTCCTATAGACCTCTATAGAAGTTGTGAGTTCAAAGGCCCTCCCTCCTTTTATGGCTGAAAGTAACATTCTGATTAAACATCAATTAGCAAGTAAGTTTATTTTTTAATTGATCCCTAAATCTGAGCCCAACATTCCATTATAAATGCTAGGGTAGTATTTTTCAAATTGTGAGTTGAGATCCATAAGGAAATCAATTTAGGGCCATAAAATCCATTTTGTGGGTCACAAGTAGTATTTTTTTAAAGAAAATGCAATAGAACAGAATAAAATAGAAAACATCAGAGCACATTATATATGTACATACTGGATCCCAAAGTAAAATGTATTTTTCCTGTGGGTGGCAGTAAAAAATATTCAATACTTCTGTGTTGCAGGGTACAAGTATACATGTTTCTTGCTTCTAACATGTTTGAAATCTGAGCAGACTAAAGCTTGTGCAGATGAAACAGGGAAAAATTCTATGATCACATATAAATTCAACTCTCTTTTACAGGTTTTGTAGATGTATGTGGATTGAATGATTAGGGATTTTTGATAAGTGAGTTGGTACCATGCTTGTTGCAACTGAAAGGTGAGCAAAATTTGGATTCTATGTAGGGGGCAGATATTTTATATAACAACCATCAGGTCAGCCAGTGATTTAATGGAGAAGATAAGACATTTACAGAAAGACTCCCAAACAAGATTTGCTAAAATTGATTATATGAGTAAGTGACTTTTATGCATGTGTTGTAATAAAACTTGACCATTCTGCCCCCTCACCAATTGGCCAACTCAATTTTGCCCTAAATCTCAGCTTAGATCTACTTCCCTTACTCAGATGCCCCCCCACCCCCATAATTTCCCATGTATCCATGGTCTGATGTCATGCTTCACACACAGCATTGCTATCCCACATGCATTCTATGCCCTTACTTGATTGTTGACTCCACAATGAGAGCTATTAAACCCATCTTGTTGGCTTTCCCTATCCCTGAGTCTAGCAGAGGGCCAGACCAAGTCGGCACTCCATAAATATTTGTTGAACAAATAATATACAAAACGACTCTGGTTTATTTTTTTTTCCTGAATGTTACTAATTGTTTTGCATGTAATAACAATACTGTTGGGGAACTGGGAGTAAGGTGGCGAAGAAGGATTTTCCTCTTTGCTAGTCTACATTATCTGAAAATTTTCTGTAAGCAGGGAATATTTTACAATTTAAAAACAGTAATAGAATTTTGTTTCAAACAACCTGATTGGACTGGAGAAGAGAAAAAAGCTGATAGAAATCCACCCATGGAGACTTCCTTCTACCCTTTAAGGTTCCCCTTGGACAGCGACTATCCCACTGTTTCAGGCACTTCTCCCTACTACCTCTTTCCAGTGGATGTCTGGTAGTATATGCTTTTAAAATTACATTTAAAAATTCTTCACCCTGAGGGGGTGCCCAAGTGGCTCAGTCAGTTAAGTGTCTGCCTTCAGCTCAGGTCATGATCTCAGGGTCATGGGATCAAGCCCCCCATCGGGTTTCTGCTCAGCAGGAGTCTGCTTCTCCCACTTCCTCTGCTGCTAGTCCCCTTGCTTGTGCTCTCTCATACTCTGTCAAATAAATAAATAACATCTTTTTTTAAAAAAAAAAAAAGAGAGAGAAAAAAATTCTTCACCCTGAGAAGAATTGATTTGTCTTTTCCTTGCACTTGAGGGATACATTTGTGTAAACTGGAATATAAATTATCAATGAAATTAAAATCACCATACAACTCTAAATAACAGATTAAAAAATAACCAAACTGAGCCCTTTAATGGAATAATAAGAAAATAAGATAACGTATTTCCCACTTTGCAGCAGTGGCTTTCTCTTACATCTATTTTTGGGGTCCAAAGCCCTTTTAAGATTAGATGTAAGCTCTCCAGAAAAAAAAAAAAAAGTATGTAAAGACATACTCAATTCTGCATATAATTTCACGGAAATCCCTGAAAACAGCCTGAATGTCAGAATAAGGACTTCGGCTTTCCAATTTACATGGTATTGTTCACATAGATAATCTCACTTGAACTGGCACAAAAACAGACACATAGATCAATGGAACAGAATAGAGAGCCCAGAAATAGACCCTCAAATCTATGGTCAACTAATCTTCGACAAAGCAGGAAAGAATGTCCAATGGAAAAAAGACAGCCTTTTCAATAAATGGTGCTGGGAAAATTGGACAGCCACATGCAGAAAAATGAAATTGGACCATTCCCTTACACCACACACAAAAATCGACTCAAAATGGATGAAGGACCTCAATGTACGAAAGGAATCCATCAAAATCCTTGAGGAGAACACGGGCAGCAACCTCTTCGACCTCTGCCGCAGCAACATCTTCCTAGGAACAACGCCAAAGGCAAGGGAAGCAAGGGAAAAAATGAACTACTGGGATTTCATCAAGATCAAAAGCTTTTGCACAGCAAAGGAAACAGTTAACAAAATCAAAAGACAACTGACAGAATGGGAGAAGATATTTGCAAACGACATATCAGATAAAGGACTAGTGTCCAGAATCTATAAAGAACTTAGCAAACTCAACACCCAAAGAACAAATAATCCAATCAAGAAATGGGCAGAGGACATGAACAGACATTTCTGCAAAGAAGACATCCAGATGGCCAACAGACACATGAAAAAGTGCTCCATATCACTCGGCATCAGGGAAATACAAATCAAAACCACAATGAGATATCACCTCACACCAGTCAGAATGGCTAAAATCAACAAGTCAGGAAATGACAGATGCTGGCGAGGATGCGGAGAAAGGGGAACCCTCCTACACTGTTGGTGGGAATGCAAGCTGGTGCAGCCACTCTGGAAAACAGCATGGAGGTTCCTCAAAATGTTGAAAATAGAACTGCCCTATGACCCAGCAATTGCACTATTGGGTATTTACCCTAAAGATACAAATGTAGTGATCCAAAGGGGCACATGCACCCGAATGTTTATAGCAGCAATGTCCACAATAGCCAAACTATGGAAAGAACCTAGATGTCCATCAACAGATGAATGGATCAAGAAGATGTGGTATATATACACAATGGAATACTATGCAGCCATCAAAAGAAATGAAATCTTGCCATTTGCGACAACGTGGATGGAACTAGAGCGTATCATGCTTAGCGAAATAAGTCAAGCAGAGAAAGACAACTATCATATGATCTCCCTGATATGAGGAAGTGGTGATACAACATTGAGGCTTAAGTGGGTAGAAGAAGAATAAATGAAACAAGATGGGATTGGGAGGGAGACAAACCATAAGTGACTCTTAATCTCACAAAACAAACTGAGGGTTGCTGGCAGGGGAGGGGGGTTGGGAGAAGGGGGGTGGGATTATGGACATTGGGAAGGGTATGTGCTTTGGTGAGTGCTGTGAAGTGTGTAAACCTGTTGATTCACAGACCTGTACCCCTGGGGATAAAAATATATGTTTATCTAAAATAAAAAATTAAAAAAAAAATAAAATAAAGATAATCTCACTTGATCCATATAAACTTCCCATGGTTAGGTCAGGCCAGTTATCAGCATTACAAATGGGGAAACCAGGCCTTTTAAGTGATTTAAAATGATTTCTCCCCCACCACACAGCTGGTAGCAGAACCCAAACAAGATTACAGATTTATATTATAATTTCATACCTTTTTCCCTAAAGATATTTGATTCAAACTCATGTAAATAAAAACATTTACAAAATGCCCTTCATAGCCATATTTTTCAGAATTTCATATGTATGTTTCCCTAATGTGAGACAATGAAGTGGTCAGAGTTCGGCATCATAATCCATTTCCTCCTCGAGCTTGACCGTGTACACAATGCCTGCTCTCCAAGCCCCCGCCAGCTTGGCAAGCCAGAGCAGGAGAGAAAACTGCAGGTCTACCACATGGCAGGCCAGCATCCTCTCTACAGGCCAACAGGCCATTCTGCTAATGGGCTTTTGTATTTTGTAATTAAATAAAGAAGCCATGTAATGCATGCTTATCTCTTCACTTGATGGAATTCTGGTCTCTTGAGCAACTTAAGGTATGTATGCCATAAATATGCCGCCAGTGTATTTAAAATGCTTGTAGGTTTTCATGGGTGGGGAAGGGTTTATTTTGCTTTGGGAAAAAATCTAGGAAATTTGAGGAAAAGGCTTCTAGTAATATTCATGATTTTTAAGAAAAGGAATAGCACGTGCAGTTCTTTGGTCTCCCTTGATTTCTGCTTTGACAGTTCCTGATGTGAGTACCAGTATCACTGCATCATTATGACTGATGATCGTTTGTGGAATAAACAAAAAACAGTGTCCCAGGATGCACCACTTCCAGAAGATCTTCTGTCTCCGGGGCCAGTTGCCACATTGCAAACATGACAACAGATGAATTGATGATAGCATCTGCTTAATCTGGCTTTTGTCCACATGTCACAACTGTAATGTCGTTAATTGAGAATTTTTTTATTTGCTCTAGTCTAGTTTCTTCATTTCCTAACCTCTAAACTGGGTTTAATTTAATCAACGTTGACTGAAAAGCTGTCAGTTTTAATGGTGATACATTTTTTCTTAATCATTGATGTTTAAGAAACATGCAAACCAAACATTGTCTTAATCTAAAATAGATAGATTTCCTGACAGTGCATTAACATAACACAATTGGGTCTGATATTTTTTAAAAATTAAGAACTTGCTCTTGATAGGATTGTTCAAAGTACCTAGGAGGTGACTGATAAACATCATCTGATACTCCTTAGATACCTTTGTCTGCTAATGGGTAAAGTTGATAAAATAATAAAATTATGATTTATCCAGAACATTCATTTAATTTATGAAATAATTAGTTAAGCTAATATTTCATTGAGTTAAAATAATTTTTAATCATAGAGACAAAATAATTCAGTAAGAAGTTATTCTTATCTTTTCACGGGTAAATTTAGTGAAAATTAGGAGTCCTACTAAAGGGAAAATAGGCAGTCTATCTACACTAGAAGAAAAATCATTGGCCTATTAAAAAATTAGCAAGCTGTCTTTAAGTTAGATAATTCTATAGTTCAGACAGAGATAGCTTATTCCCTCTAACCTCCAATACTCATTTATGCCAAACAGAGTTCCAAATTAATTGCGTTTATTCTTTGGATGGTTTTTAAGTGGCAGTATTTGCATCTCTATTTGAGACTATTATTATCAAAGTGGTACATCATCTGTCAATTAATACCTAAATACAATTTAAAATACAATTTGGGGTGCCTGGGTGGCTCAGTCAGTTGAGATTCGAATTCTTGGTTTTGTCTCTGGTCATGATCTCAGGGTCATGGAATTGAGCCCCAAGTTGGGCAAGTTGGTCCCTGTGCTCAGCACGGGGTTTGCTTGAGATTCTCTCCCCCCTCCTCACTCATGCACTCTCTTAAATAAATAAATCTTAAAAATACAATTAGTGTCTCGATCATAATCAATATGATTATTATAGTCTCCTATTTTAAAATACACGCTCAAGATTAAGAATAAGGTCTTATTCAGGTTCATGGATATCACCGAGCTCAGCCTTCTAGCACACATTACGTATCCAAAAAAAATTGTGTGTTTAAGGATGCATTCTACATACAGTTGCACTGCTCTCTACAGGGCAGTGAGAGTCCACACGTGCATGGCCAATATTGCCCTCTAGTGGTTAGCATGCCTAGGTGAGTCTCATTACTCAGGGTTCCACCTGAGGTTCCTCCTAGAACGTTCTTTCCTGTGAATCATATGTGATAGACAGCTGAGATTTTTTTCTTTTTTTTTTTTGACAGGGCAATATCCTCTGAATATTATAACAGAAACCTAAATAAAGTATATAGGACATGATTTGAAGGGAGCGAATTGGTTACATAAATCTTTGTAATTAGTATCTGTGTCCTTTGACAGTAATCCCATACTTTGTGCAAAGACTAATCAGATTGAATCGAGGTAATTCAAAGGAGTTTGTGAGGCACATGGCAAGGGTGCTTTAAAAATATCTGTTGGAGCCACCGAAAGCTTCATATATGTTAACACTGACTTTACTGATATAGCTTACAAATAAGCATTGTCACGGTATGAGAGCAACTCAGTCTAGAGCCCTCTCTGCTTTCTTTCTCTTTGTTCTTAGTGTAGAAGGGAGAAGAATCCCTTTCATCTTTCCATTATCCCTTCACTCATGACCATTTATTAGCATGGCATTCAAGTGATCATTTCTCCACACAACTCCTAGAAAGGAGCTATAGGGTGTTTCTGAAATCAGAGGATGATGATTGACCTGAATAGAGGGTTAACCATGAACCCTTAAAAAAGGGTAGAAATGTAATTTCTGCCACAAGTCTGCTTTCTTATCTTGCCAGGAGAGCTAGGCACTTCCCCTCCCTTCTTCTATCTATCTTCTATATCTTCTATCTATCCTCCTCCCACCCCCCGCACACACACCCTGGCGCGCAAATCCGCAAGGGAAAACCCAGCTGAGATTTATCTGCACCGATCCTACCCGTCACTGGCATGGTGGGAGAAGGGACTGAATTCATGCCTTTCAGTTTAGCATTTACTTTCTGAAGAGTCAGGATGAAACTGAAGTTATTCCCTATTCAAAAATTAAAAGGTGAAAGAAAGGGCAAAGGCATAGTACTGGCATTAATAAGACTAAGAGTGCTTGCACATGTACAGGGTACAATACTATTAACAACATTGGCAAGAATTTGGCACGGAGATTGTCCCTGGCAACTATTTTGTGCCCTCCAGCTGCACTAGGCATAACTCAGGGGAATCTAATTTGCATTACTCAGCATTAGACCTGGAAAGACCTAGCTCATCCATCAATGGTCCAGACACCAGCAGCATTTGAGGTGTAATTTGAAGTTGATGAACATTTGCTGTCTAGGACTATAAGGCTATTTTCTCTTTATACAAAGAATCTGCACCTGTCTATTGCAGGCAGGGCCAATCATGGGTAAAACTCCACACTAATTTGTTTATAGTCTAGACTTCTAGAGCAATAATGCTCTCTTCAGTCACTCTTTGTTCCCCATGATGAGAAGCCATGAGGAGAGGCCTGGTCAACCCAGGCTTCCAGATGGGCCCCAAATGTTGATGCCGTGCTTTCTGCTTGATGTGTCTTTACTTCCTGCCTCGCTGTCCACTCCTCTTACTTTCCCTGCTCCGCTCACTAATACACTTCCATCATATCATGTATTCCAGTTTTCAAGGACTCTTTCACCATTCAGTGATAAATAACAGTGATGCAATAATCAAATTAACTTGATCATTATTATAGAAGTACTTTCTGCAGGGCCACATAATCCTCTAGCTCAAGTAAGAGGTCCACAGCTGCATGAGACCCTTACAGGGTAAATGTCAAAAATGGAAGTTGCAGGTAAAACTTCATAGGGTAGATACTTTTCAGCAAATAAACCTCTGGCATCTCTCAAATTATTCCTAGTTTTACCCCTACTTAACTATGCAAAGACCTGTGGCCACTTATAACAGAAATCCAAGAAAAGATTCTCCTTGAAACTCCATTAGGTGTAAGCCCTATCAAAATACAGACCACAATCTAAATGTGGCATTACTGTGCACACAGAGTTGCTAACAATTTTTAAAGTCAGAAGATGGTAAGTGCTGGAGAGGATGTGGAACTTGATTACATATACTGGAGTATAAAGTCGTACCACCATTTTGGTTGGAGTATAAAGTCATACTGCCATTTTGGTTGGCAGGATCTACTAAAGGCCAGCATTGTGTATCCAATAGCTCCACTCCCAGGTAGAGACCTCACACAAATGTCTATTTATGCTCACCTAAAGATACCTACTAGACTGTTGAGAACAGCACTCATTATGATATACTCAAACTGAAACTGCCTACGTGCCTATTGATGACAGTAGAAGGGATCAAGTGTTGTATGTAGACACAGGGCAGTTCTAGAGCAGCAACTAGAGTGAATGAACTCAAGCTACATGTAGTAATTCGGGTCGATCTCAAAGACAATGTTAGAAGAAAAAAAGAGGATACAAGATACGATTCTATTTATACAAAAGCATAAAAACAGGTAAAACTACGTTATGTTGTTAAAAAACAAGATAGTGGTTACCTGAGTGGGGGGAAACTTGGTCAAGAAGTACAAGAGGGCACGAGAGGGGCTTCTGTGGTGCTGGTTCTATTGTCTCTTTATGAGTGTGTTCCTTCTGTGAAAATGTATCAAGTGATACACTTGAGATAACATGGGTCTTTTTCTGTGTGTATTACACTCCAATCAAAACTGTAAGCCTCGATCGACTTATTGAATCCTCTAAAGGATTAGGGATATAACCTCCATGCAGAATTTCATTTAATTCCACTATGAGACTGTCCTTGGTAAATTTTTCTGGAATCATCATTCTATTTATGAACAGTAATTAACCAACTGATCAGATTTCCCAGGATAATTCTAATTTCAAATATTTTGTTCTTGGTCTTGTATGTTCTAAGTTGGGGTCCAGAAAACACAGTTCTTGTAATTATTCTTACAGTCCCAGTGGACCCTATTATGAATATTAACGATCCTAAATCTAGCAATTTAAACTATTTTTCTGGAATATTTTCAAGTCTGTTCCCATACGTTTGTTTTTATAAGACAGAATCATTCAAGTATTTTTTCCTCTGACCTTATTCTCTATTGTGATGATCTAAACAAAGAAAAGCCTGCAAAATGACAATGAAACGTCTTAAGAAGAAATACAAAATGTTCCTGGATCAAAGCTACTAACAGTTAAAGTGGTAATATCATGCATCTTGCCAAAACAATTAACAGCTAATCATGTCTGGTGATCTGTGAGTTGTCAATGGGAGTTAAGAAAATGATGAATAAAAGTGACAGATAAAAACCAAAGCCAGTGGATCAGTGTGCTAAACACAAGACTTGATGTTATTCTCACACCTGGCCAGGTTGAACTTTCTCCAGTCAAATTAACCCACAACCGTATCATTTCACTCTCTTTAATACCGTATTCATGCCATTCTGTCCAGAAAGAAATGTAACTACAAGGATACAATTTTTCGGTAACTACTGATCTCTACAGGCATTGCCTGAGACAAATGACTTTATGTTTATCTGAGCGAGTTGAAGCGAGGGTTATGCCCTCTGCCCAGTTGTATCCTCTGTATTACTGACATCAGCCTCTGTAGCTCCTTACTAGAGCAGAGATTCCCAAACTCTAACGTACATAGCACTCACTTAGAGATCGTTAAAAGGCATATTCCAATTCAGGAGGTCTGTCTCGGGTGGGGTCTGCATTCTGCATTTCCTATGCAAGGCCTTGAATTTTTGGGAGGAATCATTCCAATCAAGTTATTACACCTAATTTACAGGCAGGATCTCAGAAATGCAGGATAGTATTCTAAACAAGAAGTCCCAGATGCAAGTGTTGTGATCTAGAAGGGCTCTCAAGTCCGGAGGCCATGTGGGGTGAATGGTGGGATGTTTTAATTATTAGAAGAACTCCCAGCAAAATCAAACAGAATCATCATCCTGGGGGAGACCCTTCAGAGCAAACGTGGTCCTCGTGACGTGAGAACACATTAAAATGGTTTGTGCATTTTGTGCTTAATTTTGGACCCAGAGATTAAAGCATAGATAGTGAAGCTAAAAAGATACACAGGACTGGTATAATGAGGAAGATTTAATGCTACTATGTCCCAGACTAAATCAATAACTGGCAACCTAACTGGGCGAGATATTGAGAGAACATGATTTGCTTTTCCCTTTCTTCGCTTTAATGGATTCTCTTGCTATTGGATAATTCCAGCCTTACAGATTTTATTTTAACAGCTCCCCAAGACAAAACTCCATTTCAGAAGATAATATGTATGTTGAATAACTTGGATACCTGAAACCTAAAATCACATCTTTCTGCAGGTAATTAAAATGGTTTTTAAAAAACCTTTCTCCTTATTGGTTACCTTAACAAAACATCCTGCTCCATAACATATAGTGTTTGAATCTGCTAGACCTGACCGATAACCGTGTTAATGTGTTCAGGGTGGCTATTCGGCAAAGAAATTAGAAGACATTAGTTAAATGATCAAGCCAGTCACGGGAGGCTCCAGGGAACACTGATAAAGTGGTAGTCATTGGCAACCTCCTCTACTCTGCCTAATACCCAGTTTTTAATCTTTTCTTTGGCTCTTTTCTTTTATTGTTGCTAAATTAGAAAACAAATAAATGATGGCAAAAGGCACATGAACCCTGCACCCACCCCATGTTCCAAGGCCCTGTCACTGTTTTCCTCCTGCAACTTTCACTTCGTTTGATGTTTATCTTCACCTCTCTGTTTTCATCTCTCTCTCTTTCTCTCTCTCTCAAATTACTCAGGTGGGTAAATGCCCTCAAATTGTGCCAGGAAACTGCCGAAGCCAAGACTGTCATCTTAGAAAACCGACAGCTACACAGTAATCAAAACAAGCCAATCACGTATTGACCTATTTATTATCTTCTTTCCCTTTTACTCTCTAGGCACCATTGAAAGACTGAGATTTAAAAACACACACACATTGGAGTGCCTGGGTGGCTCAGTGGGTTAAGCCTCTGCCTTCAGTTCAGGTCATGATCTCAGGGTCCTGGGATCAAGCCCTGCATTGGGCTCTCTGCTCAGCAGGGAGCCTGCTTCCACCCCCAATGCCTGCCTCTCTGCCTACTTGTGATCTCTCTTTCTCTCTCTCTGTGTCAAATAAATAAATAGAATCTTTAAAAAAATTTTTTTAAAGATAAATAAATAAATAAACAAACAAACAAACACACACACACACACATACCATGTATTGCTAGAACCACTGGTACCATCACACAAGCCATAAGATTAGTTTTTGGTCAACATAAAATTTACTTCCTTTCCTTAACACCATGGATGTAGATATTGGCTGACTAGTCTTAACAGGCATAGGATAACATGGTGGTTATGAGTACCAGGTAAATTGCTGGGGTTCAACTCTCAGCTCTGGCGCTACCAGAAGCAGGGCTTTGGACACACCACTGTGTGATCTTCTGCTCTGATATCCCTGTTAGTAAAACTGGGGTGATGGCAGTGTCTATCCCACGGGGATGTCATCAGAGTGAGTGACTAGGCCATTTGGAATGGCTGCGAGCACACGAAAGAGGCATTGCCACTGGCCTCCAAGTTGGAGATGGCTTCGGGAAATATTTTGTACAAGGTTGCCTAAATCAAGGATAGGCATAGCCATACTTAATAAGAAACTGCATTAATAGTAGTTTTTATTGTTGGGGAAAATGCTAGAGGGACTGTTAAGAAAAAAAAAAAGCTAGAAAAATGGTCTGGATCTGAGAAGGACTTAAAGGAGCAAAACTGGGAGGGCTACAAAAGTTCTCTGAAGGGGAGGGACTGGATGAACAGAGATGGAATGCCTGGAGTAGAAGGTCTGTTTACCCCATTGCCTCTTCCTCCTCTTGTTGCCCCCAAACCATCATAGACCTCCTCCAGACTAGAAGCATGAGTCCATCTCTTCAGCCTGGTGTCTAGGGATAACTTGAGACAGGAATCTGGAGATCAGTTGTTCACATAGAGAAGTAAAAAACCGAACCAAACCAAAACAATATCCAATGGTCTAAGATCAATATGGCTGAAGCAATAACCAAAGGCAGACTTGTAGCATCACTGAGATTTTCACTAGGGCCCTGCCCGGGAAGGGAGTCTCTCTGCTTGTGAACCCTTCTCTACCACCTATAAGGATGATGGTAATAATCCCACATTGTTGTGTGTACTCCACATGCTTTATTTTATTAAATCTTTCCATCAATGATATGAGGAATATAATTTTTGATCTCTGTCATAAATAAACTAAAAAATATTAAGTTTGTTGTCAAATGGCATATCAGATATAGAGTGAAGATTTTTTAAAATTTATTTTTATTTATTTATTTATGAGAGAGAGAGAGAGAGAGAAAGACAGAGGGGCAGAGGGAGAAGCAGGCTCCCTGCTGAGCACGGAGCCCGATTTGGAACTCAGTCCTAGGACCCTGGGATCATGACCTGAGCTAAAGGCAGCTGCTTAACCGACTGAGCCACCCAAGTGTCCTAGAATGAAGGTGTTTGAACCAGGTCTTCCACAAGGATTCCTTCACTCTACAAAATTCCATGGGTTATTAAGCTTAAATGTCATCTCTTTTGTAAAGACTTGCATATGCCTCCAAGGATGTTATCCACTTTTCTGACCCCCATATACTTTGTACATTCCTTCTCTGGGACACTTATAAGACTGAATCATAATTACTGGGGGATAGGACTATGAATAACTCAATGGTAGAAATGTCTTTATTTTTTTTTTTTCAGTCATCCAACACTTAGAACAAAGTACATGCTTAATAACTGCTGGTTGAAGGAATTAATGAATGGGTGAAACATAAAAAGAAAAAAGACAACTCTCCCTGCAACCTTTTCCTATGAGTTAATACTCTCTTACTGGTTTATTTTAGACTCTATAAGAACACTCTGTAGGCAAATGACACCTTGCCAATAAATCAAAATGTATGTTTATAGAGAGGCTGTATTATGTAATGGTTAGAAATCCAACCTCCATCTCTAATTAGCTTTGTGATTTGGGGGAAATTTACATAATTTTTCCAGATTCATATATTATTTCCAGTATTCAGTAAAAAATACTTCAGTTTCTTTACCTGCAAAGCATAGATAATAATAATACCTACATTTTAGGGTTATTGAGGAATAAAGAAGCTAACATATGTGCAATCCATATGCCGGTTGGGGTCACTGTGCCCCAAAGATGAAAGGACATTGGCCTGAAGCCCTGTTCAAGCACTTTGGAAAGTCCTGTGTTTTCTGCATGCATTTTGAACAATCCCAGAGAACTTACTTTTTTCTATTCCTGTTTGCATAGGAAGTTTAAAGTTTGGACCTTCTAAGCATCTGGGGAGGAATGAGGGACAGGGTGGCAGTCATTTAGAAAGTCTTGACTCTACCAGTCTCTGTGGCAACAGGGGATGACTGATGGGCTGTGACTGTAGCTGCCTCCTTCCCACTAAGCCTCTGAAGGTTAGCAGGGCTGATGGAGTCTGAATGTGCAGTAATAATTATTTCGAATTGCATAAGACTTTACTGACTGGGAAGGAATTGCCTCTTTATAACATGTAAGAGTAGTTTTAAACTTTGAGAAATGTACTACTTTGAAACAAATTTTTTTAAAAAGCATTATTTATGACAGTAGTGGACTAGTTGAGTGCCTACACTTGAATGTAGTCAACACAGTGGTTCTCATACATATTCAAGTGGCAGAACACCTGGAAGTAAGGTGCTTATTATAAAACACCAGAAAATTGTGATTTAGTTAATTCACAATAAATGTATAATTTAGAACTAAAGCAGATACTATTTAACATTAGCTTTTAATATAAGCAAGTAGCACCAGGTGGCAAGAGTTTGACAAACTTAAAATGAAGACTATTATGTCCATTAGCTCAAATGGTAAAAGACTTCCATTATCCAATTGGAGGGAACAAGTAGATCTAGCGGGTGGAACACGGTGGCTTCAAAAGTTCTTGGTTTGGGGCCTTGATTTTCAGTTACATCAGCAAATGACTGACACAGGCTATTCCATAGCATAGAATTAACCACTCATTCATCCATTGTCAAAAAGTGCCAAATGGGTGCCATGCATGGCGTAGGGACGACACCATGAGAACTAGGAACAGTTTACAGGACCCTGATCTTCAGGAGTCTATAGTTTAGGACTAAGGGAGACATTTTTCAACAATATGTGATGAGGTCTAGAATATGGGTAGTCAAGGGAGCAAGAGGAAGGGCATTTAATATAACAACGGTGGGAGGAAGAGAGCAATAAAAAAAGCTTCCTATAGGAAATGAAGGCCCAGCTGACAACTTGCAGAATACCGTATTTCTTGTTATTGGTCCATCAGTAGGGGAATGGATAAATAAAATGTGGCATGTCTGATAAAGACTCCAAAAGAGAGTCTTTTAGAATAAATGAACTCGAGGAAACAAACTAGATCTCCGGGTGTAAATAAATCTCAAAAATGATCCTGAATGAGAAAGCAAAGCTATAGAATGATATGTACTTCGAGGTGCCATTTAAGTAAATGTAAAAACATACTACACACCTTAGTTTAGTACCCCTTTACTTATGCAGTAAAGGTAGAGAAGCATTCATTATAAATTAGCTACATTCCAAAATCATGAGCATGTTTACCTAGCGGAAAGGAGGAGAATAGGACCAGATGAAAAGAGGCTCCAGATGTATCTGCATTTTACTTTTAAAAAATGAATGAAGGGACTACTATAAAAATATTAACATTTATCCATTGTGGGTGATGGGTATAATGACATGGGTTACATTAATTTCTGAATGCTCAAGCATTGAAAAGGTAATTTTCCCCCTAATTTTAAAACTGGACCCCAGAAATCAAATTTAGCATCAATGCTAGGGAACAGCGTACTTGCAAGGGAGAAATCAAGTCTCATATAAATTATTATCAGAAGTAATTTTAGTTACAGTACTTTTGTTGCTGACACATCAAAAAATGTTTTTAGTTTGTCTATATAATCTAGCAGCTCTTCATATCTTTATGTAAGAAACACAAAATATATGGTTCCAACACTGAAACTGATAAACTGGAATTTCATCCCTTTTTCCTGAGACCCCTGGGATAAGACTTAAGGGAAAAAATAAGTCGGGGGAAACCCACAGGCTGCAGAAACTGCGGGAGGTCATGACCTCTGAGTAGCAGTCTCCATACTTAATACTCAGGGAGCATTTAGCTGAGGAGGGGACATTTAGGGTCTAGCAACCCTTCCCATTCCAAATTTTGGCAGAAAAAGAAACCCTGACAATCACAATCAAATATGCAAGGGGAGGAAGAAGGAGAGACGGTGATATAAACATCTATTTTAACAATAAGGAATAGATGTTTGAGCCACCAACAGAGGTCTAAAAATCTCTTTGTATGTGGGGAAATTATAGGGTAAAACTCTCTTGATAGAAGCATATATCATCACCCACACCATAGAGTTAGCTGAACAAATGACAGCAAATGAAAATGATTAGGGTGCCGCTAAAGGGAACAGTAAAAATGAAAAATTAATGAAATAATGAAAAAGCTAGGATATCGGCAAGTGAAAACCATGAAAAGTTCCAGTCAACACTGACGATACATACATACATAGTGTGCATCCTTCCTGAAACTGGTGGGAATTTTTAACACGTCACAGAGAAGAAGCCAAATTATTGTGCCTCTGCCAGACATATTAGAAAATGCGAAACTAGCCTTCAGCAAGCACTAATAATTTGCTTATTTTGGTTTATGGCTGCCAAATATGAAGTTATGAATCCCGTCCGTGATAGTCTGATGCCAGAAGTTATACTACTTTCAGATCCTAGCTCTAAATCCCTACCCACAGGGCGCTGAGAGGCTCAGGATCATTAGAGGACGGGGGGCTCATTCTATGCCAATGACAGGCCAGACTGATGCAGGATGGAAACTTGGGGAAGAGCCTTCAGGTCTTTGGTCCATCACTAGCGCTGCTTTGTTTTACACTAAGGCAGCCTTAGTCCGTTTTTTAACAAAAGCAGGTGTCTCCAGTCCTGTGGGCTAAACCTAGCCTCATGCATTTCCCTCACTACAGACCAAATCCGACCTCAGCTTTGCTGGACTCCCATCCTTCTAAGGCCCTCCTTTTCTTAGGTTCTGTCTTCTCCCAGTCCAGTCAATTCAGCCTTTCCAACTTCCAGCAGCCTGCATCAATCCCTTGAATGGTCTTGAAGTGCACAGTCCCTTTACTCTAAGAATGAGGTAGCATACACAGTGCTAGAAACCAGAATGGTATGGGAAAACTGCTTTTTCTGGGCCACAGGGTCTGGGAAGCATATGCTATATTCTTCTTAGGTTCATCTTCAGGAAAAAACGCAAAAAGTAAAAAAAAAAAAAAAAAAAAAAAACCTCACAAAAAAAAACCTTGATTTTTTTCCCCTTAATAGTTCACGTTTACCATATTTTAGTACTCCTTAATTAAAATTAGTCAATAAGGAGCCCTTATTCATAAATATAAGTAAATATTGATGGAAACATGTGGTATTGGACTTAAAGAAACTACTCCCCCCCACACACTTTTTTGAGGTCTATGATGAGATCACCCTTGGGCTGAAGAGCATAGTTGGAGGAAGAATGAGCTAGCAGGGCAGAAGAACATATAGGCTGCTTGCTTCCCTCCCCTGTAATTTCCCCTCTATCAGCTAGGAGTGTTGGCTGGATATGTCCTCCGTGGACTGTGCCAGGACAGCCAGGCTCCTCCTGTGCCCCAGCTCAGATTGTCATATCCCTGCTTTCCCAAGATGCAAAACTTTCACCCCACTCCCACACTACATCCTCTCTGGGTTCCTGCTCTCAATCCCTTCTGATTAGGAGCAGGGTCAGGGCCTCAGGCCATTTCAGAACAGAGGTCTCTGTTTTGAGGACTAGAAGAGACGCGCTGGATTAAGCAGGAGTGGTAATCAGATCCTGAGGGTAGATATAGAGCAACCCGAAGCCAATGTCAGTGTGTTAATTTTCAGCAAGTGCTGGTGAATTATGAATTAGGATTTCATATTCACCTAATTCATATTTTTAGACTCATATGGACCAAAGAAATTGCTGAGAGTAGCAAAGAGTGGATCTAGCAAGAGGAAGCTATGGGATTGACATTAGGAAGAATTCTAATAAGCCCAGTTGAGCTCAGGTGAGCCAACTGCTTCAGATGCTGGAAATGTTCAAACACAGGTAGGGAGATGATGTGCTGACATCAGCCTGGAGGAGTTATGGACAGCTGTTCTTGTCTGCAAAGCATTCATTCTCTTTTCTGGTAACAGCAAAGACTCTGATTTCATTTTCTTCGCTATCCTTCCCTTATTCTCTGTTCATAAAGTTAAGGTAGGACTGTCCCCTGGTTACAGGAATTAACGGATAATTCAGGTGGGGCGATTCAAGGCATCTGTCCATCTAGTCATAGTAAGGTTTCCAGGTTGAGTACATAACCCAAGTTTGTTTAGTCAGATTAAATCCTTGACTTCTGCTGAAATTAGTGGGGACATTTTTTTTTTCCCTCTCAAGTAGTTTCTAAGCTACCAGGGTTACCATAAGAAAAGAGCCCACCTGAGAATACAGTCAAAATAGAGGAAAACAAACAAAGAGAGATTAATTGCTGATGACATTTTTTGTTCACTTCTGGATACAGCTATGCCTGAAAACAACATTGCCACTGTATTTTTCAGATAAGACAATCAATCAGTTCCCTGTATTTGCTTAAGCCAGTTTGAGAGGGCTGGATGAGATGATTTTAAGATTCAGTGAGAAATCTTGCAAAGTTGATAGTCTCCCCTACAATAAAGACCACCATAACATTTCACAAATCAGGAGGTTCCCTGTGTCCTGTAAGTATCCTCTTTCCCTAAGATCTTTGTTCCTATGTCTTCTTCAGAACCTTCAGATGAACCCAGCTCAGGGCCAGGGGATATGTAGCATGTGAGCTTTCTAATTTTAATTTTTATATTTCTTTTAATTTTATATTTCTTTAGTCATCTCAGATTCTAGAGGGAGAAAGATTAATGTTCAGGTTTACTGAACCACTATGAAATCTTAATTCATAACTGTTTCACATCTGTTAGTATCTATTCTGGAAAAACTATCAGTTTGCCTATTATTTTGGCAAAAATAACAATTTGCAAATAATCCTCCAAACAG
This sequence comes from Mustela nigripes, assembly GCF_022355385.1. Taxonomy (NCBI): domain Eukaryota; kingdom Metazoa; phylum Chordata; class Mammalia; order Carnivora; family Mustelidae; genus Mustela; species Mustela nigripes. The sequence goes on from NC_081565.1 coordinate 51,190,813, forward strand.
GAGTGGGTCATAAGTTATGCTGAGTTTTACAATTTCCACAGTGTCTTCACATGTATTAACTCATTTGCACTTTTTTGAGGCATAATTGACATATTGCATGGGTTTCAGGTGTACAACTTAATGATTCAGTATCTGTATACATTGTGGAAATAATCACCACAGTAAGTATAGCCAACACCTGTCATTTGCACTTTTGTTTATTCATTTATTTAACAAATACTTACTAAGCCCCACCCAATGGCCAAGTTCTAAGGATGAACAGAGTGACACACAAGAGAGATTTGGCCCCTGTCATCATGAAATAGGTAACTGAGTATGACATCTAAATTTGAAGGCTGACATTTTAATTTTGAAGATTTGAAGGTTAAGGGAATCAGGATCTCCTGACTCCCTCAGTCTCCATGATTTAGAACTGAAACAGTACTCTCTAGGAGCCCAGGAAAATTTTTTAAAATGTCACTTAAGTGGGTAGATATATTCAGGATCTGTCCAGTTATCAGTCAGTATCCTGCTCGTGAGACCAGTAATCTTGGGATGAGGTAGGAAAGTAAGTAGCTGCCTATTTAGTAAGGTAGATAGATTAATAGCTGAAGAGCTGGGGATAATTTTAACAGTTCCCTAAATCAATATTCTGGTTTTCCAAATTGGGCAACTAAACGTCCAAGAAGGTAAACGGTCTAAGGCCATATAATTAGTTCATGACAGATTTCAGACTGGAGCACAAAGCTGCTGAAACCACAGGCTAAAACTACATCCCCAGGGTACAAGACCCTCCAGGGCCTGCCCCATCTACCTCTCCAGCTTCTTCTTCCATCGCTCTCCTGCTCAGCCCTATGCTCTAGCCAAACTGCATAGAGTACTTTGCCAGGAGGCTTGATTTCATCTTCCTCCCCATCACCCAGGGCAACTTTCAGAAAGGCTCTTATTTGCAGGAAACAGAAGCTCACTCATGTCACCTCCAGAAATAAGGACTTTAGTGTTCATAGACAAGGGAACAGAAATCCAGGGGGAAAAGCAAGTTCAGAAAAAGTGGGAGTTGGAAGTAAGCTTTGCATCTGGGGCAATTACAGGTGTCTCATCAAGAGCTTGTGAAGTTTGACTCAAATATGCCATCAGTAACAAGATGACTCAGCTCCATCTCCTCCCTACCCACTAACGACAGACCTCTTTGCACTCTACTCATGTGGCTGACTCATAATTTAAGCTCACCTGGCAGCCCAAATCATTGTTCTTCCTGCTTTTCTCTATAATATGACCTCTCAGCCTTGGTTCCAATGCTAACTGCATCATTCTCTCAGTGGGCCCCCATTTTTTAGCAACAGGTCTGCTGTATGTTCTAGGCTAGCAACAGAGTTCAGAAAACTCTCAGTTTCTCTACTTGTCCTTGGCTACTAGTAGATTCGACTACTAACACCCCCACAGCTCAGCATTACTCACATTTGTAAGAATCTGGTTTCTGACACTGCTTCAATCATTCTAGCACTAGAGGTTCTATGGAACAGAATATCAGACTCAATAAGTTCTAACAAATTTTTGTTTTTCATTTCCATAAAAGTGATAATTGTGTATAAATCTAAAAATTGGAAAATACAAAGTAGTATAAAGGAGATAATTAATCACATGACTCAAATTGCTTGACAATAGCAAACAAATAAATCCATATTCATACAATGGAATACTACACTACCATGGAACATTAATTGCTAGAGATATGCAAGGTCATAGGAACAGGCACATGATGTGTTATTGAATAAAATAAGCACGTGTAATATGGTATCAGCTTTGTTCAACATTCAAATCAAATCTGTGTGTGTGTGTGTGTATGTATGCACAGTGACTTATTGTCATTTTGATAGGCAAAATAGCATCATATTAATTAAATTTGCATCCATTTAATTCCTAGCGAGGTTAAGCATATTTTATTGTCCACATGCAGCTCTTTCGTGAATCCCTGTTCACATTCTTTGCCGCTTTTTAATTGGGGTATTTGTTTGTCTTTTACTTATTGATTTTTAAGAACTTGTTAGAAGTTAAACATATGAGAAATAAAACTATCTCCTTTTGCAGGTAACATGACTTTGTATATAGAAATCTTAAGGCAGGGTTACCTGAGTGGCTCAGTGGGTTAAAACCTCTACCTTCAGCTCAGATCATGATCCCAGGGTCCTGGGATAGAGCCCCGCATCAGGCTGTCTGCTCCGCAGAGAGCCTGCTTCCTCCTCTCTCTCTCTCTGCCTGCCTCTCTGCCTGCTTGTGATCTCTGTCTGTCAAATAAGAAAAAAAAAAAAAAAAGAAAGAAAGAAAGAAATCTTAAGGTATTACTCGAAAGCCATTTGAACTTATAAACAGGTTCAGCAAAATGTGTGTACAAGATTGTTATTAAAAATCAGTGATATTCTTTTTTTTTTTTAAAGATTTTACTTATTTATTTGAGAGAGAGACAGTGAGAGAGAGCATGAGCGAGGAGAAGGTCAGAGGGAGAAGCAGACTCCCCATGGAGCTGAGAGCCCGATGTGGGACTCGATCCCGGGACTCCGGGATCATGACCTGAGCCAAAGGCAGTTGTCCAACCAACTGAGCCACCCAGGCGTCCCAAAATCAGTGATATTCTTATGCAATGATAATAAGCAATCCAAAAGAAAATAAGAGATTAATAATTCCATTCAAAGAAGCATCAAAAAATTAATATTTAGGAATAAACTTAACAAAAGAAGTGCAAGACTTATACTCTGAAAACTACAAAAAATTTAAAAAATATGTAAGTAAATGAAAAGATATCCCATGTTTATGGATTGATATATTTAATGTTGTTTAGATGGTAGTACTCCCAATATTGATCTACTCCCAATATTGATTGAATATAATGCCTATCAAAATCCCAGCTACAGAAATTAATAAGCTGATCCTAAAATTCATATGGAGGCTCAAGAGATCCAGAGTAACCAAAACAAACTTTAAAAGGAATAAAAAGTTAGAGAACTTAAAATTCCCAATTTCAAAGGTTACTACAGAGCTACAGCAACTAGACAGATGGTACTGGCGTGAGGACTGATAAATAGATCAATGGAATAGAATTAAGAGTCCAGAAACAAATTCTTGCATTTACAGTCAGTTGTCTTTTGGCAGGGGTGCCAAGACAATTCAATGAGCAAAGGATAGTCACTTCGACAAACAATGCTGTGACTAGATACCTACATGCAAAAGTATTTATATCATATATAAAAATTAACTCAAAATGGATCAAAGTTTTAACTATAAGATCCAAAAATAGGGACACCTGGGTGGCTCAGTGGGTTAAAGCCTCTGCCTTTGGCTTGGGTCATGACCTCAGTGTCCTGGGATCGAGCCCCGCATTGGGCTCTCTGCTTAGCAGGGAGCCTGCTTCCTCCTCTCTCTGCCTGCCTCTCTGCCTACTTATGATCTCTCTGTCAAATAAATAAATAAAATCCTTAGAAAAAATCCAAAAATAATAAAACTCTTAGAAGAAAACACATAAATAAATCTTCATGACCTTGGATTAGGTAATGTTTTCCTAGTTATAACACCTAAAACACAAACCACAAAATAAATAATAAATTAGACTTCACTGAAATTAAAAACTTTTCTGCTTTAAAAAATACCATCAAGGGCACCTGGGTGGCTCAGTTGTTTAAGCAAGTGCCTTTGGCTAGATCATGATCCTGGAGATCAAGTCCCACTTAGGGTTCTCTGCTCAGCAGGGAATCTGCTTTATCCTCTGACTCTCCCCCTTCTCGTGTTCTCTCTCTCTCATTCTCTTTCTGTCAAATAAATAAATAAAGTCTTAAAAAAAATACCATCAAGAAAATGAAGGGATAACTCACAAAAGGGAAAAAATATTTACAAATTAGTTATCAAATAAGGAAACTGTGTCCAGAATACATAAAGAAATCTTACAACTTAATGATAAAAACACAAATAACCCAATTAAGAAATGGGCAAAGGATTTGAACAAACATTTTTCCAAAGCAAATATACAAATTCTCAATAAGCACATGAAAAGATTCTCAACATCATTAGTAGCTATTAGGGCGATGCAAATCCAAAGCACAATAAGATATAATATCCATCCACTAAGATGGCGACAAACTACAAGATAATAACAAGTGTAGGGAGGATATAGAGAAATTAGAGCCCTCATGCATTGCTGGTGGGAATGTATAATGATGCAGCTACTTTAGAGAACAGGCTGATAGTTTCTCAAAGGTAGATATACTGTATGATCCAGCAAATCTGTTCTTAGGTATGTATACAAGAGAAACAAAAACATAACAAAATTTTTTTTTCCCACAAAACGTGCACATGACTATTCATATCGATATTATTCTTAATAGCTAAACAATGGAAAAAAATACCCAAGTGTTCATCAACTGGAGAATGGATAAATAAAATGTGGTGCATCCTTAGAATAGAATAGTATTCTGCCATTAAAAGAAATGAAGTACTGATTCACGCTACAATGTGGATGAACCTTAAACAATGTTGAAAGGAGCCAGATACAAAAGGCTACCTATTGTATGATTCCATTGACATGAAACATCCAGAAGAGGCAAATCCACAGAAATAAGAAACTGGATTTGTGGTTACCAGGGACTAGAGGGAGGTAGAAATGAGAAGCGACTGTTAATAATTATGGTGATTCTTTTGGGGGTGATGAAAACATCTGAAATTAGACAGTGATGGTTGCATAACTTTTGAATATACCAAAAAACCACTGTATTGTATACTTGAAAAGGGTAAATTTTATGACATGAGAATTATATTGCAATTGGAAAAAAAAAAAAAAAAAAAAAAAAAAAAAACTAAGGAAAGGGAAAACAAGGGGGAAAATTTTAAAAAAATTATGTTATGTGAAAAAAAAAAAAAAAAACCAGTCACAAAAGACCATTTTAATGTGATTCCATATATATAAAATATCCTCAAAATATGAGGATATATATTGAGGGTGGGGTGAGCTGGGTGGCTCAGCTGCTAAGCATCTGCCTTCAGCTCAGGTCATAATCCCAGGGTCCTGGGATTGAGCCCCACATCAGGTTCCGTGCTCAGTGGGGAGCCTGCTTTTCCCTCTCCCACTTCCCTTGCCTGTGTTCCCTCTCTCTCTCTGTCTCTCTTTCTCTGTGAAATAAATAAATTAAATTAAATTAAAAATCCTCCATAGTCAAATAGGTAGATACAGAAAGTGGAAACCCCTAGGGTTGAGGAGATGAGAGGAAATGGGGAGTGATTTTTAACGGTTACAAAGGTTCCTTTTTGAAGTGACAAAAATATTCTAGAATTAATTTTAGTGATTACAATCCTGTTAAAACACAAAAAAACATTAATTACATTCTTTAACTGGATGAATTATACAGTATGTTAGTTACAGCTCAATAAATCCATTAAAAATAAAAGATAAAACTATTTGAATATTGTATGTGTTGCAAATATGTTTTTCCAATTGTCTTGGGCCTTTTGCTTATGGTGGCTTTTGCTGAGTTCAGAAAGTTAAGTAACCATGTGGACAAATCTCTTAGTCTTTTTCTTTATTTTTTTTTTCCTTTGCATGCTAAGACCATCCTATCGTTATGATCAGGTAAATGTTTATCTATCTATTCTTCCAGTTCTCTTTGGATTTGATTCTTTTCTTTACATTTAACTAATTCCTTTTAAGGTATTTCACATATTTTGTGACTATTCTGAGAGCTTTTACCAGGTGGTATTCTTAACTTCAGGCTTTCTTTCCTTTTTTGTTTTCTTAATATTGGGAAAACATGATCATCAATAGTTACAGTGCCCCCAATCTGGCTTTATTTCTTATTCTTTGTCTGTTTTGTATTCAGCCTGGAATATGGCTTAGCTGCTGTGATAAATCAGGAACCGTCTCCCCTCCACCCTCCTTCAACCTCTGAATTAAACTTGGCAAATTATATTGTTGGATATGTTACTTGTTGAGTTGACTTCAGAGCTATAATCTGGAAGTTTGTCTAATTGGACTGATTAGTTTTGGTCTTGTGGTCATGAAAGAACCAAGAAAGAAGTCTGAAATATCAGATACATTCATCAGCCAAGATAGGGAGGTGTTGATGGTTTCCCTTTCATGTAAATCCAAATGGCTGTGGCATGTTTGGCTCACATTCTTTTGATTTGTGATTTAATTTTTACAAACTGTAGGAAGAAAACTGCTGCCAATGTTATGGTTTGAAGAGCTGGCTTTTCTATTCCAAGGCACAGAAAATGTAGTATAATGACTGGGCTCAGCTAATGAGGCAGGAGGGGGGAAAGAGAAGGTTGGCAACAGAGAGTGTCCCTTTCTGCCATTTTGTGGGAAATCAGAAATGGCGAAAAACCAGAATGAAAATCTGCTCATTATTCTTCTCTCCAAAGGCTTCCTCAGTCTCTGATGGGTCCTATGTTGCTTCTTAACCTTTCTCTCAAGACATTCAGCCGGACACCACCTGAGCGACATTTCCTGCACCTGAAAGAACTGTGCCAACTCAAACTTAGTAATATTACAGTCCTGCCGATCTCCTTCTCCTTCCCTAGATACTACCTTTGTCTCTTCTATTAGCAAATTAGGACAGGTGAGTATTACACTAAATTACTATACTGACTACTTTCACCAACAAGTGTCTCCAGAAAGGGGCCCGGACTCCACTCTGTCCTCATTTCTTTGCACCGTATTCTGACTCACCACTCAGCTCAAGCTTTATCTTCAAAAGTGACCAGGTACCTCTTGGTCACAAATCAGATGGCCTTAGCTTTTCTCCCTACTAAGTAAAACTGACCTTTGCTCACTCCTTCCTTTGTGGAATCCCCTCTACCATTGTCTCCTGGATGCTTTCCACTCCTTGGGTGAGGATCATGAAGTGGCTAAGAGTGTAGGCTTTAAAGACGCCTGGGTGGCTCAGTTGGTTAAGCATCTGCCTTCAGTGCAGGTCATGATCCAGAATCCTGGGACTGAGTCCCGCACCAGGCTCCCTGCTCAGCGAGGAGTATGCTTCTCCCTCTCCTTTTGCTCCTCCCCCAACTCGTGCTCTCTCTTTCTCATAAATAAAATCTTGGAGAAAAAAAAAAAGTACAGGCTCTAGAGTCACCAACTGTGAGTTGTGACACCAGTTCCTCAAAAACTTGGTGTCTCCAAGTTAAATGGGGAAAATAACTATGCCTATCTCACAGGGCTGAGAGTATTAAATGAGTTATTTTATGAAAAGAGCATAGAATAGTGCCTGCCTCATAGTCCACATCCACATTACTATTACTATCAATGCCACGGCTATGGCTGTTGTTACGACTAGAACTATCAATAGTACTATTATTCTCCTCCTATCTCTTTGATGCCTCTTCATCAGTCCCTTCTCAGCCTCTTCTGCCTTTCCTCCAGATTCCTGAGTGTATGTGTGTTCTTGGGCCTCTTCTCTTCTTTCTGCTCTCAGGGGCTAAGATCACCAGGTCAGATCCTCTTGGGTAACACTCAGATCCTCTCCACCCTACTTCCCCCTCCAGTCGGTTCTGTGGTGACCAGTCCTCATGCGCTTCGATCAGCTTCTCACAGGTGCAACCCAGAGTACCTTGCTGTGGGTCCCTAACAGGTACCTCTTGCTTCCTGGCATGAGCCACCTGCACGAAATATGCAACATAAACATGCAGGTAAACCCAGGCTTCTGAGGCCATCCTTAACCAATGGCAGCCAAGAGGCAATGGATCAAAGCTTCTTTCTCCCTCTGAGCCCTTAGCTAAATGGTTCTGAACCTCATTTCACACTTGTTCAGAAGGCCGCAGGACAAAAAAACCACCAGTCACCTTAGTAGTAGTAAACAGTTTGATAGTGGACTCTTTATTGGTTTTCCGTGCTTCTGTTTTTGCTCCTTCCTAACTCCTTGAGGAGTTAGTAAAGTTGAGTAATACTTAACTTCAAAAATTATTTCTCTGTGCACTTTCCTCTGTAAAGTAAAGACTTCAGTGAGTTTTTGGCATATGACTGTTCTTTGAGGGGGCCATGGCCACTAGCTCCTTTAGTTACGTAAATGAAAAAGTAAGTAGCCACCCATGGTCCTGGGAGGAACTGAAAAGTGTCCTTCTTTGAGCACTGGAATTCAGTGTGCTGAATTTCCACACAAGCTCCTAGGTTTGCTTAAGACACTTTCTCTGAGCTTCTTCTTGCTTTTGTTTTGTTTTGGGACAAGAGGTTTATTTGTTGGGAGGTGGGTTTTTTGCTTTTAATGGTTATGAGGAACCTCATGAGTTAATGAGGAAATGAAGAGAGAAAGGTTTTGGTGGATGGTATCATGACACAGATGGTTTGAAGAAGCTGAAAAATGGAAACATGGAAAGGAGAAAGTGAAGCAGCATCTTTCTTGTGGGACTTTATGGGACCAGTAAGAGCAAAGGTTTTCAGGTGGCAAGAGATTAGAGATTTGGTCTTTCTCCCCTCCTTCATTCCCAACTTCCAGAGTTACACCAAACCATTCTGATACCCCAGAAATAGTGGCTATGGAAGCATCTGAGAACAACAGCCATGACTCAGACACCACCATTTCCTGAAGATCACTGCTAACAGAGGCAGCACCATCTCCATGGGCAGTTGGGGGAGTCAAGCTGGAACAAACATTCCCACTCAGATCCTCTTGGTGTTCCCTATCTTCAGAGTTCTTCATGGTTTGTTCCCACCCAGACATTGCTGTGGTGATAAGCCATGGAGTCCCCAGGATAAAATCCAGGAGTCCTCACGTCATGTCATACCTTTTACTTGCTGCCTCTTGCCACAGAGCTTCCTTATTACACCGTGGCTCTAGAGGCAGTGGGATCTCCACAGTACCCATAAAAGAGCCATGGATTCTTGGAAGATTAAGTAATCAGCCCAAGGGGTGGCAGTCTCCCTCACACACTCTTCTGTCGGCTCCTCTCCATTGCTGCCTCACACATCTTTTTCCTCATTTCTGTCACCTGGGTTGTAGTTCCTAACAATGAAGTGGTACACATGCTTTTGCCTCAGGCTCTGGACAGCAAAGCAGAAGGTAGGATGGAGCTGTGGTTGAGCAATAAAGCAGTGGGGCTGGGGCTAGTGTAATTTGACACATTAAAATTTAAAATGACCTCATTTTATACTTCTTAGTCTAGTAAAGGCAGGAAATTAAAGTCATGTGTCCTTCACTAGATCAAAATACGGAGCCCTCTGTATTAACTGTCATGTTTATCCCAATCATTATTCTAATCTGCCGGTCTAGAAAACTCACGTAAGCTTTAACTGCTCCTTCTCTAGAATGCTCCAAGGCTAGTCATTCCCTCCTTGTTTCTGCCTCCCCTGTATCTCCTCCTCTGGTTGGGTTTTCTCTGTCCTTGGTGCCACCATACTGGTTGAGGCTTCTGTTGTCATTTTCTTTTATTGCAAGAGTCTTCTAGCTGTTTTCTGCACTTCATCCTTTCTCCTTTCTGGTCTGTCTGGTCAGTCTTCCCACCCACAGACCCACTGCTGTATTCCTCTTCGTGTGCTACAACCTCTATGATTTAAAGAATACAGTCAAGGTTACTCTTGAAAATTCCCTACATATTTCGGCCCATGAAACACAGTATGAAGCATTTTTGCAAATAGACTAGCAAGCAAACATAAGTGCATTTAATTCTATCTCTTGGTAAGTCCAAACACAGCTGGCTTCTCTTCTTGCATTAGAACAGACTGCTGTCTTCGAGTTAAATACCCAATGGGGTTTTGACTTGTGTTTAAGGGCTATGTTGTCTAAAACATGCATCTCTTTACAAACAATGCTCACCCTCAGTGAGATGAGGTGCTCACATCATAAGAAGCACTTGAGAACCTAGACGACTGAGAAGAGAAATAGAGACAACTGCCTTCTCACCCTCACTCTGGCCACATACTCCTGAGGGGAAAGGTAAGAAGGACTGGCTACGCTATATTGCTTTTTCTTGCACTTCCTCTCTCTCTCTGCCCTCCTCACCTTTCCCAGAGCCTTAGTTAATACAGAGTAAATGCACGTGTGGTACAATTACACTATAGATACCCACACACACCATGAATCTGCCTGTATGCAGCAGATACTCAATGAATGGGTATACATGTAATGTAAATTAATATTTAAATTAAATTAAATTAAATCAGTTCTATCCCTGCTCTATCATGGCAATCTGTGCAGTATGGGCAAGTCACTTTACCACCTTAGGTCTACATTTTTTTATTCCTACTAGTATGTAATTAATTTACTTGCCCCAAGTCCCTTTGTCTTGCTTGTATGCATATAATACATAGCTTTTATTATTAATAATAACTATGACTATATAAACTCCTTTGTGGGAGACTAAACTAGGGACTTTTAATACATTGTTTATAATTAAACACACAATAATTAACCCTAGGAAGGGTTACATATTAGGGTTTACATTAACCCTATGAAGAAGCTACAAAAGTCTTCTAATTATGAATGGCTTTTGCAAGTGTGTTTTTCAGTCTTTTTTTTTTTTTCTTTTTGGTTACAAATGCAAAAGAGTCCTTCTTCAAGGGTCCAAAGCACCTTTTGGTGTTGGCAGCATTAATAAGCTTTGCTTTAAAAGGTAGATACGTATTGACATATTGCAGCTTGTGGAATCAAAGACAACTTATCATTAATACACACAAATGTATATCTTATTCTTTTTCTTATTCTTTATGAATAAGAAAGTAAAAAGTACTTCCAATTAAAAAGAAACTCTATGCTTTCTTGTCACATATAATGTTCATTTTATGCTTACTGAAAAAGCTTTTTCAGTCTCAGACCACTTTTTTTTAAAACCATGTATCACTCTCTGTGCAAGTAGGAAATGTAGATAAAATAAACTGGTGGAAGTTTTCCTAAACCTATTCAGAGGCTGAGTCTTCTGACTTAATTAGACTTGTTGCTGTCCCTCTTTTCAGTATAGTACTTTCTTTCTTTTTTTTTTTTTAAAGATTTTATTTATTTGACAGACAGAGATTACAAGTAGGCAGAGAGGCAGGCAGAGAGAGAGGAAGGGAAGCAGGCTCCCTGCCAAGCAGAGAGCCCGATGCGGGGCTCGATCTCAGGATCCTGAGATCGTGACTTGAGGAGAAGGCAAAGGCTTTAACCCACTGAGCCACCCAGGTGCCCCCCCCCCCCAGTATAGTACTTTCAACAGCATTGTTGGTACAGTATTTCTTTCTTTCTTTTTTTAAAAGATTTTATTTATTTATTCATGAGAGACAGAGAGAGAGAGAAGCAGAGGAAGAAGCAGGCTCCCCACTGAGCGGGGAGCCCCATGTGATGTGGGGCTGGATCCCAGGACCCTGGGATCTTCACCTGAGCCAAAGGCAGACGCTTATCCGACTGAGCCACCCAGATGCCCTGATGCAGCATTTCTTAAAGAGAACCTATTGAAGAATTAAACCATCATTCTTGGGTTTGCAGTACATAGAATTGGCAGACTTTGGACTTCAGCTCTGGAGCTACTGTCGCATATGTCTGATTCATCACCTCCTCATACCTTCCCTATCACCATTTAGTTTCTAATGGTTAAAAAAAAAAAAAAAGTTCAGCTATTTTCTGCACCTGAGATTTGTCTTCTGAGTCTCCTATGCCCATTTTGCACTTCTTAAAAAAAGATTTTTTTTATTTATTTGAGGAAGAGAGAGAGCATGGGTGGAGGGGGGAAGGTAGAGGGAGATGCAGGCTCCCCACTGAGCAGGGAGCCCAATGCAGGGCTGGATCCCAGGACTGTGAGATCATGACCTGAGCTGAAGGCAGATGCTTAACCGACTGAGCCACTCAGGAGTCCCAGTTTTGCACTTTGAATCCTGGCATTTTTTATGTTTACACGTGCACAGGCAAAAATAGACATTGACATAACTGTTATTGTAAGTCACTATTGATTAGAAAGCATACCCCGTTTCAGAAATGTTAAAATGCATGGGTTGGGGGGGAGAGCACTTTAGCACTCATGAAATACATTAAAATGCAAGGTCACAGCCAGAGGAACTTTGGCCTTGGAAATCCATGTTTAAGGAGGAGAAAAGTGGTTCAGAGAGAACAGGTCATTTGCCTAAGGCCACATCGTTCCAAATGATTCCAAAGCACCTTTGACAGCATCTCATTGTCCTGCCATGAAATCTGGCCAGCCTGCAGGTGGGCTTTTACCCTAAAACAGCTCCCCATTCCCATCTTCGTATACCTTTAGTGGGGGCCTTCCAGCCACAGGTCATCACGACCGCGGTGACCTCAGTGGGTGTTGTCGCCGCACTCTTTCCCCAAAGGTCTCTGCTGTTCCTCTATTTATTAGTACAGTTAACGAGAGACCTTCAGTCTCCAAGAAACCAGATGAGACAAATAACATCACATGGCCAAAATTAAGACATTTTTACCAGAGAAGAATGAAACACAGCAGTTTAACTGACCAGAGATTTGGCAACACGTTTTATGGATTTCATTGTGCACCATTCAGATTGTTGGCAGCCAATGAAACCAAGTGCAAAATTCCAATTACGGCCTCATTTTAACCTAAACTCTACATTTTTCTCCGGTTTCCCCCTAATTGTAATTCTTTCATTATACATCTGAAAATCTGGTATAGATTTAAGTGTTTCCAAATAACATCAGGGTTTTCTGCTAACTTGCTACACTTTAGTGTAACTTTTGATCACGGCTGGCATGCTCAAACTGTTGGTATTCGCTTTCCCAGGGCTGGTTGCTTCCTAATCCATCTTTTCTGCCTATAGTGTGTAAGAGGCTATCTTCCAGGAGGCATCTATTGTGGGTTTTCTAAATATGCCCAGCAACACATGTGACAAAGATGAAACTATTTGAATAGAAGAATTTGCTCCCCCCGCGCTGCTGCAGCCAAGAAGGGTATATTCTTTGTTACTTGACCTGCTGTCTCACTCGGGCCTCTGTTTTACCAGTAGTAACGGCTGGAACTGCAGAATTGAAGCCACTGGGTGCAGGGAAGAGATTAATGTGCAGAGGAAAGAATACTTCCGCAGAGGGAGAGACAGAGATTATGTGCTAGCTGGAGTTTTGAGGAAGATACGGAAAAGCCCTAACAAGCGACTACTGAGAAAAGGAACTTTAAGGAGAGAACAGTGTAGCAAATATTTAGGAAAATTTTACTTTATTCATTACCATGAGATGTAATTTCTTTCCTTTGCAGAATCTTTAAAAAATGCTTTAGTAGACACATTATTTTTTATGACTTTGGAGGATTTAGATTTAGATTTTCTTTGCAAGAATGGTTTCACTTATTTGTGGAGCATAACAAATAACATGAAGGACATACGGAGATGGAGAGGAGTAGGGAATTGAGGGAAATTGGAAGGGGAGGTGAAACATGAGAGACTATGGATTCTGAAAAACAATCTGACGGTTTTGAAGGGGCGGGGGTTAGGAGGTTGGGGGAACCAGGTGGTGGGTATTAGGGAGGGCACAGATTGCATGGAGCACTGGGTGTGGTGCAAAAATAATGAATACTGTTATGCTGAAAAGAAATCAATAAATCAATCAATAAAAATCATAAAAATGGGGAAAAAAGAAGTGTTTTACTGGGGGAAAAAAGTAAATAAATATAAAAGTAAAGACTTAGGAGACACCTGGGTGGTTCAGTCATTGAGTGTCTGACTCTTAATTTGGGCTCTGGTCATGATCTCAGGGGCCTGCGATCGAAGCCCACATCAGGCTTCATGTTCAGTGCAGAGTCTGCCATCTCTTTCCCTACCCCCACCCCCCACTTGCTCTCTCTCTCTCTAAATAAATAAATAAAATCTTTAAAATAAATACAGACTAAGAACAAGTGATAGAAGGCTCTTATTTTTGTTAACTACAACATAAAACCTCAGAAGCCCAGCACTGTTACTTCTTTTTTTTTTTTTTCTTAAGATTTTATTTATTTATTTGGTAGAGAGAGACATAGTGAGAAAGGGAACACAAGCAGGGGGAGTCAGAGAGGAAGAAGCAGGTTTCCTGCCGAGCAGGGAGCCTGATGTTGGGCTTGATCCTAGGACTCTGGGATCATGACCTGAGCCGAAGGCAGACGCTTAACAACCGAGGCACCCAGGCTCCCAGCACTGTTATTTCTTATTCTGGGGACTGCCCACACCTAAGACTCTCTTCTTTCTACAGTCAGACAACACATCTTGCATGCTACAGACAGAGGGGGTGAGAGGGAGTAGATATGGAGTCAGGAGGAGAACATGTTAAGTACTCTGTGCTCCACCATTTGGACAGCACAGGAATGGAGGCAGGGACCCTTCCCTGAATTCAGTGACCCTCTCAATAAAACTCCAGCAGAGGTGAGGATGCCTGCAGTTCTTTGTGCTTTCCTTAAATTGTAGGAAAAATAGGAGCTCAAATAGAACCTCTATTACAAATATTAGAAAAGCCAAACATATTAACAATAAAATTCTCAAATATTTTGTCAATCCCATCCCCCCCCACCCCGAGGTTAGTTTAACACTCCTCTCTCCTACCCTCTGATATTATTGTAAGTGCTAAGTAACAATTTATTGTATAAATATGGCCTGCCAGGTCTAATTGCTATGTGCAGAATTTGCTAAATCACAAAGTAAGGGTACATATGAAGCTGCTTATAGAAAACTGCAAAGTATTTAAGTGATGGGAAGGGAATGTTATGATTGGAAGGAATATACATTTACTCTACCTAAAATTGAGGCGGCTATGTAAACAAAGTCAAGTTTCCATGCACAAATGATCTCCCCCGCCCCCAATTTTGAAAGTAACACCAAAAATGAAAAGAATCACCATGAAAAGTGAACCCTGGGAGGCAGTGTTTGATATTGGCATAATATAACATTATGTAAATATCATTTTTCGTTAGACCACAGAAAACACAGACCTAAAAGTGTCTGATTTTGAATTCCATTCTCCATTTACCACTGCAGTCTGTACCGAAGTATATTAACAGTGAATAAAGTGTAGAAATAATTAAGTTTGAAACAACAGTCATTGCCACATTCAAAGGGTTAAATTCTTCTTCCAATACTTGGAAATCTCTTCCCCGTTCAAAGAAACTTAGGCTCCTAAAGGGTGGCATTCCTTCCCTAATATGCCAGCAGCAAATGAGAGTTGCACTTATGTAACTTTCCTTCAAGCATTTGTGTTTATTTTTAGAGAGAGTGCTAAAGTGTTTTTTAGGAATGACATCAACATTCAGGGTTGGGCCATTTCAGGGCTTAGCCTGGTTGTCCCCCCAGAGTTCCTATTTGTTGCTAAGATATATATTTCTTTGTATTTTCACCCAGAAGACAATTACTTTTGCTGTCATGCTACCTTCAAATACCTAGGCTAGGATCTATCATGCTGAGATTAGCATACATCCTTGCAAACCACAACTTCCAAGTTTCTGTTCTGCCAAATATGTCCCAGTCATTGAGAAAACCACCAATACTTGGTCTCTACTTGTTAGGAAAATAATACGTCCCTAGGGATTTCCTTGTAATGGTTTGCTCCTTCATACAGGGTCAGTCAAGTGAGTGTTGCTTCCAAGGGTGATCATTCTACTGGTAACACAATTGCTTCTTTAGTAGGAGCTGGACAATTTGGGGAACATTTGAAGATTAATTTGCCGTCCTTGGAGTGGGTAGGTAGAGCTGTCAGCACTCCCTTCCCTCTGCAAACTGATGCAGGAAGTAGCAGAGTTAACTCAATGTTGGACCAAAAGGGCCAATGGTGAGAATTTCTAAAGAATGGCATGATTAAGTATGTCACCTGACATTTATCATAACAAGATTTAGCACAGGGAGGATTTATTGATAATATCACAAATGACTTTCATCACAATTCACTATTGGAACTGGAGTTTCATAAAAGCTCAGTGATTTGCATACTGTTACATGACTAGTAAATAGTGGACACAGAATTTGAACCCAGATCATTATTTTCAGGAAAGAAACTGTATATGTGTAAAAACATATATAAATGTATACATATATATACATATATGCATATGAAAAAACATATATAAATGTGTAAAAACATAAATAAATATATAAATATAATTTTTCACAAAACCAATTACTGAAATATTTCCATTTTGAAGGACTAAGCAGGTTAAAAATTCTACTTAGCTGAGAATTTATATCATTCCATGTGTTTTCGCTATCATTCTTTCCTTCCTTTCTAAAAAGCTGAAAGTCAAATTTAACAGGAAAGTCATCATTGTTTGTAACACTGCTGGAAGGCAGATTTTCTTTTTCTCATAAAAAAAAAATACAGTATGTATTAAGCCTCTGGTAATCTCATACTAACCTTTGGTGAATTGGCACTTGCTCATACACAAGTATTGACTTGGTATCACTTGTTTTCTCTGAATCATTTTATTGCTTTGCCTCTTCTAGGTCCTGAAGTGAATATCTGCACTGAGAAATACTGAAATTACATGTTTCTAGGAGTCTCAGATTAGGCAGAATAAAGATGGCCTTTCAATGCCACAGAAAAAAGAATATTTTAATAAATAATATTTGTATAATTCACTATCCAGCTAGAAGAAAACAAGTTTAAACTCTTATTTCATTGTACATATACAGCAAAAAATCCAAATAAATCACACATGTAAATGCAAACAAAATAAGACATAGAAGAAAATTTAGAATACTTTACATGACACAAAAGTTGGGGAAAACTTGTAAGCAACTCAAAGGGCTTTTAAACTATAAAAGAAAAACATAGATTTATGTTGAAATTAAAATTATTTGTATGAAAAAATTATACCATATACAAAATCTAAAGATACGTGGTAAACTTAGAGAAAATATTTCTAATATATACGACAAAACTGGGAGTTAACTATTTTTTATACGTAAACAAAGTCCCTATGAACTTGTAAGAAAAAGAGAATCTAATAAAAATGGGGGGGGGGTTGATTAGGAAACTTATAGGATAGCATGTGCAAACAGACAACATCTTATAAGATCTTCAACCCAGCCAAGGTGAGTAAAATGCTTGGAGGCCATGAAATGGCCAGATCCCCATCAGTGAAGAACATAACTGACTAATGACTCTAGCTGCTGACTTGGGGGCTATGAAGGCTGTGCTTTTCATGCAGCTTCCAGCCAATGACTGAGCATAATAGCCAAAAGGTAGAAACAGCTCAAATTTCCATCAACAGGTAAATGGATAAAAAACATACTACCACAGAATATTATTCAATTATTCAACCTTAAAAAGAAAGGAAATTCTGACACATGCTACAACATGGATGAGCCTTGAAGGCATTATGCAAAGTGGAATAAACCAGTCACAAAAGGACAAATACCATGAGTCCATTTATGGGAGGTATTTAAGGAGTCAAATTCATTGAGATAGAAACTAGGATGGTGGTTGCCAGGGGCTCTACTGGAGGAAGGGAATGGGGAGTTATTGGTTTAGTTTTGCAAGAAGAAAAGAGTTCTTTTTTTTTCTTCCTCTTCTTTTTAGGATTTTATTTATTTATTTGACAGACAGAGATCACAAGTAGGCAGAGAGGCAGGGAGAGAGAGAGAGGGGGAATCAGGATCCCCATGAGCAGAGAGCCTGATGCGGGGCTCGATCCCAGGACTCCAGGATCATGACCTGAGCCAAAGGCAGAGGCTTTAACCCACTGAGCCACCCAGGCACCCTGAAGAAAAGAGTTCTAATGATAGAAGGTAGTGGTGGTTGTACAACAATATGAAAGAACCTGATGCCACTGGACTGTACACTTAGATGGTTAAAACGGCCAATTTTACAAAGTGTGTTTTACCACAATAAAAAAAGGCAAAAGGCTTGCTTATCAACCCACAGTTGTCCTATCTATGTCAGGAAAAGTTGAAACTCACATACCAGAGAGCTCCCTGAATCATGGAAAGGAGGGAATCTACTCCAAAGAAATGGAGAGACAGTGTTAAAAAAAAATAATAATAATAAATAAAAAGTTTAAAAAGAGAGAGAAAGAAAGAAAGAAAGAAATTAAATATGATGAAAACTATCTTACCTCTAGCTTCACCAATGGTAATAGTTTATTTTATTCTGTCTTGGGCAACAGAGGATTTTTAAATAGCATTTGTGTACTAGTTGTAGCTTCGTTTTGAGGGGAATCCTTCAGAATTTAAAGAAACTGAACATTTGAAAAGCCAAAAACTATTTGCTACTGCTTTTTGAACCAGAAAAGAAAAAGCTTCTGAGGCATCTACCAGGCTAAGTCATCATAATGCATTAGCTGGAGAAATAAACACAATTGCTGAGAGCCCAAAAAGCCCTGCATAGTTTAGTTGCTGAATGCCTGCTGGATAGAAAGTCAATAAGGATATTCATGGTACTGACACCTCTTAACAATACAGTAACCTGCTGAATGAGAGCTTTAACTCGAAATATGAAAACTGAGTTGTTATTTCTTCGCCAACTTGTCCTTTTGCCTTATAAATGGATAACATCTACAAAGGTGGCTATTCCATTTATATATGTCCAATATCAACACAAACTAAGCACATAAGATCTTACTTTATAAGAAAGCTGGGTTGCAGAGACAAGTTGTGTGGAATTATGGTAAGTGTTGAATAACTTTAATATCTTGTTTTAGCCTGTAATAACTATGTTGACATTTGCAGTGGGACCAAACTGTACATGTAGTCATTGTATTCTTCACCACTTTGAAAATTATGTAGGCAATCTTATTTAAGAATGTCCTTTATGAAGAAGTAAAAAAATACTAAGCTCATTAAATACTGTTGAATACCTGTCTTTTTATAGGCTGTGTGGAAAAAATAGAAAGCACAGAAAACATTTCCTCAGCATACCAAAAGTTGATGGCTGTCTCAAGGGAAAACACCTATGGAATTGTTTCAGTTGCTAGCTGAACTAGCCACCATATTTTTTTTCATGAGACACAATTTTTACTTCACAATGTGACTTACAAAGGAACTACAGTATTCACACAGGGTTTTAGCAGATGTCTTCTCAAAGATTGATAAAAGGAACCTGTTAGTTCAAGGTAAACAATTAAGAGTATTTGTCACCAATGATAAAATTCAAGCTTTCAGGAAATTTCAGAATTTGTTAAATGTCTATCACTGTGACCTGGACAGCTTAAACTTATTTCTGATCAGGAGGACAAGACTAGGATGAGGCAAGGCAGGTATGTGGAGTATAAAATTTAAAGAGACACTCACCCATGCACTTGTGATGAGCACTGGGTGATCTCTGGAAGTGGTGAATCCCTGTATTGTACACTGTATGTTAACTAACTGGAATTTAAATAAAAACTTAAAGAAAAATAAAAAGACATTCATCTGCAAGTGAGACACCTTGGTCTTAAAGAGGTATTCACATTCAGGGTTGGGCAAGTACAGAGTTGGCATTTGCATGACCAAGAGTAAGTTCCTTCTTAATTCTACACCAGGGTGCCTCCTTTCCTTCACCCCAGTTTCAGGCCTGCAGATGGGATTGGTAGTAACATTAACCAATTAGCCAATTGGTAGTAATATTAACCAATTAACCAATTGGTTGTAATATTAATGTTAGTAATAACTGGTAGTAATATTCTATAGTAAAATGTGTCAACATTTTGAAGAATTACATGACTTCTCAGTTAGCCAATATTTTGACTGACATACGAGGTTACAAAGTCTTCCATGGGTAATATATTCATTCAAAGTATGAGACACACAAACAAGGATGTCCATTCTTACTGTTTTTATTCAACATAGTACTGTAAATCCTAGCCATGGCAATCAGACAAGAAAAAGGAAAAAGAAGCATCCATATTGGTAAGGAAGAAGTTAAATTGTCACTATTTGCAGATGACATGATACTATATGTAGAAAAGCCTAAAGACTCCAACAAAAAACTACTAGAAATAATAAATAAATTTATTAAATTTGCAGGATACAAAATTAATTTACAGAAATCGAGTGCATATCTATACAATAATTATAAAATAGCAGAAAGAGAAATGAGGAAAACAATCCCATTTATATTGCACCAAAAAGAATAAAATACTTAGAAATAAAATTAACCAAGGAGATAAAAAACCTGTACTCTGAACACCATACAACACTGATGAAAGAAGTTGAAGATGACAAAAACAAAGTGAAAGGTATCCTATGTTCAAGAATTGTAATGATTAATATTAGTAAAATGCCCATACTATTGAAAGTGATATACAGATTCAATGTAATTCCAATCAAAATACCAGCATTTTTCATAGAACTAGAACAAATAATGCTAAAATTGTATGGAACAGCAAAAGACTCATTGGTTGTATAAGTTGTATAAGTTCTTTATGTATTTTGGATATTAACCCCTTGTCAGCTATATCATTTGCAAATATCTTCTCCCATTCAATAGGTTGCCTTTTTGTTTTGTTGATGGTTTTCTTCATTATGCAAAAGCATTTTATTTTGGTGTAGTCCAATGTTAACTGTGTTTATCTTGGCAGGGGTGGGGGTGAAATAGGAGATAATAAGAGCAATGATTAACATTTTTTTTAAAAAATTTTATTTATTTATTTGACAGAGAGAGACCACAAGTAGGCAGAGAGGCAGGCAGAGAGAGAGGGGGAAGCTGGCTCCCTGCCAAGCAGAGAGCCCGATGCAGTGCTGGATCCCAGGATGCTGAGATCATGAGCTGAAGGCAGAGGCCTAACCCACTGGGCCACTCAGGCGCCCCAATGATTAACATTTCTTTATATACCTCTGTATTATTTAACTTATTTGAACTGGCATGAATTGTGTGCATAATTTAGAAAATTTAGAAGTAGTTTTTTTAAGTTAATTTTTAGTTACAAAGTTTTGTTTATTCTTATGTCCCATATAAAAGATTGAAGACATTTAAAGAGACACCAACCCTTTGAAATAAACTTTTTCACAGTTCTGAAAGGTGTTTCATTCTCTCTCCAAAATGGAGTGGGAAATGGGAAAGAGAAACGGAGGAGTTAGATAGGGATACCTGGGACATCAAAAGCATCTATGTCATAATTCCAAAATTTTTTCAACATCTGATATAAGAAAATCTGATTAAACCAAAGAGCCCAGAATTGAGATAGATAAGACATTCTAATGAATGAAAAACCCTTTTACTATAGCCCTTATTTAGAAAATCCTGACATGTATACATTTTCTTCCAAAGGAGAGTGATAGTTCCAAAGGAGCCTCACAGAGACCACTCCCTGCTCCTCACTCTCAGAGCCCACCATGGAATCACGGTATGCGGAATCACCATGGTGGGCTCTGAGCCCACCATGGAATGTGGAATCATTCTTTCTGAAGTCATTTTTCCTTTATTTATCCACACTGACACCACTGCACTTGGGATAGAAGGCAAAAATGCCCTCAACTCTTCTCCATGGTGAGCCGAGGTCATCTGCCTTCGGTGGATAGGTTCACATCCTCTCATTTGGGTCACATTAAAAAGATGAGAGCATGAAGAAATTCCCACATCTGTGACCTGTTTGGAGTAATTTGCTTGTTTTCCGTACAATTAAAGCCCAAGACCATACACATCAAACTCAAGAACTCAAAATCCTAATTATTTTGGTTTTATATATTTAACTGATTATTTTTGAGTCCTGTACTATTTGAGAATTTACATCCAATGGTTCCCATTCTTACACTCATACACTTGTAATCCTTGTATTCACTATTACAGGCAATACTTTTCAACACTATGTTCTAGGCACTGTCCTAACCACTGGTAATATAATAATTTACAAGGGAGACACGGTCCCTCCCTCTTGAGGTTTTCAGCTTAGAAAATAAGAGTTTGCTAAAGGAAAATAACACATAAAAAGAAGCTCTTTTAAAGTCAGCACAGCTATCACACTGCAGATGATGGAAGACAGAACTGTATGAAGCCTAAAGCTCTCTCTACTCTAAGATTCTCATGGTAGTGTAAAAACATAATATTGAATATCCTAATTTAGAATGTGGACATCAGTATTTGAAGAGTTTTAGGACTGGATCTGTTAGTTAAAAGTACTAAATTATGTACTAATGTTGATAAAGGCCCAAGTTCTGGTTTGAAATTCCTAACCTAATATTGGTAGATGGACATTGAGTTTTCTGACCTAATTTCAGAAATAAAAGCAAACACTGGGTGAATTTGTTTATAAATGAGAGAAAAGGTTAGCATGAAAGTATTGCAGAAACTGTTTTAAATATTGGATAACATAATGGAGTAGAAAATTTAGTATTATAGGAGGGTAAATTTTTGGAATGTTTTTAATGAATAAAAAATGTGTACAATTTATTAGAAAAAACTACCCTACTGCACATGAGGATAAATTGACTAATACCTTCCATCTTGAGGTGTGAGAATTGTGTTAGTAACCCTTTTAAAATAAGAATTCCTTTTAAAATAAGAATTCATGCCTTACATAATTGTAACCTGATCTTTTTTTCTTCTTCTTAGGCACTTTACCTACTTACAGATGTCCTTTGTAGCAATAATATTTATATTAGTTGAGCCTACACCATGGTTTTCAAATGAATTTGCTTTTTGCTTTGGGAGTTGTCCATGTTGGTTTTTCTGAGAGACTCCCAAGTTTGAAGGTCAAGGAGTAAAAAAATAATAAAACCAAATAAAAATATCAGATGGTTCTCTATGTTATTCTAATTATTCTTACCTTGGATCC
This sequence comes from Mustela nigripes, assembly GCF_022355385.1. NCBI lineage: Eukaryota > Metazoa > Chordata > Mammalia > Carnivora > Mustelidae > Mustela > Mustela nigripes. The sequence goes on from NC_081565.1 coordinate 51,213,403, forward strand.
ACTGACATTTTAAGATAATATTTATCAGTTTATTCTCCTGAGAATTAATGATAAGAATGACAACAGCTGACATTTAGTGAATGTTAAACATAGTGCCAAGTTCTGTTCAATGAGCTGGACATGTGTTGTCAGATTTATCTTTCTAACAGTCTAAGAAGAAGGTAATCGTGGAATCTCCCTTTTACAGAGTAACCTGAGACAGAGAAAGGTTGGGCAATTTTTTCTGAGTTTCTTGACTAGCGAGAAGCAAAGCTATCACTTGAAACCAGCAATATGACATCAGAGTTTACTCGCTTTCCTTTTTTTCCAGTAAACCTTATATTAAGGTATAACACAGGGAGGAGTATGCAAATCTTATGTGCACAGCTTGGTGAATTTTCACAAGGTAAATCCACTTGGGCAACGCTACTGGATTAACAAATAAAGTGTAACCATCACCCGGAAGTCCTTTTTTGTGCCGCCTTTCCAGAGGTAACTACTTCCCTGACTCCTAACACCACAGATTAGTTTTGCTTCTTTATGAACTTTATATAAAGTAAATGGAATCATACAGTATTTTCTCTTTTGGCTTCTTTCACTCAACATTATGAGTTTAAAGTCATCCACTGTGTTGGGTACAGAAGTAGTTATTTTATTTTTTTGTACAGTATTCTAATATATGACTATGCCACAATTTGTTTTTCCATTCAAGGACTGAGGAAAATTTGAACAGTTTCTAGTTTGAAGCTATTAAAAATAACACCGCTATGGAAGTATTTTGGTGCACATACATACACTTTTTAAAAAAGATTTTATTTATTAATATGAGAGAGAGAGAACGTGAGTGGGGGGTATGCAGAGGGTGAAGGAGAAGCAGACTCCCCACTGAGCAGGGAGCCTCACATGGGACTTGATCCCAGGACCTCCCCAGGATCGTGACCTGAGGTAAAGGCAGATGCTTAACTAACTTGAGCCACCCAAGCACCCCACTTTATGTATACTTTTATGTTGGTCATATTATATGTATCTTCAAATTCAATTGCTGGCTATAGAGCATGTGTATGTTTACTTTAAATGAAATCTTCAAAGAATTTTCAAAAATTTATACTTTCACCAGCAGTGTGAGAGTTTTGGTTTTTCCACCTCCTTGTCAAGACCTGGTATGGTCTGGCTTTTTTATTTTTGGCCATACTGTTGGTGTATAATGATATCTTACTGTGGTTTTAGTTTGTATTTCTCTTATAACTGACAATGTTAGCACACTGCTCGGTATGTGTTCGAGTCTTCAGCACATTTTCTGTTAGTTTGTTCATCTTGTGCTCATTTATTTTTAAGTGTCTTTATATATTCTGAATATGATCCTTTCTCATGATACATCTTACAATTATCCCTTACCCTGTTTTGCCTTTTCATGTGTAATGATGTTTTGATGAACTGATTATATTCTAAACCACTACACAATACTTGCTTCAATTCTAGAAAAAGATAATAATGTTTAGTGTTATCATAATAATGGATAGCTTAGGAAGCTTTCAAAGTTGTGTTTCTCCAGTGTAGCCTAATAAATCCTGATTATTTATAATTGAATAGCCTGTCTGTGATGATCTAACTGGACTTCATATCACCTAGAACGTCTGTCAGCAACTATCTGCTTTGATTTTTTGGTCACAAAGACACAAACATAATTTCAGCTAGAAAAACCTGTCCTCAAAAATCAAACTGATACAGAAAACAGATTGGTGGTTGTCAGAGGCAGTAGTGAGAGACAGGGAAATTGGGGGAGTGGTAAAAAGGTAAAAACCCCTCGTTATAAAAGAAATAAGTCCTGAGGAAGTAACATACAGGATGGTGACTACTGTTAACAATATTGTATTATATACAGGAAAGTTGCTAAGAAAGTAGATCTTAGGGGACTTGGGTGGCTCAGTTGGTTAAGTGGCTGACTCTTGAATTTGGCTCAGGTCATGATATCGGGGTCCTGGGATGGACCGCTTTGTGGGACTCCATGTTCACTGGGGAGTCTGCTTGAAGATTCTCTCTCCCTCTCCCTCTGCCCCTACCTCTACAAGCAAGCTCTTGCTCTCTCGCTCTCTCTCAAATACATCTTTAAAAAAAAAAAAGGAAAGAAAGATCTTAAAAGTTCTCATTATAAGAAGAACAGTGTAACTATGTGAAGTGATGGATATTAACTAAACTTATCATGATAATTTCATAATATATCAAATATATCAAATTGTTATATAATTGATATAATATATCATAATATATCAAACTGTTATGTTGGACTTCCTAGACTGATGCAATGCTATATGCCAATTGCATCTCAATAAAACGGAGGACAAAAAAATCATACTGTTTCAATGACCCCTTTATGAAGAAAAAAATAGAAAAGTTAAAATTAAAGAAATTTAAATGACTTTCAAAGGGGTTTCACCATGATTTGGCGGGGGATAGATCACCAAGTTGAGTAGTTTCCCAATTCAAACTGATGATAATGGTTTTCTTAGACAATAAAATTGATTGGGTTAATTACATCTTCATGTTGTTCTGTTGGCTTATATCTGGTATTTTTCTTCTCAAGATGGCTTAACTTCATTTTTGTTTGTTTGTTCTTAAGCAATGAGGGCTCTATATTGCCCATGTTTGCTTGGTTTTGAATTTTTATTACTTTTACTGTCCTTGGTGTTTTTTGTTTGTTTATTCCCTAGAGTTTCCAAAAGAAGTGGAATTTACAGTCGATTAAGTTGACGATATAGATGGTAAAAGACATACAAATTTATTTCCAAAAATATGATTTGTTAAAGGGAGTGGCATTTATTTGAGGTTGAGAATAATGGCTTATTGGCAAATTGTAGTATCTTTCCTGCTTTCTGATTCAGCGGATTCCATGTTCTTATCTAGAATTGCTTTCCATAGAACACCTTTAGTTATTAGGCAATGCTCATTTTCTGCTTATACTCATCAAGTAAATGCTGTCTCTCATAGTAACTAAACTCTGAAATCTCAGTGGCTTAACACCATAGAAGTTTATGCTGTAGTTTTGTGTGTTTGAATGAGGAAGGGACACTTTCTGTTTCATCAAGCCCATCTGAGACCTAAGCTGACAGAAGCTCTACTGCTTTCAACACATGGTATCTGAAATTACCCAAATCTAGTCAGCAGATGGGGTAGAGAAAGAGTGGAGGACCCAGTGGGAGATTTTATGAGCCAGGCCCAGAAGTGATGTAAATCATTTCCACCCACATTCCATTAGCCTGAACTCAGTCCCATGCCTCCACCTACAAGCAAGTAAGTGAGGCTGGGAAATGTCCTGTAATAATTCTCTTTCATGGACAGGGGAGCCTGAACATTTTACAGACAGCTGGCCATTCACAATTTTCTTTGTCGCCAAGCTGGACACAGGGAACTGTGACTTTAAGAGAGAGGGGGGCAATTTTTGGAGCCGGAGCTCTTGCATTTTTAAAGGCTTCAGGTTGTCCAGTGAAATTACTCACAATCCCCTCTTCTGGAACCTTACCATGACCTGTTTTTTCCTTCTTGTTCTACTACTTCTCCTCCTCCTCCTCCTCCTCCTCCTCCTCCTCCTCCTTCTTCTTCTTTTAATAGGAGGCTCCATGAATTTCATCACCTGCATCTACTTAATCAGAGATTCCTGCCTATCATTTTCCCCAGGACCAATCCCTGTTGATGCCTTTTGAATCACTTCCATTCCAGAGACGTTCTCTGCCTCCCTTCCAGCTTTCTGGTTCCTCCCTTTCTAGTTCCCCAAGCACTGACAATCCCTAGCAGCCAATCCTCCTGTTAGGGCAATTAGCCTCACCAGGCCCATTATACTTCTCTTTTGCTGTGATAGTAGTTCATTCTCTTTTTCAGACAGCAGTTCAGGGAAACAGAGATCCTTTTAAAGCAGCTAATGAGTATTTAGCACTTTAGATCTCAACCAGGTTTTAGTAAACATTTTTGCCTTTGGTAATATTTTCCAAGGGCTGATTCCTAAGCCAGCATTGTTGGAGAGTTTCTAATTTTGTTACCTTTTACAGAAACTTCTTGCCATTAACTGCAATGACAAGAGTCTGAAATAACAACTCTGAGGAGTATCTGATGCTTCGTTAGTTACACTTGCCTTTTTCTCTGCTCTTGTCTATTCGAACTAAATACATATATATACTATTCTCACAGGGAGGTCCTAGGTTTTTCACATCTAGAAATTTCTGCCTCAACAAGAACCCTATCAAGTATGACTCTAAAGCATAAGTTGTCAGTTTACAGCATGCAACCAAATCCAGCTTGCTGCCTGTACTTGTAAGTAAAGTCTGATTGGAACACAGCCACGCTGATTCATTTATGGATTCTCTATGGCTGCTTTCACGATACAACGGCAGAGTTGGAGAGCTGCGACAGAGAGCACGGGAGCCTCAAAGCTGAAAATGTGTACTGTGTGGCCCTTTATGGAAGAAGCTTGTTGACACTTGCTCCAAAGTAAATAGACAACTTTCTATGGGGTCGGTATCTGAGCAGCATTTGAAGAATATGTAACATTTCACAGATGAGGGTTGGGTAAAATCCAGAGAGAATATTTTTGTTAAAAAGAAAAGATGACCAGAATTCGTGACAGGTGTGAGAACAACAGTTTGTTCTGTTTTATCAGAGCTTAAAACCCAAGAGAAGAACTGATGGAAAATGAGTGGCAAGGGCAGATAGCGAGGGGCCAGACCAGAAAGATCCTCAACAACTTTAGGCTAAGCAGGATAGATTTTTCTCCCCATAGGTTTCAGAGTATTTCAAATCCATGTTGGTAGATTTTATGGAAAGAGAGAGAGAGAGAAAGAGAGAGAGAGAGAGAAGCTGCTCCACGATTAAAAGTATTTGCAAAGTATTAATCAATATTCAACGAGCTGTTGTGGGACTTTAAAATGCTTCCCTCCATTGGAAATCTCTACAAAAGATTTCTCTATATAGAAGGGACTATGGTTTGTAGAATTCCCATGTTATTTGACTATACACCCTTCTTTAACTAGCTTCCCCACAGAACTAATATTCATAGAACAGTATTCACCAAAAACACTGTGGAGAATCTTGCTTGAACAATAGGTAACCAGTGGAAGGAAGAAGAAAAATATGACTACACTCGTGTTATAGAACTGTCTTGGCACCTGTGTAAGGAATGGGTTGTCAGAAAGGAAGACCAAATGCAGGGAGACAAGATAAGAAGTTCAGGTGAGAAGTTACGGGGAATAATGCATCATTTCACAACACGTTATGGGGAATAATGCATCATTTCACAACACTTACTTGTGTGCCATGTTTAACCCTCCCCCCACAAAAAAACCAAACAAACCCCCAAAAAGTAATAGTCATCTCAGGTAAGAGTTTCCTGACTGGGGTGAAAGGTACCTCTGGATCAAGATGCTCCCATTGGTGGGAACCACCAAGTCTGTGTCTCGCACTGTTTGCCTTCAGTCTTGCTCCCAGCTGCTCGCTGTGTCTGGACCTGACACCTGATTCTGGCTTTTAGTTCTTGCAGATCACCTGGTCTAGCACTGTGTGCAGGGTCTTTGGCTTGCCCCTTTGTTTTTTTCCCACAGGATCTTAACTCCCTGAAGTCTGCGTGCAAGCTGATTTCCCTCACTCTCTTCCCTGTGCCTCCCGTACCTGGGTCTCCCTCCCCGGCTCACTGACAGCTCCAGCACAAGCACATGCACGACCTGCCCTGCCATCCCTGGCTCTCCTGCTTCCGGAGTCTCGCCTGCTCCACCTCTCCTCCCTGTTCATACCAGGTTTTGCCAGATGCGGGAAAATCCATTTCCTGAGCACCTGCTGCTCCTTTCTGCCTGGAACCTCTTTTGTGGCTTCAGCTGACAGAGATAAGACTTTGACAACAAAGACAATATCAAACTCTACCTGATAACTTTTTTCCCCCCGGGGGATTTCCAAGACTTCTTTATAACTCCTCAGGCTTCCCTTGGGCTGAGTGATTTTGCTTTTCCCAAAACTTTTGCCCAGGAAGAGATCTACAGATAAATCATCTTTGAAAATGACTACACCCACTCTTCATTCTCCTCTTCTCCCTTACCACACTTAAGTGTTGCTGTTCTGGGTTTCTAACTTTATGAGGAGAGAAAGAAAGGATGATTCAAGGCATCTCAGAGAACCAGACCGGAACTCTCGAGAAGAATCTGATTCTCCTCTGGTGTGGCCAGTATGACTCCCATTTCATTTCTGTGGTGTGCCTTGAAGGCGCTCTTGTCACAGGGCTAGTCAACCTTGTCCAGTTAACCTTATTATTCCACGCAGAGCACATGCTGTCCCAGGAGCCGTCTGGTTGGGAGGGGCCAAAGAGGTGCTAAGCCAAGAGATTCCAGGGAGAAGAGAGGCAGCCCAGAAAGAAGGGGTGGTGGGAGCCTGGGTCAGAAGCAGCCCTGCTCTGGGGGAGGGGGGGGGGGTGTTGGCTGAAAGGTGGTGGACGCCTTTTGTTGTGCAAAGTCTACCAGATCCTGCCGCGGGTCTCAGCAGGATCAGGGCTGGTGTGTTTCAGCCCCTCCGGCTCCTGGCTGTGGTCTAGTCCTGCGCTTGGCCAAACTCTGGGATCTCTTTTGGTGAGCTGGCAGCCACAAGCTATGAGCTGGACTCCACAGTGTATGTCCCTGTTCCCTCGCCTCATTATTTTACAGCTAAACAATCGGCATATTTCTGTGAAAGCCTGTCTCTTTTCCCGAGTTCTGAATCACTATTCATTCAAGAGCACATTTTAATCTCTCTCAGCCTAATGGATGTCAGACAAACGCTCGGGAGAAGGAAAAGGATGGCTCTGTGAAGGCACAGTTACCTCTAAGTGATAAAAGATGGGATCGGGCTCTCGAAGTACTTCTGATTACTCCACTAGGGAGAGACTTATGTGACTGTTAAGACTCCAGCTAGCTCTAGAAACACTTGAAGCCTCGTGTTTCGGTCTGGCCTGGAGGATGCTGAGCTTACAAAATTCCCAGCCAATGCAGAAACTTTTCTTTAGAACTGAGATTTGAGGAGAGAATTTTTTTTTCCCCCTGCGGATGAATGTTTCAGAAGAGCAAAAACAATCAGTGTCAGGGAGTGTGGTCTTCTGTTTTAGGTTTTCAAAACTTCAGGTAAGAAGAGGAGGCTAATCTCTAAACAGGAAATCACAGAGGATAGAAACCATGTTGAAGGGAAGGGCTACTCTGTTCCTCGGAGTTCTTCTGACAGATTGCATTTACTAGTCTGGTGTGTATGTGCATAAATCTGAAAGGAGTATATGTGTAACGATTCACTAAACATATACTCCTATTTAAAGTTCTGTCCAACCTGGAAACATCATCCTTATTACAGTCTTTCAGCTAAAAATTCATTATATTATAGAAGAGTTGGATCAGATGAAACTCACACCTGTTTTGAGTTTCAAAAACTTGGGAGATTGGTTTTTTGCATACAAAGTCTTTATTTCAGGCAGGGTTGAAACCAGAATTTCAAAAGTTAAGCTTTAAAAAAATTCTATAACAACTGATTACGTGTTAGTTCTCTACACTTCTTTCTAGAGGCGAGATGCAAGTAACAGTTAAGTTCCCTGTATCCTGGCAGATCGCAGGATATTTTCATGTATCTGCAGAAACTAATAGTGACTTAAAGGACAGCGAGAGAGGGAGGGAGAAGGGAAAAAAAGAAAGAAAAGGAAGGAAGAGAAATTAACTTGTGGGGAAGTGGGTGAGGCAGCTGGAAAACGAACATCTAATAACGTGCATAGTTCCCTATACCCTAAGTCTCTTCCAACTGAAAATGGAAAATCAGAGGAAAGGCATAAGGCATGTCAAATCTCCCAGAAAGTGAAGATTCCAAATATTGTTCATTTTTTTCCCCCACGTCCTTTCCCAGTATCTCCAGGGATTATAATGGGATGAAGAAAAGTTTTCATATAGTTATCTCTTAACATTTTCTAGGAACACATAAACCTAGGAATCCCGTAGACTCCCATGTTCAAATAAGTCATTTTCACCTAATTGTCATGTAGGAGAAACGGTCACCTCCCCCTCCTTCCTGCCGCACACCTATATTCTAAACCAGTGGCTCTTCTTTGCCCCATTTCCCATTCCACACCCATCCACCCAGGCAGTTTACAGCAGTGGCTGTCTTCCAGTCTTTTTAGTATTCACTTATAAACTCTAGATCCTTCTCTCTGCCTTGAAAAATGACCTTACCAGTTAAGTGGGTGCTGAGTACTTTTCTATTCAGAGTTCCTTATTTCCAGATTCAAAATATTGTGATCACTTGCAAATATCATTTGCCATTTATCGAAAATCTTCCTCGCAGTGAACACTGGACAATTACAACGACATTTATCATTTGGGATATATGGTACACCCCTGCCGCCTCCTTGATTGAACTTGATGTGATCAGTAGATGCGTACATGCTACATGCCATGCTTTGATATAGTGAACTAGAAAAGCAATAAATAATAGAATTAGAGAAAATATTGGGCCTCTTTGTCACTTCAGTCTCCCTCTGCATACATGAAAACCTCTATGGAATAAGGAAATTGATACTCTTGTACGTTGTCCACTGAAATCTAGCAGCATCTTTAAATGGAACTTGATAATCCAAGTGCAAAACCTGTCTTAGTGTTTCACCCACAGCATTACTTTTACATGATTGCAGGTTGAAAGACTAGTTGCCGTTCTATTTCTCCTATGTATAGACCTAATCATATATTATATTTTTTCTCCCCATGTCCTTGTTGAGGAAAAAAAAAAGACAAACACAACAAAAGCAATCTCCTATTAAATTCTGGAAAATCTGGTACCACACATGAAAGATGAATAATCAAAATTTCTAACTTACCCAAAGCCACATTACACATTTAAACTATTATTAAAGGGGCACCTGGGTGACTCAGTGGGTTAAGTCTCTGCCCTTGGTTCAGGTCATGATTCCAGGATTCTGGGATTGAGCCCCGCATCACACTCTCTGCTCAGCAGGGAACCTGCTTCCTCCTCTCTCTCTGCCTCCCTCTCTGCCTACTTGTGATTTCTCTTTCTGTCAAATAAATAAATAAAATCTTTATTAAAAAAACTATTATTAGAAAATCATCCACCCAGCCAATACATGGACAGATGTGTGTGGGTGTGTGGGTGTAAGGGTGTGTGTGTACATGAGTGTGTTTACATGTGCCACAAAAAAATTCTTAAAAAGGGGAATAATTATATTAATATATTGGAACTCCCTGAATTCTCAAACAGATAAAAAAAAATTATATGTAGCCACTTATGGTGCACAAACACTAAATCTGTTGATTTGCCAAGCTCTCTGGAAAGGACATGTTAAAGACTGGTCATTCTATAAAAGGAAAATATGGGCGATATCCATTCTAATACTCTACAGTGATAGGGCTCTTTCTCTGGTTAGAGAAATTTTACAAACAGTAACGGGCTAATCTTCACAACAATTCTGTAGCAGGCAAATATTATGAATGGTTTCATTTTACCAATGAAGATCTGAGTCAAGGAGAGATCAAATGACATGCCAAAGACCGCAACAAGACAAAGCATTAGAAAGAGGATTAGTACACAGAAGATTCCGATTTTCAGTTCTCACTATAAATCACAGAAGCAAGATGAAACACATGATAATAGATTTTTTTGACAAATAGGATCTCATGAACCTGAAGCTTCTAAGTGAGCAATTTTGATATTGCCAATAATAAATGTTCATTCTAAATAAGTCACATAATTTATCTCAAGTCTCCGATGAAAATAAATCTTCTAGTAAAAGATGTCATTTAAAAATCAGTAATTAAGATATGCCTAACAGAGTTAATTCTGAGTTTGCTGGGTGTGGAGGTTGTGCTGAACAAGTACAGCTTACCGTACCCTATGTTATAAACTCATGACTGCCGTGCTTTTCAGGGATAAGATCCTGCTAGGCCAAGTCCAGGTACCAATATCGTGAGTCACCTTAAAATCTCCCAACTTAGTCTGGCCCCATCAGCTTTCCTGTATTTATTCCTACTCCTAGCTTTAGTTAGCTAAACTGAGCTGAAAAAAGAAGAAGAAGAAGAAGGAGGAGGAGGAGGAGGAGGAGGAGGAGGAGGAGAAGAAGAAGAAGAAGAAAATGAAGCAAAACGGGCAAAAATAAACAGGGGGGTTTGTTTTGAGATGATTGTGGCCGGGTAATATTTTGAAATATTATTCTATGCATCGGTATTAGTTTGAGTTCTCCAGAGAAACAGAAACAATACACACACACACGTGCACAAAAATATATATGTAGCTATAAAATAAGTATATCTATGTAGATATATATTATCTACTGTATACATATATATGCAACTGCATATACACATGTATACAGAGAGAGTGAGATTTATTACAAGGACTTGGCTCACACAGTTTTGGAGGCCAAGAAGGCCCAGGATCTACAGTCAGTAAGTTGAAGACCCAGGAGAGCTAATGGTATAATTCTGGCCTGAATCCCAAGAGACTCCTGAGAACCAGGAAAGCTGATAGTGTCTGTTCCAGTTCAAGTCTACAACTGAAGGCAGGAGACCAGTGTTCCAGACCAAAGACAGTCTGGCAGAGAGTGAAGTCTCCCTTCCTCACCTTTTTGTTTTATTCAGGCCTCTATCGGATTGGAGGAGGCCCATCCAAGCTGGGGAGAACTCTCTCCTTTATTCAGTTTACTGATTCAGCTGTTAATCTCACCCAGATAGGTCCTTACAAACATACCCAGAATGATGTTTAACCAAATATCAGGGCACATCCAGGCCCAGTAAAGTTGATACACAAAATCAACCAATATGCTATCTCTCTCCAGATTTTCCTTCTACCTTGTTCTTTTCCCCACCATTCACATAGCATCCTAGCACCAAAAGAAGAAAAGAAAAAGATAAAAAGAAAAGAAAGAGGCTACTACCATTTGAAGTTTATGAATTTATTTTTCAAATGCAACTATTAATACATAATTACTTGTTTACTACGTGCAGGTACTGGTCAAAGTGCTTTATAAATATTACCTCATTAATCCTCATAACACCATGAGGCAAGCACTATTATCACCATACCTCTTCTTTCAGAGGAGAAAACTGAGGCAAGAAAGTATCAGAGTACAAAACTGGTGTCATGGGAGGGTCCAGAATCAACTCTGGCAAGACTGACTCCAGAGTCCATTCTCCTCACTATACACTATGATGCCTTGAAACTCATGACAGAGGAGAGTTTGAGAGAAACATCTTGGTGTTTCACAACCCTGAAAGACTCGAAGGAGAAAGTTAATGCTATAAGCAATAAACTTGGAAAGATGGTATGATGATGATCGAAATATGTTTGTTATATCCCCAAAGACATTCTGAATTCCCCAAGTAGGGTGAGGAGCCAGGCAAAGGAAGATTTGTGTCTCATTTCCCAAGTGGAACCTGAGAAAACGTAAAAGTTATTGTCGGTAATTTTATTATTGTAAATGCATCCAAGCATTTCCTGGGCTTCCCTGCCTTCCCACCCCAAGAGGGGTACAAAAGACAGGCGTGGAGTGACACTCAAGTGGCCCAGTGGTCTTCCCAGGAAAGTAGACTAGAAATTTGAGTCCAGAGGAGAACAAGGCCATCTTGATGATTTCAGCAGAGATGGCTACCTATGCCCAGAGACCAATCAGGGCCACCAAGAATAAAGGACCATTTCTAAAGACCAGTGGTCCCTTTCTATCTTATGGACACCATGGTGTGACTTAAAGCCTTAGAACTTAGAGGCAACGCCAGGAGAAAATGGTGGGAAAAAAATCCTGAACTGCCTGAATAAATAAATGATTGCCTGAAACCAACCTGAATTAAGTAAGATTAAAAATAAGTTCAGGGGATGCCTGGGTGGCTCAGTGGATTAAAGCCTCTGCTTTAGGCTCAGGTCATGGTCCCGGGGTCCTGGGATCAGACCCCGCATCGGGCTCTCTGCTTCAGCGGGGAGCCTGCTTCCTCCTCTCTCTCTGCCTGCTTCTCTCCTGCTTGTGATCTCTGTCTGTCAAATAAATAAATAAAATCTTTTAAAAAAATAAGTTCAGTTAGAGAGAATAAAGTTACAATTTTTCACACAGCTGATTTTGCAGTCTGAGACCTGGACTTCCTTGCCTATATAGAAGTAAAGCTTGTTTACCTTTGCAACCAGTACTCCCTCTCTGAAGGCCAAAGGAAAATCTCCAAAATTGTTTTGAGAAATAACATCATTATTGGACTAAGTATATGACTTCCCAAAGGGATTACTTTTTAAAGCAATGCTCCTTTCTATAAGTACTCCTTCTGCTCTGTTCCTTAAAAATGTTAGTCTCATTAGCTCAACCCCGTACTCATACTACAGCTGGCCCTTAAAATGACGGAAAATAGTTTAGTGACAGTTGCTGTCCACCCAAGTCAAAGAAAGTGGTTGGATTTAAGGCTAAGATGGGAAAGATTTAAGATTTTCTGAAGTAAGGATCGAATTCAGCTCTGAGTTTGGCTACCACTCAAGCCAAAGCTTTGAAGCTTTTTGACATGGCCAAACAACATTGTGACAAAAGATGAAAGGATGAAAAATTTAATGCAAATAAGGGTTGGCTCCTGCGTCTGAAAGGTAGCGGTGCCTTACATAACATCACTGGGCAGGACGAAGCAGTTGAGTGCTAAGGTAGCAGTTCCAGAAAGCAGAAAGACTTTCTGTCTGGAATGCAGCAAGAGAATTTTGTGCCCTGATACCCACGCTAGCCACAGGGTCATCTGTGACAGAAACAAGAGAGCAACAAAACTGATACTGTGGAATCGATTTCTTTGAAAAGTCATCGAATGACTTTGGTCTCTTGGAAACATTCTCAAAGTTGCTTGTAATACTTTTCACAGGGAAAGATTTATTTTTTTAATTATCTTTAATTAGGTGTTTTCTTAACCTCTGATTTGTAGTATAATGAAGAAGCTTTATCTGAGGTCATGTCTACAAGAAGCTGGGCTTTAGACTCTCCACTGATATAATGCACCATGACACTATTGCTCTAATATTAAAAAAAAAAATAGATTTATTGGTTTAAATTATTTTTCCTCACAGGAACTTCTAGTCGAAAGGCAGCTCATTACAAGTGTAAGGAATATCTCTACAGCTGGCATACTAAAACATAACTAAAGAGTCAATCTTTTAGAAATATATATTTTCAGGAAAAAAGGAATGGGAAATCAGTCATAAAACAGATGTTGCAAACCAAATATAATAATTGTTGCTGTTTAAAATTTTGCCAATTTAATGGATTTAACTTTGATTAATTTAGGGGCTCAATATGATTTTAAACAGACTTATTAAGGAAAATTCCAGGACTCCATCTTTAATACCTTCCCTATTATACCTTTCCTAAGCAATCTATATGAGTTACGGAAGGTCTGTCAGCCTTCAATTTGGTTTTATTAGCATTTGTTGCTTTAAATCAGCCCTTACACGTTATTTATATAAGGTTTTTTTTATTCAATATTCAAAATGATAGAACATATACGTTGAACCACAGATAGGGACATAATTCATCCAAGTATGAAGCATGCCTTATAACACTTAAGTGGTTTATTAAACTTGTCTGATCTTATATTGGATAAATTCTATCCTTGACATCAAGACGTGTGTATGATACATTTATCATGTTTAGAATTCCTCTAAGTTACATAAACAATTTCATCTGGGAATTGCTAAGAGTTCTATCCTGAAGTTAAAATACAGCAAGTACCCAAATATTTCTCTTAAATATGAGTTAGACCTAGACTACCACACAGAATTATTTTAGTGGTCTCAATTCCGTCCCTGGTGGACACTAGTACATAGTAAGAAAAACCACCTCACATAATTTGGCAGTATTTAGAACCAGCAGCCTCTGCTCAGGAGAAGCTCGTAATGAGCCCAGGAGACGGAATGACCTCTTATTAGAAGGAGCACTGTCTCTCTCAGGCAAGGCTGAGGTTGGAAACTCTGGGAGGATCAAGCTGCAGCTGCTGGCTCCCTTTCTGACTTGGGGAAGGTAGAGGTCTTATTGGAATGGAGCTGCCCACTTACTTCGTAAATGGGGGCTGGTTATTAAAGGAGAAGGAAATGAAAGAGCTTTTTGTCAGCAGAACGTAATGAAGTTCATCGTTTGGGGGAAGAGTAAATGCCAAGCTTCATTTCTACTTAGATAACATAAGGACCAGCCTGGAGAAGAGGGAAATAAAATGTGGGAGCCCAGGAATGAGCCGGAACTCGGTTTAGCTAGGACATTGATCAACACAGGACTAGTCTATCATTTATATTCCACTTGCTCCCTCAAAGGTATTGAACTTATTTGGTATAAACACACACATGGTTTGTTTTAATTAAAAAAAAAAATAAAAGCACTAGGTAACTGCTACAGAGGCGTGGAAGCCTAAGGTTAGTGATCAGAAACAGAGTATCTATTGGGACAAAGGAAAGTAAAGCAAAAAGTGTGTGCTTGTGCCAATGATCAGTCGGCTTTGAAATCTGCCACACCTGAGTTTGAACCCCAGACTTTGGTTAACACCCCCTCTGCAGCTCAGTCTTTGTTAACACAGAGTCACAGTGACCTGCCTTGGAGATGCGCCGAGGTGAGGCGAGGGAACAGGCAGGACCCCGCAGAATGCCTGCCAAGAATTAGGCCTGGTTTCCATACCAGAGCCAGAATTCAGGGCATTGGTGAATTCAGGCAGAAAGGCCATTACATCATTATTTTCAATAAACTGTACCTGAAAAGTAGCATTTCTTAAATAATGTATGTAAACAATATTAGCATATATAGTACCTATGATGTTGACATTAATAGAAATCCCGGATATTTGCATAACACAGGATAGCTGTTACAGATATTTCAAAAAATGATATTGGTACTCATCACTATTTTTGAAATTATGGTAAAGACCTGCTGCTAGACCTAGTTATTTAATGCATTAATAAAAAAGCCCATATATCACTACCTCACAAAATTGTTTCAAATAGTTTGACAGTTATATTTCAGTAATTGATTTCCCCTGTAATACCATCTGTTTTCTTTTATTCTTTAAGAACATGCTTTAGATGAGAACTTAAAACATTGTTCTGAGAAGATATTCAGAGACTCCAGCAAAACGCCAGATGGGCTGGCTCTACCCCTGCCAGTGGCGTACATTTGGCCACCGCAAACTGGACAGAGCTTCTGTTGACTAGGGTTGTGGTCAGATGTGACCTTTTTTTTTTTTTAATAAATTTTTGTTTAAAGATTTTTTACTTATTTGACAGAGAAAGAAATCACAAGTAGGCAGGGAGGCAGGCAGAGAGAGAGGGAGAAGCGGACTCCCTGCTGAGCAGAGAGCCCAGCTCCGATCCCAGGACCCTGAGATCATGACCTGAGCCAAAGGCAGAGGCTTAACCCACTGAGCCACCCAAGCGACCCAGATGTGACCATTTTTAGGAAGGACTGCATTTGGACTGCTTTCTGCAAAAATGATCAGTTTGGACTTTCATTTGATTTTGGTTGATATTCAGTTATTGCCCATTAGATGGGATTTTTACTTTAAATGCCGAATAAAAGTCAACCCTTACGGTTCATCTTTTCTTGCCCTCACAAGCAAAGTGGAATACCAGGAGATGTGTCCAGATCCCTGAGAGTGACTTTCATGTGCGACCTATTCCAAGGATCTAAGAGAGGCATCAGAATTTTATGACACCGAGTTATTGGCTTTATTTGTGACAAAGGTACTGTGAAATAAGATAAGAATCAGTGGCTTGTAAATCTTGTCTTCCAGCTGTTAAAAATAAAAACAGACTCCGCCATCGGCTGGTTAGTATTTCCTTACATTTCATTAGTTCTGAAACATGCCAAAATATGCCTACTTGCAACAGCTGGAAAATTATACTCTAACTAAAATTATATTTCTTGGCTTCCTATGGAATGTTCTTGCTTTGAGAGCTCAGGAATAGTCTAACCAGCGATTCAAAAAAAAAAAAACTATGCCAATAAGCCAATGAGAAATGTCACTAGTTTTTATTACAAGAGTCAATATGTTTTAGAATGCAACTTTCCTTTAGTACATATTTATGGCAAATTTTTTATTCTAATATGTGGGTAAAGTACATAAAAAGTGTCAGCATCATAATTTATGACAAGAATTTATTATTTTCCTTGGTTTGGCACATTTAAAGACAGACTTCTTTCTCTTTATCACAGGGATAGCCTTACAAATGAATTGGACAGCATCATATTTGTTAATATTTTCCTTATTCCCCCACTTATATAAAAGGAAGAGGCTAGAAAGTGACTAATGTTAAGGGCAAACTGGTTTTAAATGGTGCTGATTTACCAACAACATCCTTCAACGCGCCGTTGAGATAAATGTGCCATTGACTGGACATCTGTCTGTACTTTGCAAAGTATTTTTGCATTAGATAGATTTTTTTTTTTTTTTTTGATCCAAAAGACCTTATCTCATCTCCTTTCATTTGTTCCCTTCAATGTCTGTTCTGGATTGTAAGAAAGTAGATTGCCACAAATGCAGTTCCCACTCTGGCTTCCAGGGCAACCTTGATTTTGGCCACAACTTGGTCTGCTTGATACACTGAAGTAGAGAGAGACCTCACTGAATACTTTACTCTAAAAGAAGCCACTTTATGTTCAAAGTAAACTTCTCAGAGTCCAGATGGGGTCCTCTTTCTGGGATCGGCCTAATAGAGGTAGGGCAAAATTTTCTTTTCCGTCTCATTCAAGTATTCTCCTAGAGACTGGACTCTAGAGGTTCGACTTCTGCAACAGCTGGATCCTCATCTTGCCACTATGCATCACTATCAGATGGAGCTCAACGTCTCCTATGCTCCATGTTCATTCACTGATTCATTCATTCGCTGGACGTCCAAGAAAAATGTGTTGCACCTGGATGAATGAATGAAGTGATTGCAGCTCTCTCCTTTGGGAGAGCCTGCTACTCCTGCTCCTGATATGGGACCTACTGGGCTTCGTGACTTGGTAGTTCTAGCAGACGACAGCCAGTACTGGGCAGCTCTAGGTACCTACTCAGTAGGTTTCCCATTGTCAAGTGTTTTCTTTCCACTGGGGCTGAGTAACACGCCAGGGGCTGTTAATCCCAAGGCATCTCATTCTCTGCTGCAGAGGACAGGGCCACATTCCCAAATCCCAGGGGCCCATACTACAACTCTCCCACCCGGGCCTCTCACCACTGAATGTGTGGGGATGCCTGTACCCCCCTCACTGGCTCATTTCAAATCGTCCTGCTAATAGTGTGTCCTCTGGGACCTCTTGTTGGACATCTTCTCTAGAAAACCTTTTGACCTGTCCTAATGCAGCCGTTCCAGCAGGACTGTCCCTTCCAGACTCTTTATTCCCTCCTGTATCACATGCTGGGAAAACTCAGCCGTTTCTGTTTCACTCAGCATTGACCAGCGCTTTTGCCAGACTTCGAGGAGGCATGTGAGCAGTGAATTTGTCCCATCCTCTGGGATCCTTGCCAGCATGTTAAATCCCGTGTCCTAAAGTCAAAGAATTCCTGTTTATTCAGTCATGTATTCTTAAACAGACACAACCCACCCCCAGGGCTACTGTGCTGGCCACTGCTGGTCTATGCTAGCTAGCCAGCTCTCACCACATCTTCGAGGGGGTAATTTCCTTCTTCCCTTATCAGGCCCAGCACATCCCTAGCCAGTTACCCTGGAACTCAACTCTAGTTTTCTGTCTGATAAGGCCAGGTGGGATCAGCTCCTGAGGGGAACACCTGTTATCTTTCAGGAATGAGGATTTGTTGTGCGTTCCAACACAGGAGAAGTGCTAGCTTTCCCTAGGGAAGAATGGGGCCATCTAGGCAATCTCTGAGGATACACGGAGGTCTGCAGAGCCAATATCCTTAAGGGTGTTCATCCAGATGTCCCCATCCAGTGTTTGGGGGGCCCAGGGCTTCCTGGTCAGTCAAAGCCTTAACTTTAGCATAACAGACCTACCTTGGCTGAGCACTCAAACATCAACCCCCCCCTGGAGGGGGTTCTGGGACTCTATCAGATCCCACAGCTGCCACTCAGCTCTGTAAACTCTTCCCTGGAAGGAGATAAGGGGCTCTTGATAAGCTACTGGAGAGGACTTCTGGCTCTCGCACTTACCCTTTCACCTTGTCAATAGCTCTCATTCCCTCAGCATCCCTCTGCGGGGTGTTGCCACAATTTCGCAGCGTCCAGGGTGCTCCATGGCCCTTGACTGTGTCGTACTCCCTCCTCCCACTTTCTGTTTAGTGCCTGAAGGAGGGCACCTTTATCGATGCTCCCTTCCCCCGGACACGTTCCCAGCTCATCACCAGTATAAGGTTTGGCAAGCAGGCCACCACTGCGTGTCAAGGATTTTCCGTGTCCCTCATGCTACTCAGGATGGCATTTTTTTTTGCCTGTCAGGTACTGACTTAACTGTCTCCAGTCCCCATCAGGCTGCCTGTTTTCTCAGATGACTCAGGACACCGCGCATTAGGTCCTCTGAAAAGCGGACGCAAAGGATTAGCTCTGCAAGAGATGCCCAGGAAGGATAGGGGGAGGGAGCTAGAGAAGTCAGGAGAGCCTCAGACCATCATGTCCAGTCTGACTCCCAGGAAGGATTGGGCAGGCAGAGCCTCAGACCTTGGCAACGTTCAAAGAAAGTTGAAGTCAAGCTACTGGAGCTCGTCTAGCCTTTCATTCCCCAGCTTTATATAATGGATATGTAGCACTTGTGTAAGTGGAAGATAAACAAGGCGATGAGTTGGTACACATATATTTGTGATGTGTTTACCACAATAAGGCTAATTAACGCATCCTTCATCCACGTAATTACCATTTTGTTATTGTCGTTGTTATGGTGAGACAGTTACAAGCTCTGTTCTCATAGCAATTTCAAGTACACAATACAGTATTGTTAACTCTAGTCACCACGCTGGACATTATATTGCTAGACCCCATTACAATTGGAAGTTTACAGTTGGAAGTTTACACCCTTGGAGCCACCACGTCTCCCACCCCTAGCCCCTGGCCACCACCACTCCACTCTGTGTTACTGTGGGTTGAAAGAGTAAGTTAGGTTGCAGGAATGGGTTTGCCTCAGTAGCCCACTGTACTCACTCACAGAGAGCAGAGGCCTTTGGGAAGTGTGGGTTTGGCACTTAGGTGGGATGGATCTAGAAGGGCAGCACTGAGCCATCATCAGATATGTTCCCCATCTCGAGAGTTCTGCCTGCTGCATTTCCTGATGGCTAAGATGTGTTCCTTTCCTTCAGAGGACTTAGCCCCCCACTTCTCCACTAGGTTATAAACGTCATGAGAGCATACCCCATTTTGCTCACCATTATTCCCAGGTCCTAGCACCCAGTCTGGCAAAACTGATTCTCAGGTATTTTTTAATGGTTGTTCAAGAGATGTGCTACTCCAAAACACACCCTTTAACTCTGCTTAAAAAACAAGGAAGATTTCCAGTACCCTAAACAGAGGTTATTGCCATCAACATCACAGCATGCCTTGAGCCTGACAACCTTAAAAGAGCACGTGCCCACTCACAAGCCTCCTTCAGGCCAACCAGAAAGGCGGGGCTTGTCTCCGGAACCTGGTGTCCCATCACAGCCTCCCCTTTTTGCATCATTCCCTTCTTCCTTCTTCCCTTTTCTCTGTATTTCCAGTCCAGATCTGCTCTAAAGAAAGGATCTGAAGTTCAAGCACACTAAGGGGTAAACTGACTTCCAGCCAAGCGGAAATGAAAAATGGAATGAAGTCTTTAAAATAGCATTTTCTGACGTGGTAGGGATATGGAGGCAGAAACATATTTACCCGGACGGAGAGCAAGATCCCAATATTATACTCTATTACTATGTATTTCTCCGTGATGAGGCCTCTGCATTCCCCGAGCAGGCTGTTTACTCAGTGGTCTGATCACATTTACTTGTCCAAGACACAAACTTTCAAAGTAGGAGACAAATCCTGTAGAATCAGGCCTTAGCAGTAAGAAGAGATCTGCATTTTTTAAATGCTTGTGGAAATGAAGCGAGACCAAGAGCTATAAGGACATCATTCTGAATCCGGTGACCCAAGCTGAATTTTAAACAAGTTCTTTACCTGAGGCTGCTATTGTCCTGCAGCGACCAGCCCCTGGTATGTGCCACCCGCTATGGTGTTTACGACGGGAACGCATGTCAAGACAGAAATCGTATTCACACCTCTAAGAGTATACAAAATACGCTGTGTTGCAATTATTTGTTTATGGCTTTATTTCTCTCAAAAGCAGGAATTTCTCAAAGGCTAGATGCCAACTTATTCACATTTCTGGTGCCAGGAGCTAGGTTAGTGCCTAGCACGTAAGAGGCGCTTAGCAAATATTTGGTGAATGACTGAATAATTGAATGGAAGATTATTAAAAAGAGATATCTCCGAGCGGGTCCTCACAGCCCAGAAAACAGTTGTCCAATGTGTCAGAACTGGGTAACTAGTTCGCTCAGATTTCTCACTGACCCTGCCAAGCAATAATAAATAATCCATTACCATCTCTCCCTTCCGTTTTCTGCCTGGTAGGACTAGCTTTGGTGTTAGGTAACACATATGTAATAAAAACTCTAATTACCAGTTAGACTCATTTGCTTATTATGATACCAGTCTTTATTAAAACTAGATTTCACTCCACCATGCTCTTGGCTATAAAATAGAGCTCTTTTCCTTTCTACCAATTCTATTGGCACTCCTTTTTAATTCAAATACTGCTCTGGGATCAACAATGCAATAAGACATAATTATGTTTTAAGATCCATGAATTGGTTGTGAAAATGCAGGTATTTTCTCTCTGGGTAGTTTGCTCCAGGAAATACACTGAGAAGTATATTTTTATCTTGATGTATGGGGATTTACATAGGAACATACCCTTTAGAGTTGCCAAGCAGTATTTTGTAGAAATGCTGGAACAAATACCACCCATCACTACTTTATTATGTTCACAATGTACTCCATTATCATCAGTATGTGAGTATAAATCCTCATAAGAAAGCTCCCAGTATTAAAAACCATAATTATAACATGTATTTATTCCAAACATATGTACCACCATTTCAAACTACCCACCAGCTGAATATATTTTGCAGCTTTCAAAATTTGACTGGTGCGAAGATGGCTTTTATAAATGTGATTTATGACAATTTAGGTGCCGAAAACCATCGTAATTACAAGTACTGTAAATGTTTTCTCTCCGCTTAAGTAGCCTCACTGAGGAGGACAGCGTTCATTTCCTGTGGGCTGGGTCTTTTGGCTCCAGTCTTCCCGCAGCCAACAGGCTGCTCTGTTCCCAGCTCTGTTTCACCAGTAAAAGATTAACAAAAACTTTTCAGCGCTCGGTTTTCTTTTCCCTCTGGAGCTATCCATTTTCCCATCTCCAAAGAGGGCAGCCTCTCCTAACATATGTTGGAAATTGTTGTTCAACTTCACAGAGTATACAAACACAAGACTTTTCTCCGTTCACTGTGCCAGAGCAGACGTTTCAATGGAATATTTCATTATAATGCAGAGCCTATGTGCCAGAAAAGAGGCTTTTCGAATGAAATTCATGATCTTTTTTTTTTTTTTTTTTTTAACCATGTGGTATCTGGGGTTTCTGTAAAGCACAGGAGACTTGACTTTTGGTATAAAAAGTTTAAACTTTTAACCTACCTGGATTTGAACAGGATAATAAATTGTCAAGTAATGACTCTTTGCCAAATGTTAATAATCTTCGTGAAAAATAAAACCAGAGAGTCATGGAGAAGCTGTGATACTCTATGCCTTCACAGCCCCTTCCGACTTGTTAGTTTAAAGCTGCATCTTTCTTTTAGGGGGCACTCGTGGAGGCTCAAAGCCACAAAGAAGGTCAAGTGAACTGCCCAAGGTTACGAAAGGGGAGTCTGTGGCAAGACTGAGGAAAGAACCCAGGATTCCTCATTCCCAGCGATCTTATAACTTGAAAAGCCTCCAAACGCCACTCTTGTAAATTATACTGTTGTCAGCACTTTCGTTATTACTCTTTGTTTTTGGTAGTTACAAATTCACTAGTTAAAAAAAAATTTTTTTTAAAAAGGCTTTGGGACAAAATTTAGCCAACCAAATCTCTAGCTTAGAGACAATTATTTCTAAAAAACAATTTATAAATTTGTAGTTCAGCTACTTTGGGGATACAGACATGAAAAAATCCTGACTACATTTTCCTCTTGGTATGTGTTTGAATTTGAAGGGAAATTAGCCATGGAGTTTATCAATGTTATGTGCTAATCACTGAGTTTAGATTTTGTTGCCAAACCAACATAAAAGGAAAACAAAATCTGGAAAAATATTATTTATGCATAAGAATAATAACCTAGCTTGGTTCATATCAGCTTCACTCCTAAGTTACAGTATCAGCGAATATAGAGAAATTTACACATGGGCTTTCCACTCACCATACATCCAATATCCAGAGAGGCATTTCTGAGAATGACTGGGAATCTGCAGGAGTGCCAGACTTTTCTTTTCCACCAGACTTCAGAGCTCTGCATGCCTGGTCAAAAAGCTCTGTGAATCAAATCATGGCCACCAAGTGAGGTAAGTCATAAGGTTTCTCATAGATTGTCCCTGCATCCTAGTATGTTATAACATTTTGCTTTACAAACATTTCTTCACATTTGTTCAAATGTCCAGAAGAGTATTCCTCTACAATCAATAGATGGATAGGAACAATGAGGAAAATAACAGACACTGAGAAAAGATCAGCCATAACATGTTGTCAAGTAGAAAATGAAAACAGAATGTAGTCTGGTTGTTTTCTGCAATTTGCAATTCCTTGAAGGAGTGCTTCTTGCAATAAGTGATTCACAGATGATGCAAATCATAACCCCTTTTGGACTTTGCTGCTGCCTTTATGAAAATTCAGATGTGACAAGCTGGCTGGGTTGAACAAAATGTAAAAAGTCCATAAGATTCCCCTCCAGTGCTGTCTTCCTTTTATTTTTCAATACTCTGTAAAATTTTAATAGTATGCATATATTACTGTGATTATAGATCTACCTCTGTTTAAAAAGGAAAAAGCAGAGTGATATTAGAATTAATAGGATATATCAAATAATGACCGTAATACGTACTGAAAATATGTCAAACAAACAAATTCACACCTCCTTAATATATTCTCTTTTGAGAGAACAAATGTTAACCATAATTTCTCAGTTCAGTCCACCATAGCGAACATTGATAGGGGCTCAGTCCCTTGCAGAATAGAAGCCCCAGTGACTTCCAATTCAGAATTAAGCCATTTCTCATTATTTTCTATGTATCATATGCACTAGAATTCCAGTTCCTGTACTGATTTGAAATATTCTGATCTTAAAATTACATTTTTCTCCATGTGAACTTGAGATAATTAGTACAAGTTTAATGCTTTTCAAAAACTTATACACGACTTAAGAAAGGAGTTTGGGGGGCACCTGGGTGGCTTAGTCATTAAGTGTCTGCCTTCGGCTCGGGTTGTGATCCTGGGTTCTGGGATCGAGCCCCGTGGCTGGTTCCCTGCTTGGCGGGAAGCCTGTTTCTGCCTCTCCCTCTCCGCTAGCTCGTGTTCTCTCTCTGTCAAATAAATAAACAAAACCTTAAAAAAAAAAAAAAAAAGTCGGGGGGTGGGGAGAAGGAGTTTGGTGTAAGGATGGAAAAAGATGCAATAAATTTAACAGGTTTCGCATAACTGAATATAAATAAATATAAATAAATAAATATAATGTTTCCTCTAAAATCAGTTGTGGCATAGCAACAACAAGGAAATAATAACCACTGAATTAAAAGCAACCTCAAGGGGCGCCTGGGTGGCTCAGTGGGTTAAGCCGCTGCCTTTGGCTCAGGTCATGATCTCAGGGTCTTGGGATGGAGTCCTGCATCGAGCTCTCTGCTCTGCAGGGAGCCTGCTTCCTCCTCTCCCTCTCTCTGCCTGCCTGTCTGCCTGCTTATGATCTCTGTCTGTCAAATAAATAAATAAAATCTTAAAAAAAAAAATAAATAAAAGCAACCTCAAGCAAGGTGTCTTCTAGAAAATGAAAATAGCCTATAATCAGCCTGTAGTCTGCAATTTACAATTCCTTAAAAGAATTCCTTGATATATATATATATTCACTTTTATACTTCTATTCACACACACAAACGTACCTCAGAACATTCTTTCAAATTACTATTTAGAATGCAAATACTCAAATGTAGGGGCACTATTTATTTAAGGACAGAAGAATGGAGAAAGTTTATGCAGGGTGTCCTTCCCATTCCCCACCCCCCACCATTTCCACCCTAATTCTCCAGATCACACTCATTCCTTTCAATCGGCCAGATCCTCCCAGTGCATCACGGCTCTGAACATGCCTTCTCTTCACTCTTTCATCTCCAACTGTCCCTACCCACTCTATCAGGATTGCGACAGCACAGGATACAGGCAACGTCCGCATGTCCAACCGCAAGGCGTATGTTGCTGACAGAAGCCACTCCCTCACTCACTCCGCTACTCCAGGGAACTTGTGGGTTTCTCTTCCAGAATCCCTACAGTCCCTCTTATAAACTTCATAGGTGGGGCTAATGCTGGAAATACAACAATAATTATAAATTTATATATTTCTTCGTGACTGTCAGACATTAGCTTGGTGAGAGGCAGCAATGAGTCTCAGAACTCTGTTTGTAAAAAAGGTCAGTACGATGATGTGAAGTAAGCAGTTCCTTCTGATTGTGCTCCTGTCTTCTCCTGCTTGGCAAAAAATAGTGGATCCTCAATAAAATGCCTGTCAAATACATGACTGAATAAATAGAGTCCCCAGTTGTGTCAGGATTACTAGGTAAAGCTGAGCAAAATACACAGGAAGAATCTATATTATGGGAAAATGTGGAGAATTAGTTTGGTTTAAAGTAGTATGTGGTAAGGTAATCTGAGACTGGTGGAAAAAATGGACGAGCTAGATAGAGCTTAAGGAATTAAAAATTCTCTAAGCATGAACATTTATGTAAAAAATACTGTTGTATATTTTTTCACTTTATTGTCTTATTTTTATTTCTGTATACTTAGAATGTATCAGTATTTTGGTATTAGCATTATTATGACTTGGGATATTATTTCTAGTGGGTCATATCTACAATTGGCTAGTAGAGATCAATGAAAAGCAGAGTTACTTAATAAAAATTCACCTTAATGCCAACATTGTTGGAACTCATCCATTCCTCACTATTAAGTGAGGTATGTCTATAAAAGTTATTAGTCTTATAGATTGTTTTTTAATCATATACAAGTTATTTCCATGAAACAATAATTTTAAAATAGTATTGCCAAATTAAGCAGTCATGGGTGCACAACTTTGGAAAATTAGATTTTAAAATGAACCTCGTATACATCTAGTCTCAAATTGTAATTTGACAAATAAACCCTGAGAGGTTAATAATAGTTCCAGCTCAGCTAAAGTTCAAACTCAGTGCTTCTGGTTTCTAGTCTATTTTATCTTCTTTAAGATTTCCCCCATGGTCATAATTTAGATCTCTTTTCTAAGTGCTTTAAAATCTAACCTATTGGTTTTGTAAAAGGCTAAATGGTTGAAATAAAGTGAGCATGACTCAGATACTTCATGCAGTAATCCAGTAAGTTGTCTTACTATTTTAACCACTTGCAGCCACCATTAAAAAATATATATATATATATGCTCATAATTGGGAGAAAAACAATGCAAAGCAAAGAGTGAATGCACAAATGAAACCATACTTGGCCCCATAATAAAGCTGCCCACAGTGTGTAGTATGTGTAGCTGTGTGGGTCTGCGTGTGTATGTGTATGTATATGAGAGAGAGAATAAAGACAGACAGAAACAGAGAGAAAAGAGAAATTAGGATTAGAGGAGTAGAAGTTGCATGCTTCTCAGTTTTCCACTCAGTGGTTAAAATGGGTTATTCAATGCTAGCCCATGGCTGGTATCTGTTAAGCACTGAGGAAGCAATAGCGACCTCATGCGCTTGGTGCCTTTCCTCAACAAACTTTGAGTTTAAGTTGGGAAGATCTACAATACAGAAGAAAGCAAATGACTAAATATAAAAATAAAAATTGAGAAAGTTGTTTTGATTGTTGTGAATAGGATGCTGTGATTGAGAGTAGAAGGGAGACTAGCAGAGACATTTATCAAAGGAAATAATACAAATACATTTACAAATGGTGGAAGAGCTAAGAGAGCAAGCTAGAGGTTCTTGTGCCAGCACCTGGCCTAGTCTGAGGCACCAAAGAAAGGTTCCCCTGAGGAAGTGGTGTTTTCATTCCATTCTGAAGGATGAAAAGGACTTGGGTAGAAGGGGATAGGTTGGTAGAACTTTCCAGACAGAGGGGGCAGCACATACATCAGTAGAAGGAAAGAAGTACATAAACAACTGGAACAGGGCCAATGCAGTTGGAAACCAGAAAGCCAGAAGAAGCCCAAAGGACAGTGAGTAAGTTGAGGTGAGGGACACTTCCTATGGGGTCTTAAGGAAAGACAGGCCTTTGTAATTGCCAGGGTTAATAATATGGGCCATGTATTAGTTTTCTATGCTGCATAACAAATTCTTCAGATTTAGTGTCTTAAACAATATCCATTAGCTCATGGTTATGTAGGTCAGAGTCCAGAGTCCTGGGTTCTCTGTTTAGGGTCTCATAAGGCCAGAATCAAAGTGTCAGCTAGGAGACTAGAAATGAATTTCCCTCCAAGGTCACCCAGATTGTTGGCAGAATTTTCTTCTTTTCTGTCCCTATTTTTTTTGCTATTAGTGAGATAGTGCTATCAACTCCTCTAGACCACCAGATCCTTTCTCCTATGGAGCTCTCCATCTTCAAAGCAACAGTGGTAGGTGTGCCTGGGTGGCTTAGTTGGTTAAGCATCTGCTTTCAGCTCAGGTCATCCCACGGTCCTGGGATGAGCCCCACATCTGGCTTCCTGCTCAGCGGGGAGCCTGCTTTTCCTCTGCCTGCTGCCCCCCTGCTTGTGTATTCTCTCTATCAAATAAATTAAGAAAATATTTTAAAAAATAATAAAGCAGCAATGGTATACAGAGTCCTTCTCACATTCTCAATCTCTATGACTTCTTCTGCCACTTGCCAGAAAACACTTCTATCTTTAAAGGGTTTATATGATTAGATTAGTCCTACTCAAATAATCTTCCTTTTAGGATGAACCGATTAGAAACCTTAATTATAACTGTGAAATGTCTTTTGCCATGAAAAATGTATCATAATTGTGGGAGCAATACAACTGAAACAATAAACACCTACATTAAAGAAAGAAAAGATCAACCTAACTTTACACCTCAAAGAACTTGAAAAAGAAAAAACCAAGCCTAAAGTTAGTAGAAAGAAAGAAATAACAAAGATCAGAGAGAAATAAATAAAAAAGAGACAAGAAGACAATGGAAAAGATTAATGAAACTAAAAGCTGTATTGTTAAACGACAAAATAGCCTTTAGGTAAACTTACCAGGAAAAAGAAAAGTGAGGTGACTCAAACGAAATTGGAAATGAAAGAAGAAACATCACAACTGAAAAAAAAAAAAAAGGAAGAAACATTACAACTGATACAGTAAAAATACAAAGGATCTTAATAGACTACTACTAATAGTTATAAGCCAAGAAATTGGAAACCTAGAAGAAATGAACAAATTCCTAGAAACCATATCCCACTATGACAGAATCAGGAAGAAATAGAAAATCTGAACAGAACAATCACTAATAAGGGGATTAAGTCAGTAATCAAATACTTCCCAACAAATGTCCAGGAGCAGATGGTTTCACTTGTGAATTCTACCAAACATTTAAGGAAGAATCAATATCAATTAATACTAATCCTTCTCAAGCTCTTCCAAAAAATAGAAGAGGCAACACTTCCAAAAATACTTTATGTGTATAGTATTCTGCTGACATCAAAACTAGATAAGGACAGCATAAGAAAAGAAAATTATAGACCAATATCCTTGATGAACTTGGAAACAAAAATTTTCAACAAAGTATTAGCAATCCAATTCAACATACATTAAAAAGATCAGACACCATGGTCAAGTGGAGTTCATTCCAGGGATGCAGGGATGGTCCAATATCCACAAATCAATCAGTGTGCTACCTCCCCTTAAGAAAATGAAAGACAAAAATTATATGATCATTTAATAGTACATAATAGTAGATCATTAATTTAATAGTACATCATTAATAGTAGAGATAGAAAAAGTACTTGACAAAATTCAATCCATTCATGATAAAAACTCTCAAAGTGGCTATCAAAAGAATATACTCCAACATAATAAAGGCTGTATATGACAAGCTTACAGCTAACATCATATTCAACGGTGAAAAACTGAAAACCTTTTCTATAAGATCAGAAAAGAGATGAGGATGTCCATTCTCACCACTCTCAACACAGTACTGAAAGCCCTAGCAGGAGCAATTAGGCAACACAAAGAAATAGAAGGCATCCAAATCAAAAAAGAAGAAGTACAAATGTCTATTTGCAGACAAGATATGTTGCAGAGTCTATATTGCAGGCAATATGACAAGATATTATATACGAAAAAATTCTAAAAGTGCCATCAAAAAATGTTAGAACTACTGGATTCAGTAAAGACACTATATATAAAATCAATATACAAAAATTAGTTGTATTTCTGTACACTAACAACAAAAGAGAAATTAGAACAACAACAACTAACAACAAAAGAGAAAGAGAAATTAAGAAAATCATCCCATTTATAATTGCATCAAAAAGAATAAAATACCTAGGAATAAATTCAATCTGGAGGTGAAAGATCTTCACACTGGAAAATGTAAGACACTGATGAAAGAAGTTGAAGAAGACACAAGTAAATGGGAAGATATTCTTTGCTCATGGATTAGAAGAATTTATTTTGTTAAAATGTCCATACTACCCAAAATGATCTGCAAATTCAACACAATCCCCATCAAAATTCCAATAACATTTTTATCAGAAATAGAACAAACTATCCCAAAATTTTTATGGGGCCACAAAAGATCCCAAATAGTGAAAGCAGCCTTGAGAAAAAAGAACAGAGTTGGAAGTACTACATTTTCTGATTTCACACTATATTATAAAAGCATACTAATCAAAATCGCATGGTATTGGCTTAAAAACAGACACATGGATCTAGAACAGAATAGAGCCCAGAAATAAATCCATGCATAGTGATAAATTAATTTATGACAAAGGAGCCAAGAATATACAATGGAGAAAAAAAGTCTCTTCAATAAATGGTATCGGAAACACTGAACACACACATGTAAAAGAATGAAATCAGACAACCTTATCTTATGCCACATACAAAAAACCAACTCAAGGTGGATTAAAGACTTGAACATAAGACATGAAACTATAAAATTCCCAAAAGAAAACATAGAGGGAAACATAGAAGAAAATAAGTTTCTTTGACATGGATATTAGCAATAATGTTTCAGATATGACACCAAAAGCAAAGACCACAAAAGCAAAAATGAATAAGTGGGACTATATCAAAATTAAAGAGCTTCTGCACAGCAAAACAAACCATCAACAAAATGAAAAAGGAAACGACATAATGGGAGAAAATATTTCTGATGAGTTAATACTGAAAATGTATAAAGAACTTATACAGGGGCACCTGGGTGGCTCAGTGAGTTAAGCCTCTGCCTTTGGCTCAGGTCATGATCTCAGGGTCCTGGGATCAAGCCCCATATTGGACTCTCTGCTCAGCAGGGAGCCTGCCCCCCACCACCGCTTGCCTCTCTGCCTACTTGCTCTATCTCTGCCAAATAAATAATTAAAATCTTAAAAAAAAAAATGTATACAACTCAATAGCAAAAAAAAAAAAAAATCCAATTAGAATTGGGCAGAAAAACTGAATAAATATTTTTCCAAAGAATATATAAGATGGCGAACAAGTGGGGCACCTGGGTGGCTCAGTCAGTAAGCCTCTGCCTTCAGCTCAGGTCATGATCTCAGGGTCCTGGGATAGAGCCCCACATCGGACTCCCTGTTCCCTAGGGGGTCTGCTTCTCCCACTCCCACTCCCTCTGCTGTGTTCCTTCTCTAGCTGTCTCTCTCTCTCTGTCAAATAAATAAATAAAAAATCATTAAACAAAAAAAGATGGAGAGCAGGTACATGAAAATGTCCTCAACATCACTTATCATCAGGGAAATGCGAATTAAACCACAATGAAATATCATCTCACACCTGCTTAGAATGGCAATTATGAAAAAGACAACAAATAAGATTTGGCATGGATAGGGAGAAAAGGGAACCCTCATGCACTATTAGTGAGAATATAAATTAGTTTATTATGGAAAATTGGGGATGTTCCTCAAAAAATTAAAAATAAAACTACCATATGATCTAGCAATTCTATTTCTGGGTATGTATCTGAAGGAAATGGAATCACTATGTTGAAGAGACATTTGTAGCCCCATGTTCATTGCAGCATTATTTATAATAGCTGAGATAAGGAAACAACCCAAGCGTCATCAATGGATAAATGGATAAAGGAAATGTGATACACACACATGCAATGGAATATTGTTTGGCCATAAAAAAGAAGAAAATCTTGTTATTTTTGAGAACATACATGGACCTTGAAGGCATTATGCTAAGCAAAATAAGTCAGATGAAGGAAAGACAAATATTGTTATGTCACTTTTAGGTAGAATCTAAAAAAACATACAAACAAACGAACGTACGCAAATTCATAGAAACAGAGAACAGATTAGTGGTTGCCAGAAGTGGGGGGGTTGGAGGAATGGGTAAATGTGGTCTAAGGTACAATTTCAGTTATAAGATAAATAAATTTCTGGGGATGTAATATACAGGGTGGTAACTATAGTGAACAATACTGTATTGTGTATTTACAACTTGCTAAGAGAATTGATCATAACAGTTCTTTTTTTTTTTTAAAGATTTTACTTACTTGACAGAGAGAGAGAGAGAGAGAGCACAAGCAGGGGGAGCAGCAGGCAGAAGGAGAAGCAGACTCCCTGCTGAGCAGGGAGCCCAAAGTGGGCTCGATCCCAGGACCCTTGGATGATGAACCAAACCAAAAGCAGATGCTTCACTGACTGAGCCACCCAGGAGTTCCATAAAAGTTCTTATTACAAGAAAAATACTTATAACTATATGAGATATTGTGTTTTCTATTAATTTTTAAATTTTAATTCCAGTACAGTTAATGTACAGTGCTATATTAATTTCAGGTACACAATATAGTGATTCAACAATTCTATACATTAATCAGTACTCATCATGATAAGTGTACTCTTTAATCCCTATCACCTAATTCACCCATCCCCCTACCCACCTCCCCTCTGGTTAACCATCAGTTTGTTCTCTAGAGTTAAGAGTCTGTTTCTTGGCTCATTTCTTCTTTTTTCCTTTGCTCATTTGTTTCCTTTCTTAAATTCCACCTATGAGTGAAATTATATGATATTTGTATTTCATCTGACTGACTTACTTTTTTCTTAAGTATACTCTACCATACATGTGGTTTGAACTCACAAATTCTCTGCCAACTGAGCCAGCTATGTGCCCCCTGACTGACTTATTTCACTTAGCATTATACTTTTGAGCTCCATCCATGTTGCAAAAAATGGCAAGATTTCATTCTTTTATTCTTTTTTATGGCTGAATAATATTCATGAATATATATGAATATTCTAAACACACACACACAAACATATATAAGCACTGCATTGTCTTTTTTATTTTGTTTCAAATTCTTATTAAGTTCCATTTAGTTGACATATAGTGTAATATTAGTTTCAGGAGTAAAATTTAGTAATCCATCACTTACATATAACATCCAGTGCTCATCACAAGTGCCTCCTTAATCCCCATCACCCGTTTAACTCATCCTCCCTCCCCCCCACACACACCTTCTCTCCAGCAACCCTCAATTTATTCTTTATAGTTAAGAGTCTGTTTCCTGGTTTGGCTCTCTCTCCTATTTTCCTCCCCTATGTTCATCTGTCTCATTTCTTAAATTCCACATATGAGTGAAGTAATAGGGTATTTAACTTTCTCTGACTAGCTTATTTCACTTAGTGTAATACTCTAGCTCTATGACATTGCAAATGGGAAGATTTCATTCTTTTTTTTTTTTTGGTGGCTGAAGGATATTCCATTGTGTGTGTGTACACACACACACACACACGCACACACACACACATTACATATATATATCACATCTTTTTTATCCATTCATCAATCAACAGATGCTTGGACTGTTTCCAGAATTTGGCTATTGTAAAATGCTGCTATAAACATCAAGGTACATGTATCCCTTTGAATTAGTATTTTTGTATTCCTTGGGTAAATACCCAGTATTGCGATTGCTAGATCATAAGGTAATTTTATTTTTAACTTTTTGAGGAAACTCCATACTGTTTTCCACAGTGTCTGCACCAGTTTGCATTCCCACCAATAGTGCATGAGGGTTCCCCTTTCGCCACATCCTTGGCAGCACCTGTTGTTTCTTGTGTTGTTGATTTTAGCCATTCTGACAGGTGTGAGGTAATAGCTCATCATCATCATTTTGATTTGCCTGTTGATAAGTAATGGTGAGCATTTTTCATGTGTCTGTTGGCCATCTGCATGTTTGCTTTGGAAAAATGTCTATTTATGTCTTCTGCCATTTTTAAATTGGATTATTCATTTTTTGAGTGTTTTTGAGTGTTGGGTTTTATAAGTACTTTATATATTTTGGATACTAACCCTTTATCAGATAGGTACATCATTTGGCAACATATTCTCCCAATTTGTTGATTGTTTCCTTCCCTGTGGAGGAGCTTTTTATTCTGTTGTAGTCCCAAGAGTTTATTTTTGCTTTTGTTTCTCTTGTCTTGGAAGATCTATTTTTTAAAAAGTTGCTATAGCCGATGTCAGAGAAATTACGGCCTGTTCTTTCTTCAAGGACTTACGGTTTCAGGTCTCACATTTAGGTCTTCAATCCACTTTTTGAGTTTATTTGTGGTGTATGGGAAACGAAAATGGTCCAGTTTTATTCTTTTGCATGTTGCTGTCTAGTTTTCCCAAGACCCTTTGTTGAAAAGATCATCTTTTTCCCATTGGATAGTCTTTCCTGCTTTGTCAAAGATCAACAGGTCATATAATTATGGATTTATTTCTGGATTTTCTATTCTGTTCTATTGATCTATATGGCTATTTTTATGCCAATATCATACTTCATTACTATAGCTTTGTAATATAATTTGAAGTCTAGAATTGTGACACCTCTAGCTTTTTTTTTTTTTTTTTTCCAAGATTGCTGTTTTGGTCTTTTATGGTTCCATACAGATTTTAGGATTGTTCTAGTTCTGTGAAAAATGCTATTGGTGTTTTTACAGGGATCGCATTAAATCTGTAGACTGGTTTGAGTAGTATAGACATTTTAAGAATATTTATTCTCCCAATCCATGACCATGGGATGTTTTTCCATTTCTTTGTGTTGTCTTGACTTTCTTTCATCAGTGTCTTAGAGTTTTCAAAGTACAGGTCTTTCAATGAAGTGATGTATTTTAACTAACTTTGTTGTGGTAGTAATTTTGAAATAAATACATGTATCACATCATTATGTTGTACATCTTAAACTAATCCAATGGTATATGACAAGTGTATCTCAATGAAACTGGACCTCTCCCCCAAGAAAAGATAATATAATAGTGCTAGAGATTCTATATCCACCTAAAGGATGCTCCAAAAAGATTGAAATAAGAAAATGGGAGGAAAGAAATAATGCAAAACAATAGTAAATGATGATGAATAATAAATGATTATTTTCCTGAACTGAAGAAGAGATAGCCCAAACAGCCCTGACTCCTACCTACACATTTGTTAGAAGACATTTCTAGACACAAACTGCTGGACTTTAATTATTTTTTAAGATTTATTTATTTATTCTAGAGGAATAAATAAATGTGGTGGGGGAGGGGCAGAGGGAAAGAGAATCCTGAAGCAGACACCCCACTGAGCTGGGAGCCTGATGTGGGGCTCAATCTCAGGACCCAGAGATCATGACCTGAGCTGAAATCAAGAGTTCACCATTTAACCAGCAGTCCCCTAAACTGCTGGATTTTCTGAGCTCCAGGCATGAAGAGAAAACCAGGAGAGTCTCCTACATAAAATTTTAAATTATGCTTTCTCAGAACTGGAGTTTTAAAAAAATCTTCCATTATTTTAATGCTTCTTTAACTTACAAGTTAAAGTCTCTAAGTTATAAGTTTAACTTGTAGTTGAAGACTGAGGGAATTTTTAGGAAATAAGATACTTTGTTTTGAAGCAATACTTACGTGAAGCTTAGCAAGTTGGTAGTGGATAAAGATAAAGAAGTCATAGCTGTAAAATGGAACAAATAGGGAAGGGAACTAAAGTCGTAGCCCAACCTGCCTCTCTAGTATAATTTGAGGACTGCTCATGAGATCCTTTGGGTGTTCCCTAGGAATCTCTCCTTGTGTTCAACATTGCCAATTCCCAATGTTTGCCTTTTGAAGTATAAATACTGCACTGTATTCCTGGCAGGACTAACTCCTTAAAACCCTCCCACCTTAGTTAAATGAGTGTCTTCAAACCCCTTTAAACATCTCAGTCATCATGGGTGCTTTAGAAAGATACACAAATTCACCGAACCTCCAATAGACGTGAAAGATGAAGCATCATAGCAAAATGGACAACATGAGACCCAGAGAGCCTTGGTTAAAATTATCCATCGGCAATAACTGGGGTAAATCACCTAAGCTTATTGAGCCTTAACTTGCTTTCCTACAAAAACAGAACAATGGTATCTGCCTTATAGAAATTTGGAGGACTAAATGAGTCAAGAGATGTACAATGCCTGGCACTTAATAGTAATTCAATTGATGATAGCTGCTTACTAATTTTATTTGTGGCCAAGTCTGAAGGCTTTAATAATATTTGTCTTCTAAATAACAGTATCCTAAATACTCAGCCAGGATTCCCAAAATGCTGTCATCAATCTTCTTGCTGACCACTCCTTAAATAACGGTTACTTCTTACTCTTCTAAAAGTTGTAGCTGCTTTAAGTGGGTAAGTCTCTTTGTTCCAAAGTGTCATGGTTACAGAAAGATTCAACCCAAGGCTCATATTCCTGCTACTTTTGAAGTTTTTCCAGAGAAAGAAAACCACACCCAAGCAAGAGTGCTCTAATATAGTCACACCCTGGGAATAAACCAGCTAAATCTGGGGTAAGGCACAGTGGAAAGAATAAATTAGAAAAAAAAAAAATGAGAACACAAAGCAACAAGATACTTCATGTATCTTTATTTGGCTATATTCCCCCAACATCATCTTCCAAATCTGGCCATTGAGAACTTTTTATTCTTCTAGGCTAGTATTATGACCAAATTCAATGAGCCAAATTATACATTTCTTTAGAATGATACTGAATATGAGGTGTTAAAAATGAATTCAAAGTAGTCTTATATTTTCTACATTAGCACTTGACTCTTCTGATTTTCCATTTCTCTTCATAGGCATTTCATTTTGTTCTAGAATGCATATCTGATTTTTTTAGTGCCCAAACATTATTCTTTTAAATAGCTCCAGGGGCTCCTGGGTGGCTCAGTCAGTTAAGCAACTGCCTTCAGCTCAGGTCATGATCCTGGGGTCTTGGGATGGAGCCCTGAGTCTGGCTCTCTGCTCAGTGGGGAGTCTGCTTCTCCCTTCACCCCTCCCCCTGCTCATGCTCTCTCACTCTCTTAAATAAATAAATAAAATCTTTAAAAAAAAATAAATAGCTCTAATCCGTTAACAGAGTTTCTTCTATTAATTCTTGTGTTGTATGTGAACTGTTAGCTGGTTTTTAAATTACTCTTTCCACTGTACATAGATTTGTCGACATTGTTTAGGGGAAATGATTTTTGAATGGCAGGGTTTTTTCTTCTAAGAAGAATCTTTTAAAATCTTGTAAACATCTGCTTTATTAAATATGTAAAAATTGTGCTCTGTATCTTTTCCTTTCCACAAATGCAACTGTGACTCAAAATTATATACTTAAAAAAACTCTTCTGTAAATACTTTCCAGAGGTACAGCTTTTTATACATTAGCTGTATAACCAGATGATGCTCAGCACAGAAGAGAAGATGTTTCAGTTCAGTGTAGAAGGACCATGTGGATCATCAGGTGGATAGTCTGGGGAAGAGAATTCCTGATGGAGGAAACAGTATTTGCAAAGAAACCATGAAACTGCAAGTCACGTTTGGGAAATTGCCAGAAACAGAAAGAGTGTGTTTACGGATGTAGGCACACATGTACATGGTACAGTAAGAGGTGAGGGTTTTGCCACTGAATTGCAGTACAGCCAGAAGAGGGAACTAATTGTAGAGACAATACAAATATCATATAAAGATAGGGGGAAGGACAGGTGCTGGTAAAACACAGAGGGAAGAAAAGCAGTCAGTTATTCTGTTTGGGGTTTTTGCTTTGTTTTGTTTATCTCTATCAATTCATAGTTATTGACCTTTGGACAATATTATTTTGTATTCCTTTTTAGAATACCCCATAAAGTCTTGATGATTAACATTTTTGTTTTTTTCTTTAGTATTCTTGGTACAGTCTTAACCTTTGTGGCTATGTATACTATGTTCAGCAACCCGAAGTAATTTGAAACCTGAAGATTTAAACCAAATGCCATAAATTTACATGAGTGATCAAGTACTTGGCTTCAGGGTTGCTTGGTTTTTCCCTCCAGAGCTATGCCTACTCATTTTTTCCTGCTATTTTATCAATTTAAATTTTATATTTTTGTATTATTTTCATTTTTACTGTGGTGAAATTTACCTAACATAAAAATTTACCATCTTGGCTATTTTTAAGTGTACAGATCAGTAGTGTTAAGCATATCACATCGTAATGTAACCATCACTACCACCCATCTCTGCAGTACTTTTCATCTTGCAAAACTGCAGCTCCATACTCAGTAAACAACTCCTCATTCCTCCATCTTCCCAGAGACTCTGGCAACTACTAATCTCCCTTGTGCCTTTATGAATCTGACTACTCTAAGTACCTTATATAAGTGGAATTGGTAGAGTATTTGTCTTTTTGTGACTGGCTTATTTCACTGAGCATAATGTGCTTAAGAGTCAGTTGTATTGTAACATGTGCCAGAATTTCCTTCCTTTTAAAGGATGAATAATATTCCATTGTGTGTTATACCATATTTTGCTTATCCATTTAATCATGGACAGACACTTGGGTGGTTTCCACCTTTGGGCTATTGCAAATAATGCTGCTAATAAACATTAGTGAATACTCTGTGAGTCCTTCCTTTCAATTGTTTCAAATATATCCCCAGAAGTTGAATCACTGGATCAGATGGTAATTCAATTTTTACTTTTTTGAGGAACTGCTACTGTAGAACTGGAATTATAACATACTGCTGTTGGAGATGTAAAATGGTGCAACCAGTTTGGAAAAGAATTTGGCAGTTTCCCCAAAGGCAGTGTCCCCATAGGACATAGCTATTCTGTTCGAAACCATATGTCCCTATGCATTTCATTACAGTCAAAAAACAAGAAAAAACCCAATGTCCATCAACATCTGGATGGGACTGTGATATATTTATAGAATGGCATACTACTCAGCATTATAAAGAAATAAAATATTAATGCTACATGGATACGTGGATAAATTACTAGATAATTATGCTGAAAGAAACCAGATTTTTTTAAAAGATTTTATTTATTTATTTGACAGACAGAGATCACAAGTAGGTGGAGAGGCAGGCAGAGAGAAAGAGAGGGGGAAGCAGGCTCCCCACTGAGCAGGGAGCCTGATGCAGGCCTCCATCCCAGGACCTGGAGATCATGACCTGAGCTGAAGGCAGAGGCTTAACCCACTGAACCACCCAGGCGCCCCAAGAAACAAGATTTTTAAGAGTACATGTGACTCTTCTTATATAAAAATCCAATAAATCCAAGCTAGTGTAGAGTAATAGAAGGCTTATCTGTAAGTGGTGAAAAGGGCATGGGGGAAAGCCAGAAGAAGGGATTATAATGATGCATGTAGAAACTTGTAGGGGCAATAGATATGGCAATAGATGTGGCTAGTATTTTGATATAGTGATGGTATCATGGGTTTCTATAGATGTCAGTGATAATAAATTGTGTACTTTAAGTATGTGCAGTTTCTTGGATGACAATTATATCTCAATAAAGCTGCTAAATATTTTGTGGTCACAATAAATAATAGTATAAAATAAGCAACAAAATGTAACACAAATGTACATGGAGTTAAAATATTTGGGTAAGTAATGTAAATATGAATGTCACTTGAGGTCTTCCTATTTTTTTTTTTTTTTGAGAGAGAGAGAGAGAGCACGCACACCTGCACACACAAGTGTATGGGGGTGCAGAGGGAGAGTGAGAGAGAATCTTAAGCAGTCCCAACTCACCCTGGAGCCCAATGTGGGGCTTACTCTCATGATAAGATCTTCCTCTTTATGAAATATCATAATATTAACATCTCCTTATTGGGGTTGGAATGAGTATTGGGACCCTGGAACAGGATATATAAGTGACTGTCTCCTCAGAGGGAGAACTAAGATAAATTAAATAATCTGCCCAAGGTCAATAGCTAATCAGTAGACATGCATTTGAATTCAGGCCTAACTATACTGGTTAGTACTCATTTGCCCCTCCAGACTCACCTTCCATCTTCTCTACCCTGCCCTAAGCCTTGGGAAGCTAACCTATAAGGACTCCTTCATTGGTCTAGGTTTACCACTAGTTTCCCATTGGGTCTGGCCAGTGGGAACACCAGCAGGAGATGAGAAAGGGGGAGGAGAGTGATGTCATTGTATTCATTCTCACCACTTCTTTCATCTTCTCCTGGGTGACTCCCTTGGAATCACCCAGGAGCTTACTGTATCTGTCCACTGAATCTTTGCATCTCTTGTCATCTGAGAGCCTCTTCACACAATTATTTCCTTTCGGACTCCAGCAGCTACTCCTTCTCCTTACCTGCTCAGGAAAGAGGTGCCTCCAGTTGCTAAAAGCCTTGAGATTCTGTACAATTTCTTATGGTTTCCCTACAATCTGCAAATACCTTTGTGAGCAGTCCTTGCATTAAACTTTCCTCACGTTACCCAAATCGAGTATGCCACCTGTTTCTTGTCAGGACCCTCACCTGTATGATAATAACAAAGTTTGATGAGGAGGCATCACTTCTGCCCAATAAGTGCCAGAAAGTCTTTAGAGAAAGGAGTAGAAAGTTGATTGAGAGCGATAGTGGGCTTAGGCTATTGTGTTCATTTTTTGTTTTGTTTTTAAGTAAACTCTATCCTCAACATGGGGCTTGAACTCACAACCCCAAGATCCAGAGTGGCATGGTCTACCAACTGGGCCAGCCACGTGTCCCATGGGAGTTTTTTATTTTTTATTTTGTAGGGGAGATATTTTGAAGCTGCATTTGTGGAGGAAAGAGTATTTTTCCTTGGGTTACATGCTGGGTTACATCCCTCACAGGGATACCTGTGAGGCTCAGCACTACTACTAGCTAAGATTCTCTGATGGCAAACCAGTCCACCAGTTCACACCCCTGGTTCCACTGGATTCTCAATAGAGACAGACAAGGTTTTAATGTTTAAGATCAACATTATAGCATTATTGTATCACTTACAGACAAAATCTACACTTACTTCTCATGACTAGTTTACCATTGAATCCAGGACAACTCACTTTCCCTACTTAGGTCTCTTGAAACCTGTGTACCTCAAGGAAGTTATGATATGCTGCATAACGATCAAGGACAAATAGTCTATAAAGTCCCCCTGTTCTCCTGAAGGGGTGCTAGATCAACCAAACACATTATTCACGAGCCGTTTGGTTCTGGCAGAGGTCACTATGAAGTGACTTTCCCCCTTTAATTCCACATTCCTTCCACTTGCAGACAGTGCCCCAAAGGCACAGGAAATGCTCGAGGGTTTTCAATGCAATACTGTTTTCATCAGTGCGTGTGAGAAAGGCTCTGACACAATTCAAGAAAGCCAGGGGACTTCTGTATGTAATGCTGAGAAGATCAAGATCAACCAAGTTAGTGCCAAAAAGCATACATTGGCAGTCTGATTTCCTTCGCTCTCCATCCACCTCGTGATTCTGAGAGTAGAAATGTTCTACTCCTCCTCCTGCTACATCAGGGTTCACACAGACTGCAGAGGAAATGCAGAAAAAGAGCAGGCCAGGAGTTTCTAGAACACAGGCCTCGCCTTTGTATTCTTCCCCAGCTTGGAGCGTGCATCTGGAAATGCAGCTTAGCAAAGCCAAGCCAAAGTCGCCGTGAGGTGGTCCAAGCTTCAGGGGAGGAGAGAAGATTCAATACCTTTTGTCTGCAACAGGCTGACAATTCACAGCAACTTCCTAGAAGGGCATGCTGCGGCCCAGTCACGAGTCACGACTATACTGCTCAAGTGATACCAGGAATGGAAAGGAAACTTGCGCGCCCACATGCACGTGCGCACAGACACACTCGCGCACACACCACACAGCTCAACTGTGTCATAGTTGCCAGGAGTGGTGGGCTCCAGAAGAAGGTATTTGACTCATGTTTTCTTTACTCATCAGTTTTGCTTCTAATATTTTCCTTCTAGAAATGCATTCTACGTATGTGTGTGTGCGTGTGTGTGTGTGTCTATGTGTTGTGCGTGCACCCCGCTCAAATCCACCGGGTGTCCCTGACTGTCATAAACTATAAACTGTTCTGCAATATTTGTCTATGTCTCTCTTTCAGTTTTTGCAGAAATTACTCCATTGTTTCATTAGCTGGAAAATCTGGATCTGATCTTTGGAAGAAGAATTTGTAACTCAACGACCGTGCCTTTTAATGAAAAGATTAACAATGCTTCAGAGCTGAAAAGCCCTGTATTTGTTTAAAATGGTTCTTGTGCTTTACTCTTTTGAGGAGTAACATACAATCCTGAGTCCTGTCCCAGATTTATATTCCGTTCCAATCCCCTCGCCCATGTTCTAAATAAAGGCTGTGGGACTATATGTTTGAAATAGAAATAACTCCAGTGTGCTACGGCTTTGTTTATAAAAACGAGTTGCTCGACATTTTCTTGGATCTTTGCGAGAAATGACATCCTATACTGATGCCCTTTCTGTAATCACAACACTAACCACTTCCAGCCCCCGGGATTGTGTTGCAGTATTTTGATGATGTTTAGTTTTACACTTATTAAAGAACCGTGTCCCGCTTGATTATCCTTTCTCCTGCCTCGCTGGCGGGGCACACACCCCCCTAGCCTACACAGGATTACACATGCTTCCAGTGATTTCGCTGGCTGAGGGGCGGTGGTGCCTTTGGCCAGGAATCCCTCAGCCAGTCCTCTTCCTAATTTGGTCCTACTGTCAGCCTGTCCCTGGCAACACCGTGACAGGGCACTCGCTGCTTTGCTTGCTCCCTGGGGGAGGGGACACAGGGAAGCTGGGCTTGTTGCTGAGGAAATGAGGCACCTTCATTGACCTCGCTGTTGTACCGGGGCAGGAAAGGCCAAAACAAACAGTGACACAGCGCACCCAACCCTGCTGAGACATCGGAGACCATCTTCCAGTCTGGGACCCTTGCTTTGATTTGTTTTTCTTTTTATATTAAAGATCCTTACAAGATTACCTTTTTAAAAAAGTATTACTTTTTTAAAGTATTTTTTAAAGTATTACTAAAAAAAAAAAAAAAAAAAAAACCAAAGTTGGAAACCACTGGGCTGGGGAAGGGACTGTTCCCAAGATCCCAGTCAGCCAGATTAGGACCTAGGAGTCCCAGCTTCTTGGCACCAGAATTTTCCCAGTACAACCCCTGCTCCCACTCCTCTGGAGTAATTAGAATAATCAAACACCACATGAATCTGCCTCTAGAGTCTAAGAAGCCATTTTTCCTCAAGGGTTTTAGAACAACTCTTATCTTGCCAAGTAAGGAAGCCCCGTAGAGCGGTCGTCCTCACCATGTTGGGAAGGATCAAGTTATGGTGGCCAGTTTCCCACCTTTAGATATTTGGCGCTGGGTTACAAGAGAAGATTTATTTGAAGCTAAGCAAGTCTGAAGCTGGGGTAGTATCATAGGTCCTCGAGTGTGCTCTTGGATCTGTCATCAAACCTCCCCCCAACAGCAACCCTGGGTGATACTGAACATCTCTTCCAGTTCCAACTTCCTCCAAGGCAGAGTCTGAGGGGCAGGCTGCCCACCACCCCTCCTCCAGGGACAGCCAGGCTAGC
Organism: Mustela nigripes; assembly: GCF_022355385.1. Taxonomy (NCBI): domain Eukaryota; kingdom Metazoa; phylum Chordata; class Mammalia; order Carnivora; family Mustelidae; genus Mustela; species Mustela nigripes. Next base: position 51,255,615 of record NC_081565.1, read on the forward strand.
TGGAATCCGTGGCCTCCTCTTCTCTGGCGGTCCCCCTCTCTGCACCCCTGCCTGCCTTCCTCCCAGCCTGGGGTTACTCGGTTACCTACAGTGGTGCAGCTTTCAGCTCCCCTTTCTACCACAGCGGGAAAGAAAAAGCTTCCTTGGCTCTCTCATAAATATTCATGGAGTGCTGTGCTGCTTCCTCAAGTCCCTTCCCAGGTGAAAACGATACCTTTGAAAATGATTATGGCCATCATTTGCCTCAGAAGCAGTCAGGCTTCCCCCAGTTGGGGTCTGGCAGATCTTCCTTCAGCAAAACTGTTGGCCTGGCTGTGAATTGGAAAGATCAGGATTCCTACGGGGGGGGGGGGGGGGTGCAGGCAAAGGGGTCCTTCCCGACCCTGCGAGGGGATTCATTCAAAGGGGAGCCCTGGAATCTCAAAATAATCCCACCAAGGCTCACCTCTGACCCTCTTCCAGAGGAAACCAGGAAGAACAGCGCCCCGGAAGAGAACACAGAACTTTCTTCCTTGATCTATTCTTGGCTTCAAACCTGAAGGAAGGAAAGTAAAAGAGAAGTGGGCTGACAATTGGCCTGCAAAGTGAATCCTAAACTCTAGCCTGGCTGGCAGAAAGTCAAACCCTCTACATAGGGAGGAGCCCCAGGGGAGCATTGTGGTCCCAAGTAGTAGAGAAAAGTCCAGATGTAGATGTGGGGCAGAGGGCAGGGCGAGCTTGAAGGTGTAGCCTTCAGACAGTGCCAGAAAAAATATCCTGCAGCCACCTTCTTGCAGGAATTTTGAGACGTTTTGAGATAACCATCTTTGGCGGGGGGGTGGGGGGGGTGGGGGGGGTTGTTTACTCCACCTGAATTATTTCGGTGACAGAGTTAAAAGTGAGGTTTTTGCCTTTGAAATCGGTGGCACCTGGTTCCTGATTAAAATGATTTCTTTTCATGTTTGAGCAGTGCCGGGATGGGGCAAGCTGGGCCTGGATCCTCGCTTTGCCCTTCCATCGCTCACTTTGGAATTCTCTCTCTCTCCTCCTTCTGCCATAAATAACCTTCTTACCTTAATGCCCTGTGTTAGAGCTGCCAAACTGGAGTTTAAGAGGTTTACTGCTCCCCTTACTTTCCATTTGGGGATCTTAAGATGAGTCTTCAGATGAAAAATTATTTTCTTCGTGCTTTCATTTGGACAAAGATAGAGTTCAAGGCTCTGTTAATGGCCCAGCAAAGTGGCCGGGCGATGATTGGTTTCCTGGCATCCAGGTGCGGGAGGTTCGGAGACTTTCCCTTAATTCTTCCCCAATCAAGGAGCCAGGTCAGGTGATAAGGCGAGAGGGCTGTCGTTTTCAGCGTCCGTCTTGCCACTCACAGCTTCCAGACATCCATGCCTTTTCTTACCTGTCCTGCCACTGTGAGTTATCAAAGAATCACAGTGTTGGAGAAAAGCATATTTCCTAAAGACATTAAATTGATTAGAGCACTTTGGTCTAGTCATTTGTTTGAGAGCTTTATTCGTAGTTTCCATTCAAACTGCTCTTTAGCCTGTCATGCTGTCAGGGGCGGGGATGGGGAAAGACGTGTGCTTGCATTTGCGTGTCAGCTCCTGACATTTGTATTTATTTGTACATATGTATTTTGTTGGTTCAAATAAATGTTTCATCAGATGTAGAGGGCAGGAGGGAGACTCCGAGAAGGAGCTGGTACGATTCAAAAGCAAGTGAAATATTTCTCCGTATGACCTGTAATTCTGACTTCTGGTTAATTGTAAAGATGAGCTGAAGGAAGAAGTAGCACATCAGGGAACAAAGGTCTGTATTTATCTTTTAATGTTATTGTTATATTATACAGTTTACTGCATAAATAATTGAAATTATTGTAATAACAATTTAGGGACCATTCAACTGTTGTGTGCGCTGTATTTCATTGATACTCGCTTTTCTGAACTGCGCGGAACCACAGTGATTCTGCATTTAATGAACACGCAGTGGTAAATAAAAAAATCAAAGTTTTTTCAAATGGATAAAATTTGCTTTTAATTAGTCCCATTTAAAACACTCCATCACCTATTCACTAAAAATAAACTTTTTTTCGTATTGTCTTTCTAGTATTTGTTTTAAAACTGCAAATTTGGTATGGCATGACTAGGAAGAAAAAATAAACCATGGAAACTGAAATGATATTAATTGGATATAGACTGTGGTGTTTATCTGAATGTGCGGCTCTTTATTTAAGGTGTAGTTCAAAAATGTAAAAGCTAAGAATGTGCCATAATAGTTGTCACAGGTACAAGGGAAAATAGTGGTCAATGCAGGATTAATATTTTCATATTCTGTGAGGAGAATTTCCATTTTTATAGTGTTTTTTACTTGGTTTAATAAAAAAAGATTATCATACTGAACTGATTTCCTTGAGGATATGTTTGTTCATTTTTGTATTTCCAGGCTCTACAACATAGTAGGAGCTCAAGGAACGTTTATGGGATAATATGAGTGGATAATATTCCTTTCTCTCTGTCTTTGAGGGAAAATTGGAAGAGGAGAGAAGGGACTTAAGAAAGATAAAATGTACTAAAGCTCTACTTTATACCAGGCTCTTGATATCTGTGATACCACTAAATATTCCCCTAAACCTAGGAGATGGATATCTAGTTCAATCTTGCAGGAGGTGAAACTGATGTCCACCAAGAGGAAAGCATCCCACAATGAACGAGAAAACTGGAATTTGAACCCACTTCTGACTCGAAAACATGTGGGTTGTTTTCATTTTATCACACACAGACCCAGAAATCCAACAATTATTTCTGAACACATAGGTTGTGTTCAGCAGCGCCCGCACTGTTCTAGACACCAGAAACAAGAGTAAATTTTACGAGATAGTTTCTGTCCTTGCAGAGCTCATATGCCCGAGACAAAAGATAAACAAAACCACAGCACAACACCGGTTCCCCATCTGTTTGAAAAGTAAAGTCATTTGGGTATGTCACTAAAGTGGAATTAGTCTGTTTTCTAAAATTCAGAAAACAGGAGGTATCAAAGTAATGGGTAGAGCAGAGCAAACTCAGGGACAAATTGTAGTAGATGATTTCAGAGAGGGAGAGAGAGTCCAATGGGGCAGGGACTGGATAAGCCATTCTAAGCACTTTGTTTCTCCTCAGGGTAAGATGGGAAGCAGAAGAGTGATATGCCTTAGCTCACATTTAAAGATTTTGAAAAAGGGCCAAGGGAACAAGAAAGAAGACCAAGTTGGAGGCCCTTCCCTTGCAATCGTCCAGGCAACAGGTGGTGGTCCAGGGACCAGGGTGGTAGCAGGGAGGTAGTGGGATAGTTGGATTTTAGACAAAGTTTATGGCGGGACCGATTAGATGAGAGGTGCTTTACAGAGTTGCTGTAATTACTCCCAATCCTGCTGAATCAGAATTGTGTTATTTGTGTAGTTTCCTCAGCTGTAGAGCGGGAGTGATTTTTGAAAACCCATCCTGATAAACGTCCTTGGCATCATGAACAGTACACAGAAAGCATTCAAGATCCATTATTCCCAGCAGTTAGCAAAGCTAACCGGATGGGATTTAGTGGCCATTCACAAAGCACACAACTTGGAGCAGGTCACGAAGGCAGCCCAGGTTCAGGACCGGCTCAGAGACGGTGGGCTGAGAGGGCCAGCAAAGCTGGTGATGACCACCCTCGCAAGCGTTGTGGGGATGCAACAGTAAAGGGAGAAAAGAGAAAGTGTGTGAGAGACATGATTCTAAGAAAGGCAAAACCTTCTCCAAAGAACAAGCGTAGGATCGAAGGTATGTGTAGACACATCTTACATATCCAAACATTGCTGGGGAAATTCTACCACATACCTTATTAATTCTGGGAGGGAGACATTTTCAAATGGTGAGGGTTTAGGTAACTAATTCATGGGATAAAGGAAATGAAAGACCATCAAAAGAATTACAGGGATAATAGATCTCCCTATAAATTTAATTGTGGCTATGGAACACATTTCACAGATGATTGGCCCCCTCATCCTCACAATTAGGGGAGTTTTTATTAAAACTCCAGGATTATCTTCTTTCTTAGACATCCTATGTGAATTCTTATTCAATAATAAAATAATCTTCAACAAGGATTGAAAACTCCTGTAGATTGAATTATCTATCTGACTTTCTTTTTGATTCTGTTTTTAACTCATTTTTAAATTCATTTATTTAAATTAGGTAATAATTATTTTAAATGTGCATATTTTAAAAATTATAAAATTAATATATGCTCACACTAAAGGATTCAAAACTTATACAAAGAAATGATAGTAAAAGGTAAATGTCTTCTCTATCCTGCAATCCCTCATATTCCTCACCCCAGAGGTACCACTATCACTAATCTGTTATGTATCATACCAGAATATTCCACATATATACAAGCATACATATACATGTATATAATTTAAATGTTGGGGCACCTACGTGACTCAGTGAGTTAAAGCCTCTACCTTTGGCTTGGGTCATGATCCCAGGGTCCTGGGATCAAGCCCCACATCAGGCTCTCTGCTCAGCGGGGGAGCTTGCTTCCTCCTCTCTCTGCCTGCCTCTCTGCCTATCTGTGATCTCTGTCTGTCAAGTAAATAAAATTTAAAAATCTTTAAAAAATAATAATTTAAATGTTTTTGTGCAAGCAGGAGGAAACAATTTGGCAGTCAACTCTATTCACTTGACAACATAGAGAAGGGTATATTAGCATAACTGGAACTGAAAAAAAGCCTCTTAAGTAAGAGGCCAAATAAAATAGTTAATAGTGAGAATATGATTTTATTGGGACTTGATCTTTAAAAAACACTAAAATTCAGCTTTGTGCAGTGGCAGTATTGTAGCCAATGAGGTTCATCTGAGGCATAATTATTGTTAATTGAAAACTTTTCCTAAACACTAAAATTCATGAAAATAGATTTCTAATTTTTGACAAAATTTAGATTATAATTGTAACCTTGTGGTGTTTCTTAGAAGGAGAAAAAAAAAATCAAGTGTCACTGGGAGTGAGGGGTGAATCCTTCTTCCCTCCAAATTGTACACTACCTCAACATAGTCTCTTCCCACTTATATTTAATTTTCACAGCATTCTCTTAAGGACAGTCATTCGTACAAACTTATTTCTGGGCTTTATCAGTTTTCCCCAGGATCTCAGTGACAAATCCTTTGACATTCAAATTATGTTCTTTTGGAGTGCCTATCTTGTCATCATTGTTACTGTTTTATCTTTAATTATTGATGAGTCTGATTATCAGATTGACATTTGGCACTGGTATGGCTTGAGCTGATCTCATCATCTGAAGGCAGAGGTAGCAAGGCAGGATTTTTAAGTGGCCAGTTAGTGAATATTTTCGTGTTATCATGGCTTACTTTACTTCACAATCTTGTTACCAGAAGGATATGCAGGTAATGATTAAAGATAATTCCCTCTAGTCTTGGACATATAAAGCTAACCATCTTTTTAATGGGCGACATACATTTCCTACTTTCCACTGTAGGAATGTACTATTACTTATTTAACTACTGCATTATTGATGGACAGGAAGGGAGTTAAGGTTTTTGCAAGCACAAACAACGATGACATGAACATTCATACACACATGTGTATTTATTTGTATATAAGGAAAAATTTTAGAAGTGGAGTTGCCAACTCAAAGGGTCCTAGAATGGTCCATATTTTGATAGACACTATCAAACTTCCCTTTAAATGGCTTCACCAATTTATCCTCCCACTCACAATGTATCAAATGGCCTACTCATCACATCCTTGACGACACTGAGTATTATCACAACTCTCTAATTTGTGCCAATCCGATGCTGAAAAAAAAAAAACCTATTGTTTTTATTTTCATTTCTTTCATTATAGATGATGTTAAACTTACCCTTTATTCTTTTGTCTTTTACCATTTGTATTTTTCTATAAATTTCCTAGTCATGTTTTTTTATCTGCATTTATAATTGAGTCATTCATCTTTTCCACGTTCATTTGTAAGATCTTTTTCCATATTAAAAAAAATAGCCCTTTGCTATATGGGATGCACATATTTTTTTTTTCATTTCTCATTTGTCTTGGACTTTGTTTTGGGTGTTGTTGTCATATAAGCATTAAATTTTCAAGTAGTCCATCTTAACAGACTTTCATTTCTGGCTTCCATACTCTGTGTCATGTTTAGTAAAGTCATCCCCCCTGTAAAATTGCTTTTAATTCCACTGTGTTTTCTTCTTGAACTTTTATATTTTATTTTTAAGAACGTTAAAAATGCTTGGAACGAGAGATCTTTGAAAAATAACTTTTTATTCCATTTGCAGTTTTGGTCATCACTCTTTCCCTGTCTTATAAGATAAGTGTAATAACAGGAGTAAACACCATCGACTTCCTCCCTTCCACTGACATGGAGAACATATGTGCCCACTCAACTTGTCTGATTACAAATTATGACTGAAGGAATGAGGGAAGGGTTTTTGTGTATACAAGTCACCAGATGTTTTATAATGATTCTGTTAATATGAGCCTCAGGATTAGACTAGAACCAGTGTTACAGGTCAAGACTGAAGCTCATTGACCAAGCTATACGGGAAAGTTTGTGCACTGCCTCCTGGCACAATACATAAATATCCAGATTTATTACTCTCTGTCTCCAGCACCGAATTTGCCCACAGATTTATGAAAGGGAAAACATGAAATTGAGATTTGTAAATATTTGAAGTTTACTTCTGAGATCTAAAAAGGCAGTAAGAAGGCTAGTAATAAATTCAAAATAGAGGTTAGGGAATGCAGTGAATTTGCAATTATAGGAATATAACTTAAGGAAGGAATCACAAACAATAAAATTTAATAATTTCACCCTTGGCTCATAAAACACTGAGCTCCAACTGACATAAATTATTAGCCTGAGGTAAAAAGGAGGTAAGTGAATATGGATTGTCACAAAGGAAATCGTTGGTAGATTTGGCAACTAGAGTTAGATTCTCTAATTCTTCTGATAGGATGATTCTCCTTGCAAGTCAGTAAAGGCCAAAAGCCTTTAAGATGTTTTACCAATATGCATGATGTTCATTGTCTTTTGCCTCTAGAGTGATACAGCTGAGTCACACAGCTGGATGCATGGGCTGTACCAAGTATGAGCTGTGTTCTAGCCTCTGCTGGGTACCTTTGTCCAGGGAGGGCCTGAATGGAACCCAGGTGTTTGTTTAGTTTTTGGCAGAGATTTCTTAATCTCAAGGAAAGGACACCCAGTGTGTGGCCTAGAGATAAGCATCATTAACCAATGAGATGACAATGAGAGTTAGCTGGGGAACTTCCTTAATAAGGGAAGACCTCAGGAGGAGAAACATTCAGTCCTGGTCCTAAATGTGAATGCAATTGTGTGTTGGTATAATGCTCTAGTGGTCATTCCATAGTAGTGAATGGAAGACCAAGAAGCTTGATCTAAAGCTCTAACACCAACGTGTTACCAAAACAGTGCTAAGAATTCTCCTACTTTTGAGCTTTAATGTAAGAAAAATCCCATTTGTTGAAGCCACTGTTAGTTGGGTTTTGTGCTTTTCGAAGCTAAAAGCTTTCCCAATTGATAGAGAACCACCAGGGCCACTGTAAGGATTAAATGAGATGGTATCATTAACCTTGTTGGTCAGGAACATAGAAAGAACTCAGGAATTGGTGACTGCCATGACAGTGGTGCACCCCCGTGATGGTTATACCTGTCTCAGAATAAGAAGAATAATAGAGAGTCTAGGGCTGAGCTAAAACCACCTCAATTTGAGTTCCTTTTGTCTTGGGTGAATTACCTACCCTAGCGCTTAATTTACATTTACATCTGTAAAAAGGAGTTAATAATAATACTTGTCTCCCAAGGTAGGGTATGAGAAAAGCACTTTATAAAGTATGAAGTATGATAGAGAGCTTACTTGTTATTGTTGTAGTATCTTGGCCCTCAGTTTCAAAGACAGGATAAAAATTGCCCTCAAATTGGGTATAAAAGCAATAATAAATGACTGAGCCTGATTTTAGTCAAGGGTATTTACTAACAAGAATTAAAAATAACTTTCAATCTGTCTTAACCATAAGTGGATCTCATTTTCATACCTGGGAACCTAAAAAAAGACAATAAAATCACCTTATCTAGAGTGGGAAGGATGAGTTATTTTCCCCCCACAGTTTCAGTGCACTATTAAAGGAAGCTTGATAATGAAAAAGAATGAGAATTTTAAAACTGGAAGGTGACAAAGCAGGGAGTAGATTACAGAAATGAAGGTCAGGTATTGGTGGGGAGAATAAGGTGTTTCATGGGGTGCTTGGCAGAGAAGTGGATCTCAGAAAGGATCTAGAAACAGCAGTCAATTATAGTTAGTTCCTTCTTGGTGTTCTCTGGCTCTAACTTTGGTGGGCAGTTCCCCTGGCGACAAGAAGTTACATGTCCCAAGGATACAAGATGGGAGCTTGCTTAGGCCCAGTCAATAAGTAAGGGTGCTTGCCATCTCTGCTCCACAGTGTCCTTAAACATAAACATACACAATCAGCAAAGTGGAATCAGGATGCATAATAATTAAAGTTGGTATCTGGTGTTTCACCTCTTAAACCTCTACGCTAAGGCACTCATAAAACTTTTGGCCAAAAATGATTAAGAAAATATCTCTGTGCCTGGTTTGGTATGAGTTTTTGTTTTGTCATCCTAATTCCAAGTAATTCAGTAATTCTGTGTCTCAAAATGCTCCAGATCCCACGTGGATTTGGTTATTTCCTTGTAACACAGTGGAGTCATGAGTTACTGAGAAGTTTCTGACTAACTAACATTACTGAAAATTCATACATTAAAAAAATAAACTTCATCAATTGAAAATATTAGTTTTATTTCTGTTCTGAACTGCAGAGTTGGGGATTTCTGTAAATCGAGGAGGTGGGCTTTTCCTGTAATGTCCATTGTACAGAGACAAGCTCCTGTGATGGCTTGAAAATCCTACTGATCTCAGTTGGGTGGAGGTTCGTTGATGATCCCAGCCTTTTATAGGAAAGAAACAATCTCTGGGTGAGTACTAATATCAGATAATCATTATCCATTAACCAAAAAACAATTATTCTATGGTTAATTTCTGAGCTACATTTCTACCACTATGGGTTAGCTCTTTAATTATTTCATGCCCATTTCAATAAAGGCAACAAAAGCAGACAGATTCAAGTTTTGTTCCTGGCACTATGAATGAGCTGAACATTTAATTCTGAAAGGACTGTCCCTTTGCTCATCATGCTCTGCTAATATTCGTTTATTAGTTAGCTGAGCTGCTAGCTAAAGATACCCCCACTTGCAATGACTAAAATAAGAAAGATGTTTGTCCCTCTCTCATGGAACAGTCCAGAGGTGGATGGGCAGCCCTGTGCTGGTAGGTGGGTCTGACATATTCAACTTATGACTTCCACTTAGGGGACCAAAGTGATTGCCATAGTCCTTCCCACCTCACTGCCAGAGGGAAGACCTACCCATCTTATTTTATTATTTTTTAAAGATTTTATCTATTTATTTGACAGACAGAGACCGCAAATAGGCAGAGAGGCAGGCAGAGAGGCAGGGGGAAGGGTGGGAAGCAGACTCCCTGCTGAGCAGAGAGTCTGATGCGGGGCTCGATTCCAGGACCCTGAGACCATGACCTGAGCCAAAGGTAGAAGCTTTAACCCACTGAGCCACCCAGGTGCCCCAGACCTACCCATTTTAAAGACAAGCTTTGGAAGTGGCTCCCATCACTCCCCCAGTCATCCTATTGGCCAGATCATAGTTCCACCGAGCTAGAAGGGCTGTGAATAAATATGGAGCTGAAAACTCACCCATGGGACCAGCTAAGATTCTGTTGTTATGGGAGAGGGAAAGAATGGATGTTGAGGAATAACAGAAGTCCACTATATGGGGTATACTAAAATGAAGCTTCTGAAACTTTAGCTTCAACCTGGGGACCTTGTTGAAATACAGATGCTGACTTAATAGGTCTGGGGTGGAACAAGAGACATTACTTTATCTAACAAGCTTCCAAAGCTTGACGTCAGTGCTGCTGGTCTGTGGACCACAGTGAGCAGCAAGGAACTCGAAGCCTCTCTTGATTGCAAGGAACAAGATTTCTTTAGAATCATTTACAGTCAGGGAGGCAGTGAGGAATCAAGGCAACTCTAGTTAGGACAACCCTCTTTTGACGCAGAATATTTATCTTTGTGGGAATGTGCCATTTTTCTCTCATACCAAACTGAGTAATTCTCTACGTATTCTCTAGCCCAAAATCTAACAGAAACATTAGTAGCTTCAGTTAGACTGGGAACCTTCCCCAACCAAATGCCATGATTTCATGGGTCACCTGGCAGTCTGTAAATGGGATAAACTCTGGTTTATCAGTAGCCACATTAACATGCCTGATTTGGCTTCCCTGAGCAAAGAATTGTAGGCAATATAGCTTAAATTACAGGGGAACCCAGACAGAAAACCATACATAGTGTCTTTGTTTGGATGTTAGAGCAAAGCACAGAAACTTCACCCTTTGTTGGTGAAAAACTGAGAAATATCAAGGCAATACAGGCCTACACTTTAATATGATGGCATATAATTATTGTAGTTGGTAAAATTCACTGTTTTTTACTTATAGAAATAATAGAGGTACATTTCCTATACTGAAAAGCACAAAAAATCCCCCATAATTTCAGTTTTAGTTAATTCACATTTTTCCAAAATAACTTTACATTGGGCAAAATAAGGAGTACCAAGTTATAGAAAGAACATAAGAGGAATATTTTAAATAGAAAAGATACACTGTTCATACTTTATACAACTGACTTACAATGCTTTGCTCTTCAATATCAATGTGTTCTTCTTAATGCCGCATTGGGATGACTTTTATACCAAATACAACCCACTTTAATTAGTAGATCTGATTCTTTTCTGCTTCTCAGAGCAACCAGACTCTACCCACACTCATCTTAGCTTTTATTTACTTATTTTTAAAGATTTTATTTATTTGGCAGAGAGATAGACTCACACACACAGAGAACACAACCAGAGGGAGTGGGGGAGGGAGATGCAGACTTCCCACTGAGCATGGAGCCCAATGTGGGGCTCGATACCAGGACCCTGGGATCATGACCTGAGCTGAAGGCAGACACTTAAGAACTGAGTCACCCAGGTGCCCCTCATCTTAGCTTTTAGAGATCTCTCTCCACAGAAGGTCTCCTTTGTTGTTGTTGTTGCTGTTGTTCTGTCTTTCCTATGCCCTCTAAGAAGTATACACCAGCATGGTTAGATGCAGCTGTTTTTAATTAACCCCTTCAGTCGTCCTCCAGATGAATGACCCAGTATGACTTGGAAATCTGATGGTTTCTAAGGAGTAATACATGTTTACATCACACCAACATGTTTAATAAAGTTAACCCACCTTACACCAACAGAGCAACAACAATGCCCCAATCTACTCATAAAATCCAGTTCAGATAACTAACCGGGTTAGAATGCTACTGCTCACCAATATGTTTAATAAAGTTAACCTATCTTATGTGTAGAGCAACAAGAAATCAATGCCCCCATCCTACTCATAAAATCCAATTCAAGTGACTAATCAGATTGGAATGACTTCTCAGAGAGTTGAGGCTTCACAGAATTGAGTGTGCTGATGGGTCCTTTTTCTCTTTTGGGTGGGGGTTGAGCAAGGACTGAGCATGACCTGAGTGAGCCCCTTCTGAGCACTGAAGAACATGGGGAAAGGGTACTACTTACATTTGGCTGGGTATTATGAAGCTGAATGACATAAATTTTGAATGGGAGAAGGGTGAATGGAGGCATAAATTAGAAGACCAGGCTGAACCCAGGAGTCAAGCTGTGGAAGCCAAAACAGGAAGGCAGGAAGCCAAAGACTGTGAAGTAGTAAAATGAACCAGAAGCAGCTGAAAGAAAATCCAGCAATAAAGATCGAATTTGCCTATCCACCCCACCACCCTGGGAGACTTTTAAAGTATTTCTCTTGCCAACTTGGACAATTATGTATGGAGAATTGTTGAAAAGAGCATAGGAGAATAGGTAGGATCTAAAATGAACCTTCCTTAAAAGAAAGAGGCCATGCCAACACCAGAAAAACCCTAGAAATTATTATGTTTGCATCAATGTGTCTATGTCTTTTAATCTAAGGATCACCTGGTCCGGGTTTGGGAATAGTCCTTTATTTATTCATTCTGAAAACACTTACTGGGTAGAAGTGAAGTAGTACAAATATGAATTAGTCATACTTCTTGCCCTCAAAGACCTTATATTCTTGTTGGCTTGAGAGAAGTCTCTAAATATGATATAAGGCAAAATGTACATCTCAAACTTTGAAGGGGCAGTTGGTATTCAAAGGCAAGAAAGGAAAGTGACCTGCCCTTAAGAAATTATAATATGATAAAAGGAGAGAGATATGAATGTAAAAGAGGAAATTAGATGATTAGTAATGTTGATTTCCTTTTCACCTACCTGTGAGCCATCTGTATATTTCCTTTGGAAAAATGTCTGCTCAGGTTCTCTGCTTATTTTTCAGTTGAATTGTTTGGGTTTTTTGTTTTGTTTGCTTTTTATGTTTTGTTTTGTTTTGCTATTGGGTTATAGGAGTTGTTGGATATTTACCCCTTACCAGACAGATAGTTTGCAAATATTTTCTCCCATTCCATAGGATGCCTTTTCATTTTGTTGATTGTTTCTTTTGCTGTGCAGAAGCTTTTAAGTTTTATGTAGACCACCTTGTTTATTTTTGCTTTTGTGGTCTTTGCTTTTGATGTCATTGCCAAAACCAATGTCAAAGAGCTTTCCCCCTATGTTTTCTTTTAGGAGTTTTAGGGTTTCAGGTCTTACATTTACTTCATTTTAAGTTAATTTTTGTGGATGAGACAAGATAGGGGTCCAGTTTTATTTTTTTGCATGTGACTATTTATTTTTCCTAACTCTGTTTATTGAAGAGACCATTTTTTCCCTTGGAGTATTCTTGGCTCCTCTGTGAAATATTAGTTGACTAGATAATTCTTCTTGGTTTTTGTTTTGCTTTGTTTTGTTTTGTTTTTAATTTAAGTAGGCTCCACACCCAGCATGGAATCAGGTGTGGGGCCTGAACTCACCACCCTGAGATCAAGACCTGAGCTAAGATCAAGAGTTGGACACTTCATTGACTGAGCCATCCAGGTGCTCCATAGATAATTAATTCTTACTGTTAAGAGTTGAGGAAAATTTAAAGGATGAAGAAGAGGATGACTTTTAAATCTGGTCTTTGAAGCATGGGGAAGATGGGATAGTGAAAAAAGTTTAGGGAGAAGAAAGAAGAGTAGGAGAGACACAGAAACATATAAGTGTTTGGCATGATGAGGAATGGAAAGTACTCCAATAGCTATGGGGAAGATTGCATACAGGGAAATAAGTGGGAGATATAACTAGAGAAGTAAGTTGTGGTGATGTTCACTGACATACAAATAAGTTTAGAGTTTATTCTGTGAAAATGGAAAGGATCAGACCCAGCTGACTTAACCACTTAGAAATAGGTAGAGATATAGGAACAGAGAGAGTCAGACACTGCCCAAGTGAGCCGACAAATGGAACAAGGAAACCCCCAGAGAGGACCAATGGCTTACAGGCCCAGTATAAGAAGAAAGCAGGGATGATTTAGGCACAGTCGCTTGGTCCATAGTGACATATGCTCCCATAGATTGTCCTCTGAATTATCAGAACAGTCACTCCTTCTCCAGCAGGGAAGAGCTAGGGAAGTGGGTTCTTACATGATTAAATACACCCCCTTTCTTTGGGCTGATGCAGAGTAGAGAGAAGATGCTCAAATTTCCCCTTCTCTTTCAGAACTAACTGAAGTACAGAAAATGCATCCATCCACGAAGGAAGGACTAATTAGAGGAGATGGGTCCAAAAGATGTTTAAATGGTAGAGTTTATAGGATTTGACAACAACTGGTTGTGGAGGGGGAAAAGGCAGGAAATAAGTTAAGGTACTATCCTGGATAACCAGGGATGGGTATGCCTATAAATAAGAGGGAGAAACAGGTGGATAACCGTGGAGGAGAAGAGATGAGCTTCCAGTGGGATTTCCTCTGAGATGTAAAGAAGGTAATTAAAAATGAGTCAATCATGACAATAAAGCGAATTTAAGAAATTGCATTAGCAATGTTTTTATGCAAGCAAAAGACACTCAACTTGAATTAGAATGTATGGCTATTTATAGGCTCACATAACTGGGAATCTCAAGGCATCTGTGAAGTTTCAGCCCAAGCTGCTCCAGGGTTCGAACATATTATTGGGGGCACCTGGCTGGCTCAGTTGGAAGAGTAGAAGAGCACACAACTCTTGATCTCGGGGTGGTGAGCTTGAGCCCCACGTTCGGTGTAGAGATTACTTAAATGAATAAACTTTCAAAGAGTATTAACAAAAAAAACATCATTAGGAATTAGTCATCACTCTCCATCTCTTGGCTCTGCTTCCCTCTGTGTTGGTTTCATTCCCAGGCCAATTTCCCACGCAACAGCATGGATGACTAGAGGTAGCTCTAGGATTACTATTCTTATAACTGGTATCCCAGTGAGAAGAAAGCATGTCTCTTTCATGAAATTTCTAGCAAATTTCGAGAGAAAAGTCTTATTTTGCCTCTTCGGCACAGGTGCCCATCCCTAAACCAATCAGTTTGACTGGATAGGTTTGGGTGCTCGGATTGGCTAGGCCTGGTCATGTGCCTGGAGATGCAGAACCCTGTAGACAGGTAGGATGAATTCTGAAGATTCTTACTTGCTGTCATTCAACTTGCTTGGAGGATCATGGAACACAGCATAGTGTGAGGATATTAGTACTGGGTGGTGGAGTTGGGACAGCTATCTGTAGGTAAAAGCAGATTGAGGCCTTGGGCCCTAGAACAGAAGGTTGGTGAAAGAGAGGATAGCAGAATGGTGCCAGTCCCAAAGACAACTTCACTGACTTCAAAGTTTTATTTGGGTCTTTCTGTTCTTGTCTTTCCAAGAGGAGACCATCAGTGTGAATAGTAAAATGCAGTATGGATAACAAATATGCAGAAAATAGAGTCAATTCACTGGAAGGTTTTGTAAATCTTACCTTTCCCCATTTCTTAGCCAGGTTCTAATGACAAAGCAAATCACAAAGGCTGTGTACATTCAGTTATATAAGTTCATTCTTCAGGGCTGTCATCTCAAACTTTAAATCACCTTTTAAATCTTTTCAAATCTATCAGATGATGCAAAGCAGAAGTTAAGATCTGCTATGAAAATGAAGCCTAGCATCTATAGTGAGCCAAGAATGTTTTGTCGCCAGTCATAGAATTAGAAGCAGGAAGGGGCCTTAGTTCAACTTGCTTATGATGTTAGATAAGGACCCACATAATTTGACAAAGGCCAGACAGTCATGAAGTGGCAGAGCTGGTTCTACAATTCACATCTCCTGTCTCCTAGCCCTGGTCTTATTCCATCATTTCGTCCTATATCAGCCAAATACTTCTCCTTTGAAAAAGTCATCCAACCAGAAGACCATTCCAATACAGTCTGGTTCGGTATTTGTTAAAGAATCCACCCAGTGGAGGGTGGGTGTGGTTCAGCTAGGGTTAATCCTAGCTGCCTATAATCACCGCTAGGAACATTCGAGAAAAAAAAAAAAAATCAATCCAAATTCATTTAGCCAATTAAATCAAACCTGTGCTTGATTTTGTTGTTGTTGTTTTCTATTTCATGGAATTCCTTTCATTCATCCCAGACTCCCAAAACTCAACCCATTTTTGCAAATGATCCCATAGGTTGGGGACCACTACGATTGAACATCAATAGATGAAGAAACAGTCCTTGCCATGAAAATCAAGGGCCCCTGTCGAAAGAACTAAATGTCTAAATAGGAAACTGTCACAGTGGTAAAAAGAAAGCAGGGAGAAATCCCACTAGGGGATGCAGATCAAAGAAAACAGAAGAGGACTTTATTCAGGCCTATTAAAATAGACAATTAAAAACAATACAGTCGTCCCTGCAGGGAAACAAGTGAGCAGCTCCCCACTTACATATGCAGAGCGAGGTCCGCTTATATGGCCGGCCCCTCTCAGACAGGCTCCTGCAGCACACGACCAGCATTTCTAAGTAGATCAGCCCAACTCAAAGTCAAGCTTGGACTCTGGCTTCCATGTAGCTTGAGGCCTAGAAATTCCCAATCTGGCCAGAAAGTTCCACTTTTAAGAAACAAAGTGATCAAACGATTCATTTTTGCAGCCATCATAGACTGAACCGAGAGAATTCCTAGGAGAGTCATTTAGCAACTGTTTCTTGAAAAAGTGAAGTAAGGCCCATGGCATCTGAAGATAAGGCCAGCTGAAGGACGGCCCCTGAGCTGGCAGTTAGTGTCGGGAATGGTCAAACATTATTCACCACCACTGTGCAAAGCATTCATGCGGCAATGCATTTGTGCAGAGAATGTTTCTCGGGTGTTGATGATGATCTGGACACTCTTCTAGGTTTGGGATACAGTACAGCCCAGTACATAGAGAAACTGGGCCCTTACTGAGCATGGTCTAGTGGGACACAGCCAGGCTACACTTTTCTCCTGTTTTGTTGATGCTTCTCTTTACAGGACCGCCCTCCGACTTGAACAAGGGGAGTCCTGTGCTGCATCCCCCAGATCCCAAAGACACACATACGTGACAAATATATTCAAGAACCCAGGGATGTTTTTGTCACTGGAGATCTGGCTCTCAGTACTAACACTGCTTAACCTGAAACTAGAAATATTTGCCACCTCTTCCCTGGGGATTAACACCACTCAAGCCCAGAGATAGGCCTCTTGACATCTCTTTCCCTGTATCTTTCTGAAACAGAGGGTGACTGTCTCCACGTACCATGAATGCTTGAGGACTGTGCCATTGTCAGCTACAGAGAGCAGCTCTATTTCAGAACATGAGAGGATCTGAGAGGTGAAAATGCTCAAGAGAAAAAGCAAAGTAATTGCGTTGTCGAACCCTTCTGAGATAGCATTAATTCAATAGATTATTGCATAAAGAAGCATCTTTTCCCATTAGTACCAAGCATCTAAGCACTGACTTCCCTTCAAATTAAATTTCCTGGTACCAGAGAGTTGTGGAGATAACCACAAATGTAGCACATAGTATTTGCGACAGTTGCACATGGAAGTTAAATAAAGGTTCATAAAATTAAAAAATTTCAGTGGCTCTTATATTTGGAATAGGCCTAGACATCCCATGTAAGAAGTGTAAAACTGACTACCTTGTCATTAAGCTGGACACTGAAGGCTAGAAAAGCCAAAATTGAGAATAGTGTTATTGTGATAAAAAGAGATTTAAATAAATTCTAATTTTATCTGTAAAATGCATTTGAAATAAACATGTTAACTTAAAATTTTAAAATTTAATTTATAATTTGAAACTAAACATTTAGACATATGATATATGGGGCTCGATTTGTACTCCTGCCTCAGGCCCTGCAAATAATAGGAGTGAGCTTATTTCTTTCCCCTACTCCCGTGAATACACACCAATGAAATAATTGCTGAGTAAATAGTGTTTCAAAAAGTGTCAAGATGAGAATATTAAATATGAGCAATGACTGAAATAGAGGAAACATGGATAGCAAAAAGACATCTGTTGAAATAATTAAAAATGAGCAATTCTCAGCCCACTCCGATAGGCTCACTTTAATTTGGACCTCCATGACAGTTAATATCATGACTTTTATCTTCCAAACTCTCATCTTAAAGTCTCCCCTTTTCTTGAATTGTAAGCAGCCTGTGGAAGTTTCCTATTTCTCTTTAGCCCTAACAGTGCTTTGTTCATTTTAAGATTGTAATAAATAAAAGTTTAATGAATAAATGAACATAAAACATTGTTCTAGCAACATATTACATGGGGACGGGACATAGACCTTGCTATCACCAGATTCTAAATACATATAACTTCAAAAACCTTATCTCAAAATTCAAACCCAATTTCATGGCTACAGAAACTTTTCCATTGTCGCACAGATGTACTGTAACAAACCAGAGAGTACAATTCACTAAAGACCATGTTAGTAAGAAAATCACAACAGCTGGTATTATTGAGTACATTAAGAATGCTTATTGGAGAAATAATACCCACATCAACTTTGAAGAGCATGAAACTGAATCTCACTAGGGCAGTTCCATTCCTTCTACTTATCTTTATCTAGGAATGAATGAATCAGAAAATTCTGCAAATGATTTATGATTTCCCTTATATGTGGAAAGGGAATATAAATGAATAAAAGGAGGAGCCCAAGAGGCTATGTGGGTAAGTGTGCACATGGCAAATGAAATGCAATTAAGAGAACAAACACCATTACAGGGATGAAGCCTCGACCTTATACACATTTCTGAAGGAGACCAGATATGGCTTATTGTCTGTTAAGTGATCACTTTCTGTAATTCGAGAATTAGCACCTAGGTGGTACACTGAACAAATGTCAAGGGTGTACGTCTAGCTCATGAGTTCATGTGATACCTTTTTATTGAGAACTTCTCCATCTATCCATACCCACAGGCGTCTGTGGACTACCATCACAGATGACCGAACCAGGATGAGCACTTGGTCCAAACGAGGCCAATCAAATTATTTTCACAGAGATCTGGAAATAGGAGTGACACAGAACAAATACAGGAGATTTAGGATGAGCCTTTTCTATCATTCACCCTGAGAGCCAGAGACAGCTGTCCTGGATACGGACAGAGAGAAGTGTAGAGCTAGGGAGTGCAGAGCCGTCATGCCTGCTTGAATGCCTGGTGGCTCTCCAGGTTCTGTGTTTAGTCCCTGGGCAAGCCAGCTGTCTTTGGGTACTTTCAGATACTCCCACATCCTTCTAATAAATTCCCTTTACTACTTAAGCAGTTAGTCTCTCTTACTTCCAACCAAAACAACTCATCTAAGTAAAGGGAAATGTGCCCACTCTAAGCACATCTGTCATGGTACTTAGAACCTTCACTGTGATACAAAGGTCCAGGCCCACTTCTCCAATGAGCTCCTCAGTAAATGCGAGAGAGAAGCTATAGACTTAAGAAATAATTCTGCTTGAAAATAAGTATGAAATCATTGTATGTTTAGTACCTAAAACTGAAGAACAGTCAAGTTTGGAGAAGAAAACTATATGTTCAGTAAATTCTGCCAAGCCTAGGAGACTTAAAAATACACACACACGCACACACACACACACACACACACACGGAAATGGGATGGAAGAGGTGAGGAACCAGTCACAAGAAAGGAAATAAAACCAAAATTTAACTTTTTCTGCTATTTGAACTGGCAATATTTTGTGTATAATTCATGCAGCATCTTGCTCTAAGTTGGATGTGAATTGACTCACAAGAGAGTTGGAGATCATGTCACTGTGAATATTAAATCAACAGGCAAGAGGTGGGAAGGTGGTGACACTAAAGATAAGATCACATACAAACCCAGTGAACTCTTAAATAAAGAAACAAGTGAGCCCAGAAGGGCCATAAACAACCACCAAAGTAAAAGGCAATAAAAGAGAAGGAAAATAAGAAACTCAAATGTAATGAAGCAAGACTTATAATGACTAGTGCCTAGAATGCCATTTAAGTAATACAAGCTTCTACAACCGCAGTGATTAAAGAATATATTTAACTGGTTGTCTAAACTTCCAGTGGGATCACCCTGAATGGAATATATCTTACATTATTATGAGTTGTCTTTCCTAGTACTTCAAGAAACAAGGACCAGAGAAGGAAAACACTGACTGGATCTGGTAGATTTAAAATGGACCTTGGATTTAAGTGGACAGTGGGTGATGAGCTTTAAGACCTTTCTTTTCCTCTGATGAGCATAAGACCTTTCATGAAGAGCCTCCCTCAGTCATGAGAGTACAACAAGAGAAGAATGAGCTCTAAGGTTAATGGGCAGGACACATAACTCAAATTTGCTACATTCCACAATTGAAGTCCATATTTTATGCTTATTTCAAGTATCTTGGTTGGTCAGAAAATTCTTAGTATATAATCAAGATTAAATTTAAATACAAGTTAAATCATCAATTGCATACTTTAAACGTTACATGTCAATTACCTCTCAATAAAGTTGGAAAAAAATAATGAATAGAAGTAGGCATGTTAATTCATCCATGTGGGAAATGAATCCAGAATACTCATGAAAAGTTGTGATGGAAATATGAAATATGACAAGCATTATACAAGAATCTGCCAAGTGTTTTTAATTAATTAATTAGGTAATTAATTAGAGATAGAGAGAGAGGAGGGGAGGAATAGAAGAAGGGAGGGCCGGGGGATGCGGCAGTGTGGAGAGAGAATCCCAAGCAGTCTCCATACTCCGTTTGGAGCCTGACTGGGGGCTCAATCCCATGACCTGAGATCATGAGCCAAATTGAAATCAAGAGCCAGATGCTCAATCAACTGTGCCACCCAGGTGCCCCAATATTCGTATTTTTTAAAGCCATAAATTCTTTATCACAATTTATTAGCAAAAACAGCACAACAAACTGAGTTACCTTGTTATCTGATTCACATTTAGTATGTCAGTAAAATGTTGCTTGCACTTTAGCTCTTCTGTCGAGGTAAAAAGATTCTCTATAGTATAAAAAGTATTAGGAAGATACGGGTATTTATTACTCATTTAACTCTAAAATAAGTTGGATTGAGATGCCTGGGTGGCTCAGTTGGTTAGGCCACTGCCTTTGGCTCAGGTGATGATCCCAGGGTCCTGGGATCAAGTCCTACATCAGGCTCCTTGCTCAGTGGGGAGCCTGCTTCTCTCTCCGCCTCTGCCTGCCACTATGCCTGCTTGTGCTTGCTCTCTCTCTCTCTGATAAATAAATAAATAAATATCCAAATAAAATATGCTGGATCTAGGGGTGCATGCCTGGCTCAGTTGGTAAAGGGTGAGACTTTTGATCTCATGGTTGTGAGTTCAAGCCCCACAATGGGCACAGAGATTACTTTAAAAAATAAATTAATAAAATAAATAAAATAAGCTGGATCTAAGGAACATAAAGTTGATTATGATTGAAAATGGCCCAAAATCAATATAGGAAACCCACAAAACTTTATCATGAACAAGAGATACACTCTTTTTAAACAAGTACTGAAAACAATTTTTTAATATAGTTTTTTAAAGATTTTTATTTATTTATTTGACAGACAGAAATTACAAGTAGGCAGAGGAGATAGGCAGAGAGAGAAGAGGAAGCAGGCTCCCCGTTGAGCAGAAAGCCTGATGTGGGGCTCGATCCCAGGACCCTGGGACCATGAACTGAGCCGAAGGCAGAGGCTTTAGCACACTGAGACACCCAGGTGCCCCTGAAAACAATTATTTGATTGATATACTAGTGTATGTTGTTTTCAGGGTTGAGAAGAACTAGTTATCAATAAAATTCAATTCAGTTCTACTATGAGCAAAACAATGTGCTAGCTTATGTACTGCTAATGGAAGCATGATTGGCACTCCCTACCAAGGAAAGCAATTCAGTTAAACAAAAAGTTTTGTATATGTTTTTATTTTGACACAGTAATTCCATTTCCAGATCTCTTATCTAAAGAAATAATCAGATGACTTCATGGGTAACTATTTAAAGAAGAAGTAGTACCAATTCTTCATGAGCTCTTCTAAATATTAGAAGAGGAGGGAATATGTTGTAACTCACTCTATGAAGCCAGTATTACTCTGATACCAAAACCAGGCAAAAGACAAAGACCAACATCTCTTATAAATATTGATACAAAAATCTTCAACAAAATACTAACAAACCAAATCCAATAACTTATAAAAAGAACTATATACCATGGCCAAATGGGATTTATTGCAGGAATACAATGTTGGTTTAACATTCAAAAATCAATGAATGTAACACACCGTATCAACAGACTAAAAACAAACCTACCTGATTATCTCAAGAAACACAGAAAAAGTACTTGATAAATTCTAACATTCTTTCTTGATAAAAACACTCAATAACTAAGAAGAGAGGGGAACTTACTCAAGATGATAAAGGGCATCTATAAAAAATCTACAACTTACCTCATACTTAATGTTGAAAGACTGGATACTTTCCCCCTAACATTGGACTAAGAAGACGAGGATATTCACTTTTGCCAGTTTTACTCAACATTGTACTGGAGGTTCTAGCCAGGAAAATTGTGCAAGAAAATGAACTAAAACATGTACAGATTGGAAAAAAAAAGTAAAACAATATTCACAATATTCACATATTTACAATATTCACAATATTCAAGATAGTATACTTTCATATATAGAAAATCTTAAAGAAGCCACTAAAAAACTGTTAGAACTAAGGAAATGGTTCAGGAATGTTGCAAGATACAAGATCAATATGTAGAAATCCATTGTATTTCTGTACAGATACAATAAATAATCCAAAAATGAAATTAAAACAATTCTATTTCTACTAGCATCAAAAAGAATAAAATACTTGGGAATAAATTTAACCGAAAAATTGCAAAATTTATACCCCCAAAATCATAAAACATTGTTGGAAGAAATGAAAGATGACCTAATAAGCAGAAAATCAGTCCATGTTCATGGATGGGAAGACTTAACATTGTTAAGTTGGCAATTTTCCCCAAATTAATCTACAGATTCAATACAAAATCTACCATAATAACAGCTTACTTCTTTTATAAATCGACAAGCTAATCCTGAAATTCACATGGAAAGGCAAGGGACATGGAATAGTCAAAACAATCTTTATAAAGAAGAACAAAGTTGGGGTACCTGGATGGTTGGACGTCTGCCTTAGGCTTAGGTCATGATCCCAGGGTCCTGAGATCCAGCCCCACATCTGGTCCCCTACTTGGCAGGAAGCCTTCTTCTCCCTCTCCCACTCCCCCTTCTTCCGTTCCCTCTCCCACTGTGTCTCTCTCTGCCAAATAAATAAATAAAATCTTAAAAAAGAAAAAGAACAAAATTGAAGGACTCATACTTCCCAATTTCAGAACTTACCACAAAGCAATTAATTAAGATACAGTGGTACTGACATAACAATAAACATAGATCAGTGGAACAGAATGAAGATTCCAGAAGTAAGTCCAGGTATCTATCTATGGTCAGTTGATTTTAGAAAGGATGCCAAGATGAGTCAATACGAAAGGAGAGCCTTTATGACAAATAGTACTGGAACAACTGGATAGCCACATGTAGAAGGAATTACCTCACATCATATACAAAACTGAACTCAAAATACATCAAAGACCTAACATAAGACTCCAAATTCTTAGAAGTTCTTTAAAAAACACTATCAAGAAAGTGAAAAGACAGTCTATAGAATGGGAAAAAATACCTCCAAAACCTGTTTCCAATAAGTAACTTGCATCTAGAACAAAGATCTTTTACAACTCAATGATAAAAAAAAGACAACCCGGTGTAGAGATAGGGAAAGCATCTAAACTGATATTTCTCCAAAAGAGATATACAAATGGACAAGAGATAATCAGAAAAGTGAATAAACTGGGGCTCCTGGGTGGCTCAGTGGGTTAAAGCCTCTGCCTTCAGCTCAGGTTATGATCCCAGAGTCCTGGGATCGAGCCCTGCATCGATCCCAGGACTGAGCAGGGAGCCTGCTTCCTCCTCTCTCTCTGCCTGCCTCTCTGCCTACTTGTGATCTGTCTGCCAAATAAATAAATAAAATCTAAAAAAAAAAAAAACAAAAACAAAAAAGAAAGAAAAGTGAATAAACTGATATACAAGTGTGCTCACTATAGCAGTATTTACTTACTAGGAAAAAAAAAAAAAACGCAACCTACATACCCCAAAATAGGGGAATAATGACATAAATTATAGTACATCAAAACACTGAAATATGATATAGTCATTAACAAGGCTTACGAAATGGTGGTGTAGGGGAATCCGTAAGTAGGAGAGCACTGGAGACAAACGGCTTGTGTTTCAATCCCAGCTGTTCCGCTTAGCAGATTCCTATTCTTGGACACATACCACGTCTAAGCTTCCCTTTTCTTCATCTGCTGGTTTCTGCTAGGATTAAGGTGGTTATCTATGTGAAGTGTTTAGCACATGGCGTAACACATAATGAGAACTAAATACCTGTTCGAGGGAAAAAAAAAGGATACCAGTGTGCTTTTATTAGCATGTTGACATCCTTCAGATAGAGTATCAAGTGAAGAAGCAGGAAATGAGAGTACACATAAGATACTCAACAAATTCTGAATGAATGGTTAGATAGATGCGTGGGAACGAAGGTACAGGATGGATAAGCGGATGGATACAGAAACATACAATGAAATATTACAGCAGTTCATTCCTTTACAGGGCAGGTAATTCTGATTTGTTATTATTTCATGGTTCATGTGTCTGACTCTTTCTTAAGGATACTTTTTAAGATTTTATTTATTTATTTGAGACAGAGGGAGGGAGATAATGAGAGCAGGAGCAGGGGGTTGAGGGCGGGGCAGAGAGGGAGAAGCTGGCCTAATTTAACATAGATTAGTCATAAATTGGGTCATGACCTGAGCCAAAGGCAGATGCTTAACTGACTGAGCCACCCAGGTGCCCCTCGAGGCCATTTCTTAACTTTACATGTTCTCTTTTGTGTGCTGACTTGGGTTTTCTTATGGGTATATACTTAGAAGAGGTGACATTAACCAGAAACATTCATGGATTGCAGAGAGAATAGGCTATTTTATTTCTACTCAGACACTATACCTACTACCACTACATCTCTTGCTAGAGGCAGCCTGTAGTTTGTATGTGTTACAAGTACGTATTGAACTTACTCATTTTTTTAAATCCCCCCTTGTTGGCAATTAGCAATCAAATTCTTAATTAGCTTAAATCCACCTGGCTATTTTGGACCTAATAAATCAATTAATTCAATTCACATGGAGGGGATTGCATTTAGTGCCATATTTTAGTCATTACTGACCATCATTGTGTGTAGCTGCTGTATGTAGCAGCATGGACATGATATCCAAGCAGAATTTTTATTCTACACTGTTTTGCAGTCTGTCAGGTAAGTGGAGAGTGTGGTTAGTGTTTTTAATGTAGAAGGGGATTTAGCAACAGGCCTCAGAAGACCGAAACAGAAATTAGGAGTCTCCTGTACGTTTTAAACAGGTTCACTGTTTAGGTTAGAGCCATCCAGATATGCCTGATGACATGCAGGGTCATTCATTTCAGACTCATATTGTTTTTTTCCAGTAGAAAATGATGATGATATGATACTCTCTGATGTTGAAATAAAGGTTGCTGAAGAGGGGGGTAGAATTCTAGGACATGCAAAGAATGAATTTCACCTGATTATACTTTACCCCCAAGTCTCCTGCTGGGTACACGGCTTGGGGAAGAAGAGCAAATTTAAGTCATTTTAAAAGCCAACTTGAAGGACTTTCAAGTAGAGACAAGTTACTTTTCTCCATTTAATACTGTTTTTTGAAAGAGAAACTTCTTTGGGGCAATGGCAGTGAATGTGTGTGTGTGTGTGTGTGTGTGTGTGTGTGTGTGTGTAGTGTGTGCAGTGTGTCAAAAATTTTAATGATCAAAAATGGGTGGAGTTTTTATGCAAACACTATTGCATGTCAATTTCTTAATTATTCCAGATATTTGACCTACTGACATTAATGGTTTGAAAATAAAATCCCAGTGTTGGGGTGCCCGTGTGGCCGGGTCTGACTCTTGATTTTGGCTAGGGTTGTGATCTCAGGATCCTGAGATTGAGTCCTGCGTGGGGCTACACGCCAGGCATAGAGCCTGCTTAGGATTCTCTCTCTCTCTTTCCCTCTCCCTCTGCCCCTTACCCACCCACCCCCAATCCCGCCATGGCTCTCTGTCTAAAATAAATAAACAAACTCAGTGTTGTCAATCTAGTGGAATGTTTAGACACAGATTGAACATATTGCTGTGGCTTAAGAGTATATATTTCATTCACGAGCCTGAAAATACTGTTGCTGATGGACAAAATAATATTTCATTAACCTATTCTGATTCAGGCATGCCAATAAAGTATATAGGAACATCAGAATCAGGTCTGAGGAAGTAGGGGTGTGGGGGAGTGAGGGAAAGTCTAGTGAACCAACACCACTTCAGTGCTGATTCTTATGGGTGTGCAAATTTGAGTGTCCCTAGAAGTAAAAGGAAATCTCAGCTTAATCTTTTTTTTTCTTTGTTAACAGCTTTATTGAGATATAATTCACATATAAAATTCAGCCTTTTTCAGTGTACAGCTCAGTAGGTTTTAGGATATTCATAAAATTGTGTAAACATCACCAATATCTAGTTCTGGAACATTTTCATCACCCTAAAAAGAAAACTCCTATCAATTAGCAGTCACACCCCATATCCCCCTCCCACTACTAAGGGCTAGTAGGAGGGGGATACGGGGTATGACTGGACTGTTGTTATAAATGGGATCATACAATATGTTGCCTTTTGTAACTGGCTTCTTCCATATAGCATAATGTTTTCAAGGCTCTTTATATTGCAAATTGTGTCAATACTTCATTCCTTTTTATTGCTGAATAATATTTCATCTCATGGATTTACAACATTTTGTTCATTCATTCTTTAGCTAGTGCACATTTGGGTTGTTTCCATTTTTGAGCTATTATGAATAATGTTGCCATGAATATTCATGTACAGGTTTTTATGTAGACTTAGTTTTCAATTCTCTTGGATATACACCCAGGAGTACATTGACTGTGTCTTATGGTAAATCTGTGTTTAACATTTTGAGGAAGTGCCACAATTTCTAAAGTGGCTGCCCTATTTTAGAAACCTACCAGCATTTTAATTATTGTTGTAATTTCTCCACATCCTCCCCAACATCTGTTATTATCTTTGGATTATACCCATCCTAGTTGGTGTGAAATAGTATGTCATTGTGTTTTGATTTGCATTTCTCTAATGACAAAGGATGTGAGGACAATTTCATGTTTCTTAGCCACTTGTATACCTTCTTCAAAGAAATGTTTATTCTTTTCTTTTGCCCATTTTTTGACTGGGTTGTTTCTGTTTTAATTTTTGAACTGTAAGTGTTTTTTATAAATCCTGGATATAAGTCCTTTATCAGATATGTGATTAATAAATATTTTCTCCCCTTCTGTGATTTGTCTTTTTACTTTTTTGATGGTGTCCTCTGAAGCACAAAGGATTTAATTTGATGAAGTACAATTTTTTCTTCTTGTCATTTGTACTTTTTGTGTCATATGTAAGAAACCATCACAAGGGTTTATGACTGTTTTCTTTTAATAGTTCTATAGTTTGAACTCTTCCATTTACCTTTTTTACTCACTTTGAACCAATTTTTGTAAACGTAAGGTAAGGGCTCAACTTCATTTTTTTGTATATGGATATCCTACTGTCCATTTGTTTGTTTTATTTTCATTTACTTTTTTAAAGATTTAATGTATTTATTTATTTGAGAGAGATATGTGTATATGGATATCCTACTATATATATGTATATGTATATATATGTATATATGTATATGTATACATATATATACTTTTTTTATTATTTTTTTTAAAGATTTTATTTATTTATTTGACAGAGAGAAATCACAAGTAGGCAGAGAGAGAGAGAGGAGGAAGCAGGCTCCCTGCTGAGCAGAGAGCCCGATGCGGGACTCGATCCCAGGACCCTGAGATCATGACCTGAGCCGAAGGCAGCGGCTTAACCCACTGAGCCACCCAGGCGCCCTATATACTTTTTTTAAAGATTTAATGTATTTATTTATTTGAGAGAGAGAGAGTAAGATAGAGTGAGAGCATGAACTCTCATGGGAAGTGCAGAGGCAGAGAGAGAAGACTCCCCACTGACCATGGATGTGGGGCTCAATCCCAGGACCCTGGCATCATGACCTGAGCCAAAGGCAGAATCTTAACCAACTGAACCACCCAGGTGCCCCTCAATACCATTTGTTGAAAAGACTGTTCTTTCCCCCATTGAATTGTCTTGGCATGCTCGTCAAAAATCAATTCCATAAATGTAAGGTTTTTTTTCTAGACTCCCAATTCTATTTCAGTGATCTATATGTTTATCCTTATGCCAATACCACACTGTTTTGATGACTACAGCTTTGCAGCAAATTTTGAAACTGTGAAGTGTGAGTCCTCCAACTTCATTAGTTGATTTCAAAATTGTTTTGGTTACTCTGGGTCCCTTGTAATTCCATGTAAATTTTAGAATCAGCTTGTCAATTTCTACTAGAAAGTCTCAGTTTAATCTTAATTTATACAAACATTCAACAATTTCTGGCCCAGGGGAGAGGATATAAGTGAAGATGTCATCACTGAAGTCAGCTGCAGCCTCATGTTCTAGGTAGTCAGATTTGGGTAGAGCATGACCTCAGCAGCATTTATAAGAACAAAAGCAGGCTTCAGTACTTGGAGGCAGAAGAGAGCTGACAAATGTGGGCAGAATATGAAGATCTGAGCCAAGGAATACAAAATTCAAGGCCCAGAGACTTCTATAAGAGCAGGTCATTCTGCATCTCAGGTAACCATAGCCAAAAGCACTGTATGCCAGCCACCATGCTAGAAGTATTCAATGCATAAAAGTGATTACTGCTGGGGGGAGGGGGTTTGGGAGAAGGGGGTGGGGTTATGGACATTGGGGAGGGTATGTGCTTTGGTGAGTGCTGTGAAGTGTGTAAACCTGGTGATTCACAGACCTGTACCCCTGGGGATAAAAATATATGTTTATAAAAAATAAAAAATTTTAAAAAAAGTGATTACTGCTATACTTCCTTTGTCATAGAATCACTGATATAAATGAAAATCATATTATTAGGTTAGCCCTTCTACCAAAGCCAATTTTGCCAATAATAATAATAACAACCAATATCTGAGAAGCACTTGCCAGTTATGATACCCAGGCATGTACACAGTCACAGGATCCAAACAATAACTTCCATAGCAGATTTTATATATGGTCAGTTTATAAACATTCACTAAATTTCTTTTATTACTATTATTTTTTAATTTAAAAATTTTTTAAAGATTTATTTATTTATTTTATTTTGGGAGAGAGAGAGACAGCAGGGCAATGGGCAAAGGGATAGGGAGAGAGACTTTCAAGCAGACTCCTTGCTGAGCACAGAGCCTGACAAGGGGCCTGATCCCAGGAACCTGAGATCATGACCTGAGTTGAAGCCAAGAGCCAGATGCTTAACCAACTGAGCCACCCAGGTACCCCTCTTTTTTTTCTTTTTTCTTTCTTTCTTTTTTTTTTTTTTTTACAGATTTTTTTTTTAAGTAAACTCTACACTCAACATGGGGCTCACACTCACAAACCACAAAGAGTCACGCTCTGTACCAACTAAGTCAGCCAGGTGTCCCCTCACTGAATTTCTTAATGATTGTTTTAGATACTGGGGGTAAAAAAGACAAATAAGGGGAGACCCTTCCCTTCAAAAATAAACTTAATAATGGAGATGCAAATATTAAGTTTATAATTATATGTGTCAACCAGTATTAAATGTGACAGTAATGGATACTCTGCTCAAATGCTTACAGGAATAATGAGGAAGACACTCCTTGTCTGACTGGGGATAGGAGCTATGTAACAGGAGTAAATAGAGAAATCAAAGTTAAAGCTAAATGTGACAATAATATAATCTATTGTATTAGGCAGGGTTCTCCAGAGAAACATAAAAATAGAACAAATTATCCATCTGTCTGTTTGTCTGTCTATCTCTATAATGAGATTTATTATAAGGAACCAGCTCACTCAACTACAGAGCTGTCATAATGATCAATTGTTTTATGTGTGAAAGTGGAGCAAAGCGTATTACTCTTCAATACATCTATAAGCTCTCGAGTAAAAATGCCCCAGTGCAAAACTCAGGATCTCGGGAAATAATTTCAACAGAGAGGAGACTTGTCCACACCAAGCTAATAGTTGCTGTGTGGAAAATTACACTGATGCAGTGGGAGCCTAGAAGTACTTTACTAGGCAAAGTCTCATGGATGTTAAGGCACAGAGAGGCTCACAGATCAAATTAAAATGTTTAAACCTCATATTTTATTAAATCAATTTAAAGGATACAATGGGAATCAAGGGGAAAGAGCTGGGGTAGGTTAACACCCTCAGAATATGTTGCAAACTTCCACTCAGGTTCTAGAGAGATGGAAAGAGAATTGTTTCCACCTTTACAACAGAAAAATTGGGTGATCTGCAAAATCACTTCTTAAATGCTTGATAGCTGAGGTTGCAAGGCAACCAGCTAACCCATAATCTAAAAAAAACAAAAACAAAAACAAAAACAGGTATGTACAAGAAGGGATCGGTCACAAGGACTGGCTTACCAGGGTAGATGTGAGATGCCATCCGTACAATCTACTAAGAAGAATTTATTTTAGCTAAAAATGTTTACTGGAGTGCTAAAGGGTGAGTGTGATTTTGTATAAAATTATATAATCCCTGGGCGCCTGGGTGGTGCAGTTGTTTAAGTGTCCGACTTTCAGTTTCAGTTCAAGTTATGAGATCGGGCCCTATGTCAGACTTCATACTCCATGCGGAGTCTGCTTGAGATTCTCTCTCCCTCTGTCCCTCCCACTCATACTCTCTCTCAAAAAATAAATAAATCTTTTTAAAGAAAAATTATATAATCCCTAGGAGCCACAGAGATAAGAGGAATTTGCACACACTTGTGAGTTTTCTCTAAGGATCTCACTCAGTACCCACATGAAAGACTGGAGGTAGGAGAGATGGAGAAAATACAGGCCTGGGAGAAAGGAACAGCAGCTACTTCTGGAAAGACACATAGCCCAACCTAGTCCTCTTCCCCTTGAGAAATAAAAGCCTAAGTCACTGGGAAAAGGGCAACAAATCTTGTCACCTACAGGACACCTATGCAGCTGGGAGAAATGACTAAGTACACAAGCAAACACACTTCTGATTTTAGGAGGGGGACAGGAAAATGTTTTTGTCCTTTAGAGTTGCCTTACCACTGGGTTAGGGGCAAGAGCATTGAGAAGACCCCACACCTATGACCCAGAAATGTAGCCTACAAGACTGAGATTGAACCAGAGAATTCTCCAGCCCCCACCAAGAATCTAACAAGCTTTGAGCAACAAGTAACAGTGGTTACTGCTAAGGGAAAGACAATAGCATGGAGGGAGTTCCCTCTCTGAGATGCAGGCACAAAGGGAAGACCTATTTCTGAGGGTAGGGGAGATGCTGAGAAACCCGCCCCCCAGCAAACCAGCCCCCAGCCTAAGCGCAAGACAAGCTAGAAAGATTTGAAACCTGCACTGAAGGTAACTTTGGCGATGATAAAACAGAAACCCAGCTCAACTTCCAACTGTCTCTGTACCCTACACTACAGGGCTAGCAAAATAAGGGGAATGTGTTCTTTCAGGCATGTCTACTTCCCACACAAGATGCTCAGCTTTCAATCAAAACTTATCACAAAGAAGTCAGCAAAAACAGTACTCTTGTTAAAAGACAAAGCAGTTAGTAAATGCAGATATGTCCCAGATATTGGAACTGTCGGACAAGGAACTTAAAATAACTACAGTTAACAGGTGAAAAGCTCTAGTGCGCTATGAGAAACAATCCAATGAAATGCTAGAAATGAAAACAGAGATGAAGAATTCTTTTGACAGGCTTCTTGGTAGAGCTGAAAAGCCAATAAAACAATCAGTGAACTTGAAGATAGGAGAATAGAAATTACACTAACTGAAATACAAAGAAGAAAAAGACATTTTAAAAAATAGAATAGACCATTCAAGAATTATGGGTCAATATCAAATTGATTAACCCACTTGTAATTGGAATCCCAGTAGAACAAGATAGATTTGGATAGAAGAAGTATGGGAAGACTTAATGGTAGAGAATTTTCCAAAATTAATGAAATATATCAACCTGCAGATCCAAATAGCTCAGGAACTACCAAACTAGGAAAATAACAGCAGGACACACACATCATATTCAAACTACTGAAAACCAGAGATAAAGAGAAAATCTTGCAGGCAGAGAAAAAAACGAAAACATTACATAAGAATTATAGTACAGTTGACCCTTGGGCAACATGGGAGTTTGGGGCACTGACCCCCCCCCCCCATACAGTTGAAAATCTATGTATAACTTCTGGTTCCCTGAAAAGTTAACTACTAATAGCCTACTGGTGACTAGAAGCCTTATCAATAACACAAATGCATGTTTCATATGTTATTTGCATGATATATAATATATACTGTATTCTTACAATAAAGTAAGCTAGAAAAAAGAAAATGTTATTTGAGAAATCATAAGTAAGAGAGAATACGTTTATGGTACTGTACTGTATTTGTAGGAAAAAAATCTTGTATGTAAGTAGAGCCATGCAGTTCAAACCCATGTTGTTCAACTATAGAGCACATTTCTTTTCTTTTTTTTTTAAGAGTTTGATAGTATCTTTTTTTTTAAGATTTTATTTATTCATTTGAGAGAGGGAGTGACAGAAAAAGCACAAGCAGTGGGAGAGGCAGAGGGAGAGAGAGAAGCAGACTCCCTGCTGAGCTGGGAGCCCAACATGGGGCTCAAACCTGGGACCTGGAGATCATGACCTGAGCTGAAGGCAGACACGCAACCACCTGAGCCACCCAGGCACCCTTGTAGAGCACATTTCTAATCAGATTCTATGGGAGCCAGGATAAAATGGAGTGACATGTTCCAAGTTTTGATGGATGGAAGGACTATGCTATATGCATTCGGATTATGGCGCTCATATTTCTTGTGTTTTCTGACACATCAACCTTTTTCTCCACTGAAGGTGTAGTTTAAAGATCTGTATCAGGCTTAAGCAAAGGGCCTTAGAAGATGGAGGGTGACTAGAACACATGCTTGAGTGATACAAGAAAAAGAATATAGCATGCCTGCTGAGTAACTTTTTAGGGGCTGAGGTAACACAGGACCAGAATGATATCATCAATGAGTGGCTGATTTAATACTGAGTGCTTCAGTATTGAGCTCAGTATTGAATATTGAATGCTTCATGTGCCTCATGTTCATTTAGTGTATTATGAATATTTTGTGTCTCTTGGTCCTTCTACCCTTCAAACTCCTAAAACTCTTGTAATTTCCTTCATATATATCTGTATATATATATATACATATATATGTAAATATATACACACACACTTCTTTAGTTCGATCTTTTTTATTGTATATCCCAACTATTCTATTTTTTAACGTCTTATAGGTAACTATCTGTACTTAACCCATCTAATTAATTTTAGCTATATTTTGCAAGCCATTTGACACACTTTGAGTTTCATCCATCCTGCTTGTTTTTCTTATCCTCTGTAACAGAATTAAATATTACTGAATAATACTGCAAACTCACATTAAGAAAATGCTTACTCTTGAGAAAAATTAGAGAATCCTGAACCAAAGAAGACACACCCTCTTCCTCCTTAGGTACTGACCTTGACATCTTTATCTTGTGTCACTTTTGACATCAAGTACTGGGATCAAACTTCTGGGTCTGGAGCAACAGGACCAAAGTCACTGCATTAAAAAAAATCTCTCATTGATAACTCACCCTTTGGTGTAATCTGACAGCATCTCCATCCCCAAGCTGGCTGTTGCCTCCCTTATCTCATATTCCCAGTCTAGACCTTGGATTTAAACCCTAAGCACCCCTGTTTCCATCCTGTCTGTGCACTTCTACCACCTAACGTACCTCATCACCTCCGCATAGTTATACAGCTACTCCTGCCACAGGGTCCACCCCCTGTATAGGTTTCAGTTCGTCAGTAATAAGCTTTAAGGAAACCTTGGCCCCAGCCCACTGCCAGCAAATGTATTGTTACTCACCTTTAGGCGAAAAGGATTTCCCTCTTTTCCGCTGAGCCCAGAATTGGGCTGAAAATACTTCTTAACACCACGTTCCAGGTGGACCATCATAATCAATCAAAGTAGGCAGTTAAGAGAACACCTAATTGCCAACTCGAATCTCTTCTTTCACTATGGATTATTCAGACATAAATTAGTTTAGCCTAATTTAACATGGCATAGCTTTAGACTTCCCCGAGTTATGTCCCAGCTTAACAATTGGCACCTGGTAACTGATTGAAAGCTGTTAAATCACTCTTAATAAATATTCACTTTGATGAGTGTTGCACTGACCATCATGTTCCGAGATCTGCTACAGTTCCCTCAATTTGCTGGCACTTTAACGTCTCCATTATATCCATGCTGTTTTTTCTGCCGAGAATGCCCTTTCTGTCTCAGCTAGATGTATCTTTCTAAAAAGGAATCTGATCACCTGCCTGAATTGCTTAAAAACCTTGCCTGACTCTCTGTTTATTACAGGATAAAGTATACATCTGTCAGCATGGCATAGATGACCCTCTGTGAGCTGTCTCTGGCTTACCCCCTCA
Organism: Mustela nigripes; assembly: GCF_022355385.1. Taxonomy (NCBI): domain Eukaryota; kingdom Metazoa; phylum Chordata; class Mammalia; order Carnivora; family Mustelidae; genus Mustela; species Mustela nigripes. The sequence goes on from NC_081565.1 coordinate 51,289,977, forward strand.
TCCATCTCACATTAGGCTCCTTTCTCCCTTATGCCCTACCATGCATCCATGTCAAACCATCTTCATTTTTCCAAAGTCATCATTCCTCCACACTTTTGTTCAAATTGCTCCTGCTGCATGAAACGTCCTACTAATACCATCTACCTCTTAATGTTTACTCATATTATTTCGAGACTCAGTTTAAGTTATCACCTTCTCTTTGAAGATTTTCATGACCTAAAAAATAACACATGTAACTGATATCTCTTCTGAGTTTGGGGGGGACACAATTTTCCATGGGTCTTTCACATTTCTGTTCATCCCGCCAACAGAATTATCCCCTTTGTTTCAGACTATTTGCTCAAGGCTGTTTGAGGAAACAGCCTTGGGAGACGTAGTCTCTTCCTCTACAGCAGAGGGCAGGTTTATTTACTGTCTAGTATAATCAAGATAATATCTCTCTCTAGGGCAAAGGGCAGGTAGGTTTACTGACCTTTATAAAAGATTCAGGCTCCCTAAGCTCAGGGTTCCTCTCCTGTAATTCAGTGTACTGCATGTTCAGGCATAACCTGGCCCCATGTGCAACACCTAGTAGGAACTGGAGCTTGGAGAATGGGCAGAAATGCTAATAGTCTAGCTACCACTAATGCCATGAATAATATATTCTTTTGTCTCTGATCTAGAAGACTCATGTCTTCTGCCAACATCCATGATATTGTGGCATGAGATAACAGAAAAAAAATACATCTATTATTGGTCATTACACTCAGACTCTGACACAGAGCTCCTAAAACCCTTGTAATTTCTTAAATGATAAGGGCACTAGGTGCGTCTTTTTTATTAGAACGAAATGAGGTGACTCTGGCTGGTCTCTTGGATGGCTTCTGGTCACCAGAAAGACCAAGCCATGATTAGAAACGTGAGATTTTTAGTCTTACCCCCCCCCATTCTGCTAAGAGGGGTGAAGGACTAGTAATGGAGTTAATAATTATGCTACATGAGAAAGCCTCCATAAAATCCCAAAAGTATGGGGTTCAGGGAGCTTTCAGTTTGGGGGAACACATCCATATACCAGGAGGAGGTGCATTCCCAACTCCATGGAGAGAGAGTTCCTGTGCCTGGGACCTTCCCAGATTTTGTCCTCTGTATCTCTTCATTGGGAGATTCATCTGTGTTCTTTATCATATCCTTTAATAAACTGGTACACTGAAGTAAGTGTTTCCTTGAGTTCTGTGAGCAGTTCTAGCAAATAACCAAGTCAAAGGGGGATGAGCTCCTGGGAATCTCCAATTTGTAGCCTAGGGACCTCCTACTTGGAAATGGCATCTAAAATGGGCAGTGGGACTCTTGTGGGACTGAGCCATTAACCTGTGGACTCTGATGCTATGTCCACTTAGTGTCATAATTGAGTTAAATTCTAGGATACCCATTTTGTGTCACAGAGATTTGCTAGCTGTGGGGGAAAATCCCCATACATCTGGTGTCAGAAGTGTTGTGAAAGAGTAGCAGTGTGAGATTAAAGGAGAAACATAGGAGGGAAGAACTGGGTATTTATCCAACTTACAGGGTAAAATCTCAGACCCTTCACAGTTCTTGACAGTGCTGCACTTGAACTCTGTAATACTGCTAGCAAAAACATATCATTTCATTACTCTTCTTAGACAACTACTGTGTGATAGATACTGCAATCTGGCCCTGAGGATAGAAAGCCAAAAAGACATGTTCCTACATTCAAAGAGTTTATATGTCAGTGCAGAAACAGGACACAGACAATTAAAATTCTTCCAGATGATTTACAAGCTGGCCCTTATAAATACACAGAAGACAGAAAACATAAGCCTGTTGAGGAGTTGAAGGAGGTGTACAATGAGGTGGCAGAGATGAGGATTTGCCTGAACAGCAAGAGAAAGGGTATTACTGCCACATAGATCCAAATTCTAATTAACAGAAGTCTGAAGTCTGTTCTAATTATCTCCTGGTGTGTAGCAAAGGATCCCAAACTTAGTAGTATAAAATCACAACCATTTTATTATGTTTGTTGGCCTGTGAAATAGGAGTTCAGAGAGAACAGAGCAGGAACCCCTTATCTCGGCTCCATCAGGTCTTGGGCTTCATCTAGAAACACCACAGAAATCTATAAATGGCTCTGAGTGGCTCAGATGCCAGAGGACTGGAGTCATCTGAAAGTTTCTTCACTCACGTTCTGCTGCTTGACTCATCATGACTCTAAGCCTGGGCTCAACTGGGACTGTGGATAGGAGGATCCACACATAACTCCTCCATGTGGACTGAGAGTCCCACAGCATGGGAAGGAAGCTTCTAGAGAGTAAGTATTCCAGAAAAACCTAGAGTAAGCTGCACAGCTGTTATGGTCTAGTTTTGGAAGCCACTTAAGCATCATTCTTCTATAATCTCTTGGTCAACGTAGTCATTAGCTCACAATGTAGTCATAAGGATTCAAGGAAATGAGACATGTTTATCATGTCATAATTGGAGGAATTTCAAATAATGTGTGGTCAAATTTTAAAACCTACAGGATGTGTTTGGAGAATTATAAATAGTTCATTACTATCGAAGGATAGAGTGCCACAGGGGGGATGCATCTGAACAAGTAGGCAAGGCTATATGTTAAGGAGGGCATTGCTGACCTTGAAACCCCTTACACAGAAGCTTAGATTTGTTCCTGTATGTGATAATACTCATTATCAAGATCACTACAGACAAGGAGAAAAGGTGGTATTTTTTTTTGGTCTTTTCTTTCCATTTTATTTAGTAGTAAAATGATTCAAGATTCTAGCACAAATGCTGGCCCATGGCAAGCTTTGGGATAGATATTTTTGGCTGCTAATAATAGAAAATGCAACTAAATCTGGTTTAAAAAATACAGGTAACTTATTGGTTCACATAAGAAAGTTCTCCCAAGGGAGCCTGGGTGGCTCAGTGGGTTAAGCCTCTGCCTTTGGCTCAGGTCATGATCTCGGGGTCCTGGGATTGAGTCCTGCATCTGGCTCCCTGCTTGGCAGGAGGAGGGAGCCTGCTTCCTCCTTTCTCTCTCTCTGCCTGCTTCTCTGCCTACTTGTGATCTCTCTCTCTGTCAAATAAGTAAATAAAATATTTTTTAAAAAAATAAAGGAAAGAAAGAAAGTTACCCCCCAAAGATTGTAAGCATGGCTTGAACTAGGTTCTTATCACTAGGGTTCCAGCTTCATTTCTCTGTGATTTTCTTGGCTCTGCCCCTCCCTGTGTTCACTTTATCCTCAGATTTCATTTCCTCATGGAGCAAGTACAATTATAATCATTCTGGATCTCATAACTGCATGCCATACCATCCAAAGGCAGAGAGAACACTCTTGTTCTAACATCAGAACCTCCGATTCCCTATACTTTTTAGGACTGGATCAAAGGTTGCATAGGAACCAAGCTGTGTGTCAAAGGAGATGGAACAGTTCACATCACATGCTTCATCTGTAGACTCACAGGGATCCCAGTGTGGAAATAAGAGCCTTGAGGAAAGGAGAAAGATGGAAATGAATGAACAAGTTTACAAATTGGCTGCCTTAAAAATTTGCCAGACAGACAAATAATTTCCAGTGTTAATGATACTTGTGGCCAAACATGATCTCTCCAGTACAAGCATAAACAAAGGTGGATAAGACAATATGATACTGGTAAAAGGTACTTAAGTCCAGAAAAAGGGATAGAGAGTGAGTGAGTGTGTGAGTGATTATGACACTTTTGAACTTGTCCTTCCTTGAAAATGTAAATGGAAAGCTCTGGTATATGTTCTTCCTCCCTAATAATTTCTAAAATTTCCCATGACCTCAACTATCCCTCTAGCATAACTGTGCAACCCATTCTTACCCATCATTTGGCTACCATTTTTCTTACGGAGACACTTCCCTCCAAGGTCACCAGCAACCTTAAGTTTGCCAGATTCAGTGGACATTTTGTAGACTTGTTCCTACAATACTGGCTGCTCTATCTGAAACTCTGAAACTATGAAAAGCTCTCTATGATCTGGATGTCTGCAGCCCCACGCTCTCAGGATTCTTAAAACTTTTCTTCCTTCTTTCTGGTTCTTCTGTCCTGGCTCAGAGCCTTAATTATGAGTGTTTTTCAGAGACCTTTCCTGGTTTTTCTGCTTTTCTTACTCTAGCCCAGCACTGTCCAGGAACTGTGACACATGTGGCTCTTAAGCATTTGAAACATGCTAGTCCAAACTGAAATGTGCTGTAAGTGGAATATATATGCCAAATTTCAATGACTTAGAATAAAAAGAAAAGAAAGTAGTCTCTCATTGTTTTTCTATTGAAAGCATACTGTAATGCTAACATTTTGTATATGTTGGGTTAAATAAAATATATTATCAACATTAATTTCAACTATTTCTCTTCAGTTTATTTAATGTCATTGTTTCTTTTTTCTTCTTTTTTTTAACTTCAGAATTTAAAATTATGTATGTATTTAAAAATACATTTCTACTGGACAGTGCAACTCTAGACTCTTTCTGAGTGATCTCATTCAGTATCATAACTTCTCTCAAAACGATCTAAATCTATTCTCCTTTCTTCCCTGACCTTCAGGTTCCCATATTCACCTGCTGCCTTGGCATTTCCGTATGCGTAACAGGTAATAACAGCAGACACACATATTATGGTTTTCTGTGTGCCAAGCACCAGTCTAAATACTTTGCACATATTAAGTCATTTATAATCTGCCACATCTCTGTGGGGTAGGTATTATTACTATCTTTTCTTTTACAGATGAGGAAACTAAAGCACAGAGAAGAAATACGTCCAAGTTCACAGATCTAATAAGTGGTGAATACCAGACACGTGAAGTTCAGGCCCTTCTCTCTACTCTATGCTGGACAGCCTCTAGCTAGCCCCCACGAAGCCCTACTCCAGCTGTCTATGCTAGTGGGCCTTCTTGCCCTCTGCTAACACTTCCAGACGGGATTGGCCAAGGAGAGATCCCAACAGGAGATAAGAGGGAGAGCCCAAAATGAGGTCAATGTTTAGCTCTTCCTTCACCTTTCTGCAGGGCTACAATAAACTGGTCTCTTCCCTTGTTCCTTGATGGAGGTCACAGTTCCTTGTGGAGCTCAGAGAGCCCTGTCTCCAGGTTCCAGTAGCCTTTCCCTCCAGGTCTTGAACTGATCACAGCATTCTTTCCCCCACCCCACTATTATTAGTCCCAAAGAGCCACTTTATTCCTCATGTACCCACATCTTTGTAAGTAACTTAATTACTAAATCTTCCTCAAATTGCCCAACCTGAACAAGATTCCTGTTTCCTGTGGGGACCCTGACCAAGACATACATGTTCCTTTTCTGTACTCTGTAACTTAGTTTGTGGGACCCATAAATACCCAATCACCTGAGCTAAAACCTGGGACGCATATTCCGTTTTATCCTCCCCTCCCCCATACACAGCTCCTACATCTAACCTTTACAAAGTCTTGCTAATTGTGCTTCCTAATGGTACTGTCACCTTTGGCCTTCACCATCTCTCCCTGCATTAGGGTACCAGCACCCAGTGTGTCCTACTCAAACCCAGCCTCAGTAGCACAGCTGAAGTGAACTCTCTAACACAAAAATTTCAGCAGGACCCTCTCCAAATCCATCCTTGTGTGAAATGCTTCCGTAGGGGCACCTGCATGGCTCATTTCATTAAGCAGTGACTCTTGGGTTCAGCCCAGCTTGTGATCTCATGGTCATGGGATCGAGCCCTGCATCAGGCTCTGTGCTCAGTGCAGTCTGCTTCAGATTCTGTCTCCCTCTGCTCTCTCTCAAATAAATAAATAAAATCTTTAAAAAAAAAAAAAGCTACTGAAATGCTTCCATATCTCCATGCCTCCAACAAGCCTGCTTCCTCTCTAAGACCACATCTTATCAGCATCTGCCTGACATTCATCCTCCAAAGGCAACAGATAGTGGTTCCAAGCTCACACCACTAACACATTGCTTCTCACATCTGTGCTTCTCAGTTTGCTTCTGCTCACCCCCTCCACCGTTAGCCCTACCTGCTGCCAGCCTGGCCAACTCCTACTCATCCCACACTACTCTGTCTTGGGTGATAACTGGCTTAATCTGGGTAAGGATTCTCTTTCTGTGCCGCATGCATGCCATTCTATAGCACATTACCACTGTCTTTTCGTTTCAGCTTCATATGTCATTTCCCCTTGAGGAGGTAGATTCTGCCACCTCAGAATATGCTTTTGGTGTAAGGACTACTTTGCACTAAAGGCATATGAAAAACAGCAGGTGCAGGAGAGACACCTACCTTTTCTTCCTGAAAGAGAGAGATAAAAATCTTATATGAAAGATGCCCTCCCTATATCAAGAAGAAAGACCCATTCTCATCATCAGAGGTGAGGAGCTGAGGCAGAGAGAATTCTGTACAAACAGATGCTATTAAAATACACTCTTCTTTAGTCTTCCCATATGTTTGAGTTCTCTTCCCACAACTGCCTCTCTTCGCTCAACCTAATATATAGGCACTTAGGTTTTGCTATTTCTTTGGGTCTTCATTTCCTTTTGAGAGCTCCTGTGTCACATAAAACTTACATTAAATAAATTTATATGCTTTTCTCTTATTAATTGTCTTTTGTTACAGAGCCCTAGCTGAGAATCGAAGACAAGTAGAGGAGACAATGTCCTTCCCTACACTCCCATTCACCTTCACATCCCCAAGCCTGACCCAGCCCCAGCATCCAGCACCTAGTATATGCCCAGTGAATATTCTGTTGAATGACTATATATAAGAAAAATACTGTATCTGAACACAGAAAATGGAGTCACTAACAAAGGTATATAATTTTTACAATGCAAGTCCAGACTCAACTTTCCCTCAAATTTATGGCAATTCAGGAAACTGTCCTTCTGAATCACCTAATTCACTCTGTATTTAAAGACCCAACCTCAGTTTGTGTGAAATACTTAAAGCCGATGTTTCTGCACTGGGTACCTGTAGAGACCCACTCTACCCCTTAGTATGTTTAATATTTTTCTTCTAATCTTTTCCCCAGATTGTATTCTATAGGTGATTTCTTAGTTTTTTCCTGAGCAGTCTGCTTTTGTGTGCAAGTATCCTTCCTTCAGTTTTTTGTTCCTTATTTCTAAAAGTGCCCCTTTATTTTTTTCTCCTTCACTAAATTTGAAAAATTGCAGAGCTTGGCCCACTGCTTGTCTTACTGACTGTATTTCACATTTTCAAAAGCACGTTATTCTGTTTTGCAAGATGGCGCTTTTTAAAAGATTGGTTGATTGAGGGGCACCTGGGTGGCTCAGTAGGTGAAGTGTCTGCCTTCAGCTTGGGTCATGATCCCAGAGTCCTATGATGGAGCCCCGGATCGGGCTCCCTGCTCTGTGGGAGGACTGCTTCTCCCTTTCCCACTCCCCTGCTTGTGTTCCCTCTCTAGCTGTGTCTCTCTCTGTCAAATAAATAAATAAAATCTTTAAAAAAAAAAAAAAGATGGATTGATTGATTTTAGAGAGAGAGCATGCAAGCAGGAGGAGGGGCAGAAAGAGAGGGACACAAGCAGACTCCCTGCAGAGTGGTGGGCCTGACAAGGGATTTGAGCCCAGGATCACGGATTATGACCTGGGCTGAAACCAAGAGTCGGATGCCTAACCAATGGATCCACCCAGATGCTCCTCACGATGGCATTTAACAGGCCAACTTGACCACTAATCGACACAGAAGATGAGAAGGGAGAAAATGTAGTTACATTTTTTATATTCTTTACTCGTCAGTAATTAAAATCTTAGCAGATGAGGGAATCTTTTAGATTTTCCTATACATTAAAATTATTCTAATTGTTTAAGCTATTTTTCTAAAATAAATATCCTTCATAAAATTCCAAATTTTTTAAGATTTTATTTATTTATTTGAGAGAGTGAGTGAGTGAGAGAGCAAGGGAGCTTGAGTGTGGGAGGAGCGAGGGAGAAGCAGACTCCCCCCTGAGCAGGGAGCCCAACTCGGGGCTCGATCCCAGAACCCTGGGATCATGATCTGATCCAAAGGCAGACACTTAACCAACTGAGCCACCCAGGTGCCCAAAAAAATTGCAAAATTTTAATATCTTTTTTTAAATAACTGGAATTCCACTTGGAAGCCCTATACTATTCTTGGGTTTTCACCTTCCGCCACATCCTTCTTTACTTCACTGGTCTGTGAGTCAATCAAATGTGCAGAAGCAGAGACAAATCCCAAAAGAAATGCTGTGTTTTGCATCCTTCCCAGGCTCTTTAGTCTCCTTCTGAGTCAGATTCCAGCTAAACCAACTAAGCGATGGTAGCTACCAAGATCATTGGCCAAAAATAAATAGATTCTTTCTTCAGGAAAAAGAAATAATCAATATTGTTATTCTACCTTATTACGTTTAGGTTAGAAAATATCCCATACGACGATTGACTTAAATAAAACACTTGACTGGCTTTTTCCAAGGAAATAACTTAACAATAATTACACACCTATGTAAGCACTTGTTCCAGATACAAAAGGCCTAAAGCGAATCTGATAACAAAAGCTTCAGATACTCTTCTGTGGACTCCTTAGTCAGGTGTAACTTAAGAGGGCTAACTCTATGCTCGCCAGGACTATTCATCCCTTCGCTACACTGAGCTGTTTGTTACTGCTGTATCCCTGGGATTATAAAGTTGTGTGGTGGCAGGGTTGGTGACATGAGCTGGTGACCCACGCACTTGCAAGAGCCTTGTGTGCCCATTTATGATCTGCTATTGCGATCTTGAAATTCTTTTTTTTTTTTTTTCTTTTAAGGACATTCATTTATTTTAGAGAGAGAGAAAGAGACAGGGAGCCTGAGCGGGGAGAGGGGCAGAACGAGAGAATCTTTTGAAGCAGACTCACCGCTGAGCACGGATCTCACAACCCAGGAGATCATGAACTGAGCTGAAACCAGGTGTCAGAGGCTCAACCAACTGAATCACTCAGGTGTCCCTGAAATTCCTAATTTTTGAGCAAGGTACCCCAGTTTTCATTTTGCACTGGGCCCCACAAATTATATAGCTAGTCTTGCTGGGAGGTAGGAACTATGAACCATAATTTGGGGGGAAATATATATATACTTAATCCTCTATACATTCTTTTCAGGTTATCAGGTCAACCACACTCCAGAAAACAAGAGGATTCCCTTCCCTCACCTTGGTTATTTTCTTTACGTGGATTATTTTATATGAAGATAAATATAGTATCCTAAAGAGAGAAGGATCAGAAAAAGAAATAATCATGGGATGCCTGGGTGGCTCAGTCATTAAGTGTCTGCCTTTGGCTCAGGTCCTAATTTCAGGGGCCTGGGATCGAGCCCCGCATCAGGCTCCCTGCTCGCCAGGAAGCCTGCTTCTCCCTCTCCCACTACTCCTGCTTGTGTTCCCTGTCCTGCTGTGTCTCTGTCAAATAAATAAATAACATCTTAAAAGAGAGAGAGAGAGACAGAGAGGGGAATAACTTATTTTCTATATTAAAGAAAATGATATTATTTTGGTGGGAATAATGCAGTTAGTGAATTTTTTTAAACTACAGATCTTGGGATCTTTTAGATTCCATTTAAATACATATAAGCCTAAATCACTACAGAAACTTAGAGGGGAACAACTGTGTAAGATTGCTTTATTTTCAGCACTTAAATTGTGATGAAGACTTAAATTTATTTAAATTTCAGGGAAAACTTTCCCCCACAAAATTGATATTGATGAATTCATTAATTTGGTTCTTACCCCTGCTCTACTCTGAGAGACAGTAGAATGTAGTGTGAAAATCAAGGTCTTAAGGACAGATGGATTTGAACCTAACTGAATTTCTTTGAGCACATTTCTTAAAGACTCTGAACCTCACTTTCCTCAACTTTAAAACTGAGTGACTAGGGGCACCTGAGCAGCTCAGTCTGTTAAAAACATCCAATTCTCGATTTTGGCTCGGGTCATGATCTCAGGGTGGTGGGATCGAGGCCGGCATCAGACTCTGTGCTCAGCATGGAGCCTGTTTATGATTCTCTCTCTGCCCTTCCCTGACTCCTCTTAAACAACAACAACAACAACAACAAAAGCAAAACAAATAAAAAACCACCCAAAACAAAGCAAACTGAGTGACTCATAGGGTTGTTGGAAAAATTAAACAAGATAGTACATGTAAAATATATGCTAAAGTACCAGGATTTGAGCCCGCTGCAATTGTTATTGTTGTTGTTGCATTATTATTAATATTATTCCTCTCTCTTCTAGTGGAATGCCTGTTGAAAATGACCTCATCTTTCTGTGAGCTTGGATAAAGTATTTGACATATGGGGGCTACAGTATCCTTATTTGTGAAATGGTTGTTAACCTAGCATGGCATCTAGGAGGTATAGGCAGTCAGTAGACCATACAGGGAAAGTCGGATTGGGTTCAGGACTTTGGGAACGTGTGGCACACATCAGGACATGTACATACAACTCCTGCAGAGCAGTCCTCATCTCTTACTTTAGTGTGAACTGTACTGACTTTTTTTTAAAGGTTAACTTCCCTGACCATGTATGAGAAATAACCAAAATACTTTCAGTTCTCCAAGCATTTTCATGCATTATCTCATTTTACGAGGTCATGCAGCTGGAAAATGTGAGTCTGTTATCCTGACTCTAAATTTTTTATCTTTCTTCTTCATCACCTACTTATTTTATCAAATACTGGGAGACTCGTTATAATGCTGTCTTCAGGAAAATTATTTGAGTGAGATTACTTATAATAGATAGGTAAAAGCACTCTCTAGTCAAGAGGTGTTCAGCGCTCAGAAACTAAGCTCCCCTCTGGCCCCAGCTGGTGTCCCTGTGTCATAAGTTTGTCAACAGGAGAGAACAGGATCTGGATTGGGAATACAGAGGGCCATACCCAGAATCAATAGGGACTTAGTGAAGATAAATTTTCTTGTGTCTCCGTTCTATCTAAAGTCAGGTCTGAATTTATGTAATGGTATTGGTTTAAGTTCTTAATTAAAAAAAAAAAAAAACCTTATTATGTCCTTGTTAGCTAGCAGCAAATAAGAGCAACCCATCTCCATGGTAAAAGCTCTTGTCTTTTTATAAAATGTTCCCCATGGTAGACAGTACTTGGGAGGGATTTGTCTTATCCCTCAGTGCTCTGTCTCCCGGTTGCAATCCCATGCATCTGGCCCCAGTCCTCTACTTGATTATGAAACCCTGTGCTCTAGTCCAAATCCACCTTCTTCAGGTGACCTTGGGGCCAGTCAGACAGGGCCTGGGAACTCTCACAGGGCTACCCTCCTTTAGATGTTTATTCTTTCCATCAATAACACATGAGTGCCTTCTCATCACACCTTCCCGTCTCCAACAGGGCCCACTGGGTATGGGCCACATTTTAAGATAACACTCCACATTATTTTCTTGGTGATCATCTGGGGAAAATTAACTCTTCCTTCAAGCCACAAAATTATGAGAAATGGCAGAGCGAGTTCTCATCACAGGTTTAGTTAGAGCTCCTCTTTGTTACATACTAAGCATTGGCACAATTTGTGTAAGGGTGGTAATAAACATAAACCAGTCATGTGAAAACCATTGCTGCCTAGGTCATAAAACTTTTGGATTTTATCCTTTAATTCTCTAACTGGCCCCTCTAGAAGCTTCCATATGGGATTATTTTTTTAAATTTAGTTATAGAGTTTTGACCTCCTCTGGTATAAATGAAACAAGAAAACATTATGCTTCCCTTTTTCATCTTGCTGCCAGCAAGCTCTGAGATGTTATGAGAATAATAGCAACTCTTGTGGTTAGCATATTTGCCTCCTCCTTTCCTTTGTGCCTCTTTTCCATTTTATCATCTTTTCAAGTTGGTTCAAGTAGTTTTTGAAAAAGGTAAAAATAAACCATTACATATGTATGCAAAGAAGGTTTAGAGTTTTCCAAAGGTTTTCAAATACACCCTCAGAAAGAAAAGGATCCCGAATATCTTGCAGTATACTTGGGGAATAAAGAGGCGACCAAACCTATCTCATCCTCAAATCCATAACCTGGAGTTGTGGTTCTCCAGAATTTTGTCTCAGTAGGTCTGGGAAGAGGCCTGAATAGTTGCACCTCTAATCATCTAATAGGTGATATTGATGTTGCTGATCAGGGACCAAAATCTGAGAACTATTCACCTGAAGGAACTTCTTGTCCTGTTAGAGAGACAGACACATAAGTAAGGAAGATATTGATATAAAGTCTACTTAAATAAAGAGACAAAATAAAGGATAATAGGAAGTAGGCACCCAGGAGTAACACAAATATTGGAGAGTATAAAAGTCCAAAAGCATGGGGAGGCCCACAAGTCTTTGGAAAGGAAATGAGGTCTGACCTGAGCCTGAGATGAAAACTAGGTGGGAAGGGCAGGTCAGGCAGGAGGTAGCGTAAGTCCGGAAGCATGGCTAGTGAATGGTGTCCACAGAATGAACAATCCAAAGAGCTCAGTCAACATTTGTTGAATAAATGAAGAGCAAAGAGATCTGATCTGTGGAAGCAACAATTCTCCTCCAAGTAACAGTGGAAGGATCATGCAGATGTGATCAAGGAAAGCCTGCACTATGATGAGTTTTGAATATGAAATCATGAGGTTTTAATATTTTAAAGCAATAAGAATTTGTTGACATTTTAGGTTGACTTGAGTAAGTAGAATTTTAATATTATATTATATATATAAATAATATATATATGTAGGTCGGTAGGTATTCTATATATTAATACTAACAATTAGCCGGCACCTGGCTGGCTCAGTGGGTAGACATGAGACTCTGGTTATAAGTTCTAAGTTATAAGCTATAAGTTATAAGTTCAAGCCCCACAGTGAGTGTGGAGATGACTTAAAAATAAAATCTTTTAGGGGCGCCTGGGTGGCTCAGTGGGTAAAGCCGCTGCCTTCGGCTCCGGTCATGATCGCAGGGTCCTGGGATCGAGTCCCGCATCGGGCTCTCTGCTCCGCAGGGATCCTGCTTCCTCCTCTCTCTCTCTCTGCCTGCCTCTCTGCCTACTTGTGATCTCTGTCAAATAAATAAATAAATAATCTCTATAAATAAATAAAATCTTTTAAGAATATTAATTAGTTACTATCAACATATAGTATTAATTATATTATTAAATATAGTAAACTGAATACTATTGATATTATTGACTTCCTGTGGCTTACCGCCCATAAAACAATGCAAAGGAAGAGAGACATTTCAAATGTGGCATTAAAAGGAACAGGTCATAGACTGGTATACAGAGGAGAAGAGAAAGCCAATGCAAGTCCATATATTCAAGTCTGGGTGAGAAGAAGAAAGAAAAAATCACTAACATAAGGCAATGTGGAGTAGGGGAGAGGTTTGGGAGAAGAGATGATGAGTTTTGTTTTAAAGCAAGATACCGGAAACGGGGTGGGGATTGGGGGTAGATGTCCAGTAAGCAGCAGAGGTGACGGCTTCGGTTTTGTGAGAACACAGGGCTGGAAGAGTGGAGACAGTCTCACAGAGGTAACATTCTGGTCATAGGAAAGGCGGTGATAACCCCCATGCCATCCTTCCTGCCCACGCCCCCCCCCCCATTCCCATGCATCTCCCTCAAGCTCTGACAGCTCTGGTAACTCAGCTGAAAACCTTGCCTCAGCCCCAAGACCTGGGCTGTCAGGGAGCCTCTCCTCAGTTGCAAAGAAACACACTTGCAGATGGCCAGCTCTAGCCTGGGTCCAGAGGCCAAAGGGCTTCGACAGACTTCCCAGGGCCTGGAACTGAGCAGCTGGATCCCACAGCCACCCTGGCAGGCCTCAGCTGGCGGCAGTGGATGCGATGGCAGCAAAGCCCTCTGTCACCACACCCTGGGGGCAAGTCCTGCCAAGAGGGGGAAAGATCAGGCCAGAACTGGGGCCCAGGCAGGCAAATAGCTCGTGCTCGATTTTTCAAATGCAATTGGAGGCGAATCAGAAGATGTTACTCTAGTAACCAAGCCCAGCAGGAGCGTCAAGGGAGGGGTGAAGGGAGTCACTGAGGATGGTTCAGGGTCAGGAATTCCCAGGGGCCTTGTGGTGAAAAGGGAAGACTAAAGGGAATCCAGGGGAGGTGAGAATGCAGAGTTCCTTCAAGTTTAGAGACGAGGTAGAAAAGAGAGAGACATGAGAGGTAGAGGCAATTTTTTTGAGAACAGGAGGATTTGGCAAACTGGGGGCTGGAGGGCAATGCTGAAGGGGTTAGTTTTCACCAGAATGAAAAGACTTAAGATTATACACAGGGACTTAGAGTAAGGTGGAAGAAAACAGGCTCCTAGAAGACTTACGAAGTGCAATAAAGGAAAAATGAGTAATTCCTTCTATCTTTGGAGTATTTCTTCCATCTACACGCGTGTCAGATCCCTGTGCACAATTCCCACGTGCTACGGACTGAGAATTAGCATAGCCCTGCTGTGCAAACAGCTTCCAGGGTGCTCCCGACATTCAGCCAGTTCGGAGAACTGGTGCAGTAGCTACGGAGCAGGTCATCTGATTCAGGGGGCTTTCTGGTCTTCCTGCTGCAACAGAGGAGAAGTGTGGGAGATGAGAAGGAAAGGGGCTTTGTGGGACCAAGGGCAGAGTGGCAGGATAAAAAATAGAAAGCAGACTGTTGAAACTTTGTTGTGTTTCAAGACTGGGGATCTGGAAAGTAGCAAGAAAAGCCCTGATCATTAAATGCCAAGGTAATATACCAGTAAGATCAGAAGGAGGAAATGGGACACAATGAAATTTACGCTTTGAAATTATACTTTGGAAATAGCCTGAGAAAAGAGAGGACTGATGTGCTTATTAAACCCTCCTATCTGTGGAAAGTTCCCGAGTACCCGCTAGGTGCCAAGTACAATGTGAGTAGTTTTGTAGTCATAATTTTATTTAATCATAATAAAGACAGCATAAGGCAGGCATTATCACTATTTTCCTGGGAGCAACTTGTGCTCTGAAAAGTCAAATACCTTGTCTAGATTTCTGATCCAAGACTGCGTTCTTTCTGTGATGTGGTCTTGCCACCACAGAAAATTTTGTGTTCCTATCCCTGTTTCTGAAAACCACGCTAGTGGAGATGGTCTTCCTGATAGCCTTACTTCTACTTCTGCAGCTTGCTGGGCTGGAGGAACACCAAGATTGGCCATAGGAAGGAATGATGCAATTTATCACACTTTCATTTATGACAACAGGGTACAGTGCTTATTCCATTACAATAAAGGGAGGAATTAAACAAATGCATGGGTTACAGTCTTGCTTTTCTTCTAAACTAAGAAATATGAGAAAAACAAAAGCAGACTTTGATCTCTCACCATGTTCTGTAAAGACATATTGCTTTAAAGTCAGAGTGAGTCAGCCAAAGAGAGGTCATTCTCAGCTTTTCCTGAAGCTCTGTTTTCTCAAGCATACTCCCAAATATTAGACCCTTAAAAAAAAGGGTTTATGATGTCCAAAGTAAACCAGCCAGAGGCAAGAGTAGCACTCAAATGTCTTTTTAATCATTACTTCTTTTCCTTCCACTTCTCAGCACATAAACCTAACTGCCAACCCACCAGGTGGTGGTGACAAGCAATTTAATAACTTCGATAAATGTAAGGACATCGATATCGCCAATGTATGAAAATATCTAATTGTCGTCCAAAGGAACGAAATATCACAATGAAAACCTGAAAATAATACTTCTAATTTTTAAAGTTTATTTTTGAAATACAAATATGTGTGTACAAATGTGTATGTGCATATCCAAACACACACACACACACACTCCACATAGGCACACACACACACACACACACTTTTTTTTTCTTCAGTTCTAACATAGAACACATGGTCTAAAAAAAGGTAACCTTTCCAACTTCAGAGGCAGTACCAGTGGGCAGGAAGAAAAGAGGGGCTCTCTGTCAAGTTTGGGTGTGACCTTGGGTCTCTGTGTTCTTTAAGGACCAGAACAAAGGCGTGCGGAGGGCCAGGCAGCCTTGGTTATGTTGGCAGTCGAAGTCCAACATGCCCTGTTTTCATCCTCCTTGGATAGGACCAGAGTGCCAGGTGTGATTTTTTGGTTCCCTGCCCAGGTTTGCAGGGATTGCAAGTAGTGCCAGTCACATTCAGTCCTGGCCAGAAAGAGCATCTTGATCGTAAGCATATTGTACTGAGAGGAGGCCCCAGCCAGGCACAGAGCTTGGAAGACAGAGAATTCCAGGCACCCTTTTAGGGATAAGACAGAATATCCTTAGGACCCGAAGGAAAAAGTCTTCATTTTGATTTACCCTGGCAAAGAGCAAAACTGTAAATTTTTCACTTCAGTTGCATGTGTCTTTCTCATAAAGCTCAATCCCAAGAACATTCTTTGTCCTTCCGTTTTTGCCTGGGTAGGCTTTAACATGGAAAACTGAACTGTTTAATTGCTCTTATGACTTCTTGAAGTACTATCATTTCCTTAAAGGTAAAAAAGAAAGGAAACCAATATTCTGCAGACCATTCCATCACTAACAATGTTGAAACCTTGAAAAAATTGACTGATCCTTCCTAAAATGGGCACTCATTCATTCAAAAACGTTTCTCTTCTTTTAAGTCTTTGGGCAATTTAAAAAAAAAAAAAAAGGAGTAACCCATATTAAAATGATTAAGTATAAGGATGTTTGCTATTATAGAGACAATGCTTTAGAACTAAATAGATGTAAAAGTGAAACTTTTACTCATTGTGAAAGAATAATCGTGATGTTTTCATTTTGAAAATATATTCTGCAAATGAACTTCTCAAAATATATTCTTTAAGTCCTCAAGAATGTATGACTATGGAAAAAAATAATTACCTCTTCAACTTGAGAGGAGGAAAACTGTTGGAACAGTTTAGGCAATGCCTATCCAATAAAAAAAAAAAAAAAATGTTTCTTGGACCAAAATTCATTCTCTAAACCTTCAAAAGCCTATCATTTATCATTAATTTTGAAATAAAACAGGAAATACCTGTACTCAGAGAACCTTTGAAAACAAGCAGAATAATTGGCAAGGAATATTTTGGGAGGCACTACAATAATGTAATGCCTGGATTAGTCTTGCAAAAAAACATGAAATTATAGCTGGGAGGCATATGGAACTAAAGATTCAGCATTCCAATGCTGAGCACTGTAACTCAGTTCTCTTGATATTCTGACATATTATTTAACAAAAAGCACATGGAAGATGTTCCCAGAACCCAACTGCAGAGGTCCTATGTGAATCAAACTTCCACCGCTGAGACAGAGCGCACAGACAGAACTGGCACAAAGCAACTGGGCTGTGGTACCACATTTTGACAACGAGGAAAAACACTTTTAAAACATGTTATGTGCGGGGTGCCTGGGTTGCTCAGTCAGTTGAAGCATCCAACCCTTGATTTCAGCTCAGGTCATGATCTCAGGATTGTGAGATGGAGCCCTGTATTGGGCTCCACCTATTTTAAGAGTCTCTCTCTCTCTCCCCCTCTGCCCCACCCCTGCCCTACAAAAAAAAAAAAAAAAAAAAAAAAAAAAAAAAAGAAAGAAAGAAAGAAATCCATGTTATTTGGGAGTGTGTGTATACAAGTGTGTATGTACGTAATCCTAGCCAACTTCTTTCAAAAAAGAACTCGGAGATGGATGAATTTGCCTTTCAATTTTTTTTTAAGATTTTATTTATCTATTTGACAGAGAGAGAACTCACAAGTAGCCAGAGAGGCAGGCAGAGAGGGGCGGGGAGGCAGGCTCCCCGCCGAGCAGAGAGCCTGATGTGGGGCTTGATCCCTGGACCCTGGGATCATGAACTGAGCTGAAGGCAGAGGCTTTAACCCACTGAGCCACCCAGGCGCCCCTTGCCTTTCAATTCTAATATTAATCTTTGGGAAGTAAAAGTCTATAGGATTATCGTTGCTAATATTAATCTTTGGGAAGTAAAAGTCTATAGGATTATCGTTGTGCTGTGCATCAAAATATCCACACTTTCTCTTCCCCAAATAGACCCTGGATTTTCCTAACTCTGTGTCTTTTTTTTTTTTTTTTAAATAAGCTTCACACCCAACATGGGGCTAGAACTCATTACCCTGTGATCAAGAGTTACATGCTCTACTGACTGAGCCGGTCAAGTGCTCTCCCAACCTGTTGCCTTAACTTAGAATTGAAATGATATCTTTTTCAATGGTATCTGCAACTAAATATGCTCTCCTTCATTCTGTATTCCCCCCCTTTCTTAGGGCACATTTTACTTGACAATGAATTAAACCTATTAACTACACATTCCTCTCTTCTTTCCATCTTCCCTCACTGCTACAAACTCTAGATAGCACATTTTTTGGAGGAAATGTATTCTTTTCAACTATGTAATAGTGCTTAGTACATAAAATAAATAGAATAAAATTCCTGGTACCCACCTGCTTTAGATCATGACCTGAGGCAAAGGCAGATGCTTTAGAACAATGGGTAATCTTAAACTACATTTGAGAAAACAGATGGGGAGAAAGGTAGTTCTGTTCTTTTTTTTTTTTTTTTTTTTTTATTTATTTTTTTTTAATTTTTTATTTTTATAAACATATATTTTTATCCCCAGGGGTACAGGTCTGTGAATCACCAGGTTTACACACTTCACAGCACTCACCAAATCACATACCCTCCCCAATGTCCATAATCCCACCCCCTTCTCCCAAACCCCCTCCCCCCGGCAACCCTCAGTTTGTTTTGTGAGATTAAGAGTCACTTATGGTTTGTCTCCCTCCCAATCCCATCTTGTTTCATTTATTCTTCTGCCCACTTAAGCCTCCATGTTGCATCACCACTTCCTCATATCAGGGAATGAGCAACTCTATGGCAATAAATTTGACAATCTGGAAGAAATGGATGCATTCCTAGAAACATATAAACTACCACAACTGAACCAGGAAGAAATAGAAAGCCTGAACAGACCCATAACCAGTAAGGAGATTGAAACAGTCATTAAAAATCTCCAAACAAACAAAAGCCCAGGGCCAGACGGCTTCCCGGGGGAATTCTACCAAACATTTAAAGAAGAACTAATTCCTATTCTCCTGAAACTGTTCCAAAAAATAGAAATGGAAGGAAAACTTCCAAACTCATTTTATGAGGCCAGCATCACCTTGATCCCAAAACCAGACAAGGATCCCACCAAAAAAGAGAGCTATAGACCGATATCCTTGATGAACACAGATGCGAAAATACTCAACAAAATACTAGCCAATAGGATTCAACAGTACATTAAAAAGATTATTCACCACGACCAAGTGGGATTTATTCCAGGGCTGCAAGGTTGGTTCAACATCCGCAAATCAGTCAATGTGATACAACACATCAATAAAAGAAAGAACAGGTAGTTCTGTTCTAACTTTCACCCCATCCCCACAGCCCCAGCGCCCAGCACTGAAAAGACATATTGCTCAACCATTCTAATCTGCCTCAGAGGTTAAGGGATAGTTACGCAGTCATTTGTTTACAAATATTTATTGAATACCTACTGCATGCCAGGTGTTCTAGGTGCTAAATTAAAAAACAAAAAACAAAAAACAAAAAACTTTTCAACCCATAATGTGTATAACACATTGCACCTATGAAGTAAGCTTGTTTAGGGTGCCTGGGTGGCTCAGTTGGTTAAGCAACTGCCTTCAGCTCAGGTCATGATCCCAGAGTCCTAGGTTGGAGTCCCACACCAGGTTTCCCCTGCTCTACAGGGAGCCTGCTTCTGCTTCTCCTTCTGCCTTGCCACTCCCCCTGCTTGTGCTCGAGCTCTCTCTCTGTCAAATAAATAAATAAAATCTTAAAAAAAAAAAAAAAAGAAAGTAAGCTGGTTTAATTCATGGCAGTGGGAAATAGGATTGTCAGATAAAAATACAAGATGCCCAGTGAAATGTGAATTTTGGACAAACAACAATAAATTTTTGCGTAATACATGTCCTGCATTATCTGGGATATACTAAAAATTCATTATTGTTGACTGAAATTCAAATTTCATTGGGTATCCCATATTTTTATTTGCTACATCTGGAGACCTTAGTGGTAAGGGACTGGCCATACTGCTACCTTCCCTCTACAGGAGCTAGCTGGGGCTGGGAGAATGAAATCCAGGACAAAGGGCCCTGAGTGTAGCAGGCTGGCATGGGGAGGATAAGGTTTTCAAGTTGCACCAACAGATAGCAAGGGCAGGGAATTGAGAAGTAGGAGCTGGTTATTTTGCATAATAAAATTACATAGTTATTATTGGGCAGATACTGAGTAAGAAAAAGGAAAAGAAGGGACACCTGTCTGGTTCTGTCAGTGGAGTATGCAACTCTTGATCTTGGGATTTTGAGTTCAAGCCTCACAATGGGGTAGAAATTACATAAAATCTTTTTAAAAAAGATTTCATTTATTTATTTGAGGTGAGAGAGACAAAGAGCGAGAAAGAGCACAGGCAGAGAGAAGAGGGAGAAGCAGGCCTTCTCTGCTGAGCAGGGAGCCCAATTTGGGGCTCGATCCCAGGACCCTGGGATCGTGACCTGAGCCAAAGGCAGATGTTTAACTGACTAAGTCACCCAGGTGCCCAAAAATAAAATCTTTAAAAAAAAAAAGAAAGAAGAAGAAGAAGAGGAGGAGGAGGAGGAGGAAGAAAAAACAAAAAGGAAAGGAAGGAAAGGAAAGCATTTGGGTAAGGAAGTAGGAGGCTGAAACCCAAACAGAAAAGCCCAGTTTTAGTGGTTCACACTTCTGTGATAATTGTTCTCCTTCATCTTCCCAAATGTATGGCAAAGTCCACTGCAAATGCACATTTACGTGTATATCAAGAGAGGAAGAGGAATGTTTTAAACAGTAATGCTCACATCAGTCTTCAGTGCTTTAACTAATTCTTTGAGGTTCTAGCCATACATCTTTACTGTGGACATAGGGAAAGTAGGCCAATACTTCTTGGTTCCGTTGTACTTTGTTCCTGGTACCCAGCTGAAGCTGCAGGATGCTTGGTCTTGAGAAGCTGGCTAAGAGAGCTCCTCATCCAGAGGCTGGGAATCTGGGTTAGTTCTTGCCCAGGGTCCTAGGACCAACCCACATATTTGCAATAAGTACCCAGAAGAAACCTACCCTGCGCTTCCTAGAAGCCAGTAAATGTCTGCCAAACTTCATGTCTGTGAATCTTACTCCAGGGGCATGTAGAAATCAATTTCTACTGATGGTTTCCACATGCTGAAGCCAGTAGCTTCAGATGACAGATTCCTAAAAGCCATCACAAAAAGATAAGCCATATCTGCCTGACCTTTTTGGATCAGGGCTCTCAGTTACCTGGACTGGCTCTATACCCTTTGGGTCTCTGAGATTCTGTATTCCAGCTGGCTGTCAGGTGGATGTCCCGCTGGCCCCATTTCCTGCTCTTCTTTGGCTGGACCCTTTTGGACAGGCTTGAGTCCACTCTTCGTCCATGCTAGGAAGGCTTGCTCTCTCCCAGCCTGCCATTCTGAAGCCTTGCTTTTACTCTGTTCCTTCAATTTGGAACTCTCCCCCCAAATATTGGAACCTAAAATATACTGGATTAATCATGCTACAGTCTTTCAGCTTCTCTCAGAGATGACGTCACCCACTCCCTTTTTGTCCCACACCCAGCAATCTCCTTCCCTTGAGCCTCATGGCTCCCTCCCTCAACCTTAGCTGATAAGTGTATCTTGTCACCATCCTTGTCTCCTGGGACCCGAACACAGACAATCGGACACTCCCCTAATGCCATATACCACACTCAGTCCTGGAGCTAGGAATGATATGCCTTAGATAAAGCATTAGAACTGCTACCCTCCACCTTCATGAGAGAGTGGGTTCAAGGAAAAGACCACACACAATTCATGCTTCTTGCTGTGGCAAACTAACTTGGTGGCTGCAGATGATCAAAATATATGCCTTGCTCACATACACCATGGGCTGACAGCTGGCTTCTCCACAACTTAGAAACACTGAGACAAACGTCCATCCATACTGTGTCTCCGTGATCTCCTAGGGCTTTGATTTATGTGCACCCAGCCCACTCATGGGAAAAGAGAGGATGGAGAACACAACACATACCCAATTCTTAAATGTCTTGGGTGGAATCACATTTTCACTTAGACATAAGGAGCTGGGAAATGTTTGTGGCCAGCTGTCCAGGGACAACTTGTCATCATGGAGGTCCACATCATGCCGTTTCTGCCACAGATGGTAAGCCTCAACTGCCTCAGTCAAAAGCTTCCACGCGAAGAAAAAATTAGTATGTTGGGGCACCTGGGTGGCTCCAATGGTTGCGTGTCTGCCTTCAGGTCAGGTCATGATCCCAGGGTCCTGCGATCAAGCCCCGCATCAGGCTCCCTGCTCAACAGGGAGCCTGTTTCTCCCTCTCCCTCTACTATTCCCTCTTGTTGTGCTCACTCTCTCTCTCTGTCAAATAAATAAATAAAATCTTTTTTAAAAAAAGAGTATACTTTAGGAGCACCTGGGAGGCTCAGTGGGTTGAGCCGCTGCCTTCAGCTTGGGTCATGATCTCAGGGTCCTGGGATCGAGCCCCGCATCGGGCTCTCTGCTCTGCAGGGGGCCTGCTTCCTCCTCTCTCTCTCTCTGCCTGCCTTTCTGCCTGCTTGTGATCTCTCTCTGTCAAATAAATAAATAAAATCTTTAAAAAAAGAGTATACTTTAAAAAAATTAGTATGTTACACTGTGAAGATAGCTTTCTTCAAACAGACCAAATAAATAGTGAATAAAAAATATATTTGGAGAAAGAATGGAAAGCAAAGTGGTTTGAGAATACTCAGAGTATTTTATCCATAGTGTACCCTTCCTCTTATATATAACAGTATACATAGCTGTATGTATCTGATTTACCAATCTCCTATAGTTAAACATAGATGACTGAGATACAAGAGTATTTAACTGGTTTCTTAACTACCCGTAGCTAAACACACCTAGCTAGATAAAGTAGACTGAAGGGATATCAAGGCTTTCTCATTTTTTGTCATTGAAGATGGAGTAAAAGTACAAGGGTATATAGGTCTAAGAAGACTTGGCTGAGCAGACATGCCTACTATGTCTCAGTCATCCTGGGCATAAAAACATTAGAACAATAAGCAGTGTCCCCGTTCTCAATAATGGATAATGGAGTAAAAAGTGCATGTCAGCGTGGTCCCATTCTTGAAATTACACAATCCTGGGTTTATCCTTCCAAAAGAAAAGGCTGGATGTAAGAATCTGCTATGGGCATATTAATAAATGGGCAGATGGTTGCCTACATGATACACTTGAAAATGTATGTATGGTCCTTGATGGAAAGTCATTTTCCATTACTTGCTTGACTTGGAAGGCCACAAGTTACTGTTAAGTTAACACTTGGAGCCAATATTGGGCATAATCACTCTTAGCAGTGTAGCAGAAAGAAGGCCTAACTGAATAGACCAGAGGGCCAAAAATTGAAAGGCAATCAGGGAGGTTTTGCTGGGCTGGCCCTGTAAGTAGGAGTCATCCTGGAGTTATCCCAAATTAGGAGTGAAGAAAAATTACTACTTTTAGTGTTTAAGGCTATTGCAAACCTCTGCTACTCCTGAGAATGGACCCAATCCCCTGGCATATTGGGAAAAAGGAATCTTACAGAATAGATTGTGACACTTTCTTCAGAATTTGGAAGTTGAGTTATTGAGTCAAACAAGATTTTTTACACCATGGGCATGGAAATTTGGCATGAGGGCCATTGAGAATGGCAATGTGCAGGCTTTCCCCCAGGCTGCCAAGCATATCAGGTACTTTTTCAGACTCCCCTAACCCACCACATCTTTTGGTTTTCCCTGTTTGAACTCAGCTCTTATAGGAGGCTTGTCATGGAAGATCCATGAGCTAGAAATAATACCTCCATTCTCCCATTTCTCTTTGTGGACCTCTTTTATTGCATTTACTGTATTTTATGGTGAGTTATTATTTTTGTGCTCCTTATTTCTCTTACTCAGTGGGAAACTGTTGGCAGTAAACTGTGGTGGTTAAGGACACACTCAAGAGTCAGATCTAGAAGAGCTCCACCCAGGCCACTTAATAACTGTGTGTCCTCTAAGCAATAGCCAACTTCTCTAAACCTTGATTTCCTCCCCTGAAAATGGATATTGAATAGTACATGAAATATCAATAGCAGGATACTTGGAATACAGCATGCATGAGCATTAGGTAGTCTTCTTAGACACTTTTCCTTTGTTAGTTAATGTAGTAATTTCAGTCTCAAGAAGCCAGTGTTCTTAAAGCCATTTCCCTGAGGAGAGCTTTGCATTGCAGAGGTTACATAAACTTTCTCAAGGTTACATAGCTAGTCAGTAGAAGAATCCGAATTTGAATGCAAATTGTGTCTGGGCAACCTCTCTTTCTAGGACAGCAAGGAGCCTCTATTTATTCACATCAATAACTGACTTATACTGTGAGGCTATTTTTTAAAAGATTTTATTTATTTATTTATATATTTATTTGAGAGAGAGAGAGAGAGCAAGTAGGGGGAGAGACATAAGGGGAGGGAAAGGGAGAGAATCCCAAGTTACTCCACACCGAGCGCAGAGCCCGATGCAGGGATTGATATCATGACCTGTGCCAAAACCAAGAGTCAGACACTTAACCTACTGAGCCACCTTGGTGGCTCTATACTGTGAGGTTTTAATGACAACTTTTGTGTGTCTTCCCCCCCACCCCATGAAACAAAAAGGCTCCAGTAGGGATGGACCTTGGCTCAAGTATCCCTGTGTTCTTCACAGAAATGGGATTGAATATGCATTCAATGCTTTATAACTTAAAAATTGAGAACAAATACTATTCTTAATTCTGAGCACTGATTTGTTAATATAAGAAAATATTTAAATTGTTCTCATACCAAAATAGTTCACTGATGTCATAAAGCTGGAGTTCCTAAATTTGTAAAGTTCAGGAAGGAAATAATTAAATTACATTTTCTGAAAAAGTACTTAGTTGTCTCTAAATTTTATTTTTCTGTAGTTTAAGAGTCAAAGCCTAGAGAACACCTAATTTAATTTTGTGGACATTTCCCCCAAAGAGTTCATATGATGATGAACTTTTAGCAAATCTTGCTAAAAATCTCTTCAGTTTAGGGACACCTGGGTGGCTCAGTTGGTTAAGCGGCTGCCTTGGACTCAGGTCATGATCCCAGGGTCCTGGGATTGAGCCCACACTGGGCTCCCTGCTGGGCAGAGAGCCTGCTACTCCCTCTCCTTATGCCTGCTGCTCTGCCTACTTGTACTCTCTATTTCTGTGTCAAATAAAGAAATAAAATATTTTTTTAAAAATCTCTTCAGTTTCGTTATTCTCGCACCAAAAAAGAAAGGGAGACAATGGAGATTTTAATACACTTAAATAACATTCTAATGAAAAACTGATTTTTAATTTTTAAGTAGCTTACTTTGCAAAAAGAAAAAAACGTAGTTCCTTTTTATCACTCCACTTTATTCTTCTACAAATTCTATCACAGTCATAAAATGGTAATTTACTGGTGTTTTAAAGAGAGTATTTCAACCAAGAGAGAATTAAAATAACAAACAATTGCTTTTAATTATTTTCTTCTCAGACACTAACCATACTTCTGAAATTAATTTATACCATTACAGAAAATATTTTAGCTCTGAAATATTGATATAGTCTTTATTCCAGATACTTTAAAACTTTTCTCAGTTGGTCCCAGGCATTCATTTCAATAGAGTTTTTCTTTGGTCACTCAATAATTCAACCAACATTTACTGAGTGCCAATTACACGTGAGGCACTATGCTCAGTGCTGAGAGACACAAGGCTGAAAACATACATTCCCTACACTCAACAATCTCTCAGCAGACATTTAATGAATAATTTTATTTTTCTGTTATAGTAAAATAAGCAGATACAAATTCCTCTAAGCATCATTAAATAACCTCTATTTTAAACATGTCTCTCTTGATGTAAGACTCCACTATTTAATGCACTCAATGCACTGTTGAAAATTTTTAACCCCGAATCTGAGGTTTTATTAGTTTCATCTCAAGCTACATTTGCTGATACCAATGAAGGGTTTTTGTCATTTTTTCATCTGATAAATATTTAACTGTCATTGGGTAGAAGGCAACATGTTCATTTCTGTACAGGCTAAAATCCACCAGTAAGTGGATGCAAAAAATTTAATGGAAAATGTCGGGGTCTGAGCTGGGACTTTGGATAAATAAAAAGGAAAACACATTTTCCAGTTACTGGCACTTGCATCAGGGTTAATGAGGATGATACCCATCTAACTGGATGAGGATTTCCTGTTCTCAAGGGATTTGCCAGCCACCAAGCCAGGTATATATTACTAAGTAGGGTTTTTTGGTTTTTTTTTTTAAAGATTTTATTTATTTATTTGACAGACAGAGATCACAAGTAGGCAGAGAGGCAGGCAGAGAAAGAGGAAGAAGCAGGCTCCCCACTGAGCAGAGAGCCCTACGTGGGGCTCAATCCCAGGACCCCGGGACCATGACCTGAGCCGAAGACAGAGACTTAACCCACCGAGCTACCCAGGTGCCCCTAAATAGGGTTTTTAATCCAGAACCCTTTCCTGCTTCCTAACCCTGAAACTACATTTAAATGACAGAGACTACCCTATATCTTCTTCTTTAAAGACTCTAGCCAGCTTCCATCCGTTAGGTCCTAGCTTCTCATCTCTGGTGCTTCTCCTGAGTCAGAAATATGCACCAAAATTATAACAATATAAATTAATAATAATAATAACAAAATAATAACAGGGGTGTAGATAAAAATGACTTATGTTCGGGCACCTGGGTGACTCAGGTGGTTAAGCATCTGCCTTCGGTTCAGGTCATGATCCCAGGGTCCTGGGATTGAGTCCTATATCGGGCTCCCTGCTCAGCGGGGAGCTTGCTTCTCTCTCTCTCTCATATGAATAAATAAATAAAATCTTTTTAAAAAGATTTTATTTTAAAATCTTTTTTAAAAATGACTTATGTTCAATTGTATTCAATTCTTTGATAATTTCACTTATATAACACAGAGTGTATTTGCTCTTTTTTAAAAATTCAAAGACTATAAAACCACATTCTCTGGAGTCAAAGGCAGTTTCCAGGTCTCAAAAGAGCCTCCCAGTATTTAACACTCAAAAATGTAGGAAAGGTAAAAACAGCCAGGGAGAAGGACAGCTTATCTAATTCAGACTTCTCTACACTCACACTCCCCTGGCTCTCCTTTGCTAAGTGGCTCTTTCTCTCTACATTTTTTCAACAAGTGTGTCCTGCCACTCTCCTCCCTGGACAGGAAGGTGAGGCACGTGTGGGTGTAACTTCTTTAACTGGAGGGTGGTGATGGGAAGCGGGTTGTGGGGTAAAGGGCCGCTGTTAAATTACTGATTATGGAAATCCAGCTCTGGGAGGTTCAGTTACTAGTCAGGGTCACGGTCTGCACACAGAAGCACCAGAACCAGAACTCAGGTGTTTTCTGGCAAGTCTGAGGTCTTCATAGAGCTTCCTTGAACGGCAGCCCTTCTTGGACCTTAAAGTCAGCTGTGAGGGGTTACTGATCATGGTTTTCTGGAGACAAATTGTACCTACAAGATCAGTATGTCTGTGAGTCCTGAAAGAACTTGAAACCTTCAAGTCACTACTTTACTGAGAGTGAAATCAGTTTCTTAATATTCTCTGTTCTCCACATGCCAGCGATACCGACCCTGGAAATTATGTGTTTTTTGGGATGGGCTAGCTGAAGCTGAGCCTCTGGGACAGAGGAAAACCACCTGGGAGAGTTGACCCTCCTTCTCTACCTCCTGCTGTGCTCTGTGGGAGTCCTTCGATTAGGAGCATCTTGCGTATATTATCTGAATGGGGACCCCTCCATTTTGGTCTCTGTTCCAATATCAAGCCTCTGGGTCTCTTAGGCCTGTCCAAATTCTTGTGTGTGGTTTCCCTGAGATCCCAAGGATTAAAAAGAGCAGTAACGCATCTCAAAGTCTCTTGGAGTACCCATGCATAGATAGTTTGCAGTTCAGAAAAATGTTTTTAGCACGTTATAGCCGTGTAGCCTCTGTTGGTCAAGCACATTAGTGTTCCATTATTGGAATAAAATCTGGTGGCACGCCAAGAGTCTTCTGACTTGCCATCAGAATGATGGCCAACTTGAAAAAGTAACCTAGCATCTGTGAAATTCCTTATCACTGAGATAATTGATTTTATATTGGCATTTTCTAGTTCCCCATTTGCTTTGGCTTTTCTTCCCGAGCAGCATATTTATTGTTGTTATTTTGGATCAGCTGTTGTGATGTTGGTATTAAGTGAGACGGCTATGTAAACAAGTTGCAAGGGATTGTTAGTTTATCAGTGGAAGGATGTCTGGTCCATTGCCAAGATTCATTGATCTGTTTATTATGACTCTACTCAGTACAATTTTAGTAGCAATTTAAAAAATGGTCTTAGGGTTTCATTTACAGAAGTCCACTCGTTCATTTATTAACCCATATTTGAGGGCTAACTCGCTGTATAATCTTACCAGCATTATTATGACAGTTGTTAGAATACACTGCAGTCAGGGAGCAATATCCCAATTATATGTTCTATTGTTTCACTTGTGATATGAGAGCAATACAAATTGTTGATGATAATTGTGTTGATTTTCAGCAGTTTGCAAATTAGTAAATTAGTACATTTAGAAATATAAATACACCCGAAGGCTAATATGTGTGTTGGGGCTAGTTAACAAGTATTTATTGAGTGCCTAAGGTGCATGTTTTGGACTATAACAGGCACAGTGTAGGGATACCAGCAATGGTGTGCAACAGACAAGGAACCTGCCTGGCACAGGGTATAGTTTATTCTGATAAAAGTGAAAGTTCCTTGCTTACGGACTTAGTCTTTCCTGGTAACAAACAACCCTAAATCTTAATGACGTGTAATGATTTATTATGGTCCACAGTTCTGCAGGTTGGCTGGGCTGTTCCTTGGCTGGGTTCCCTTGGGTTTGGTGGTGCTAGCGGAGCATCCCGCTGAAGTGTTAGCTGGGTTGGAAGGGAGAGCCCTGCCCACTGAAGGGCAGTTAGTGCCAGCTGTGAGCTGGGCACCTTGCCT
The DNA here is from genome assembly GCF_022355385.1 of Mustela nigripes. NCBI lineage: Eukaryota > Metazoa > Chordata > Mammalia > Carnivora > Mustelidae > Mustela > Mustela nigripes. Next base: position 51,318,997 of record NC_081565.1, read on the forward strand.
CTCATTCTCCAGTGGGCTATGTGCTTGCAGGGTGGAGTCTCAGGAGGGCAAAACAGGGAGCTGCAAGGCCTCTTGAGGTGCAGCTTCAGAAATCACATACCATCATTTCCGCCACATTCTCCCGATCAGATTCACAGGAGTGGACAAGCAGACTTGAAAGGAGTGGCAAAGATACACCATAAAGGTGTATACACACCAGGATGGGTGGTATCTGTGCCATAGACTGCAATTTACCACACCTGCCTTGTAAAATGGTTATCTATGCATTTCAAGATTCCTAGTCTTTTTTTTTTTTATGACAAAACCCCACCTCATACCTGAAGTTTGTAGAAGTTTCTTTTCTTATATCAGTTTAAGTTCTTTAAGTGCTAAAGAACTTGCATACATGATTTTCTTATCAAAGCTTCTGGTCTAATGTTCTGAAAATACTGACCCTCTATTTGGCTTAATAATTAGTTTTAAAATGGGGTATTGCAATTTTTTTAAAAAGATTTTGTTTATTTATTTGACAGAGAGAGAGAGAGATCACAAGCAGGCAGGCAGAGGGGGAGGGGAGCGCAGAAAACCCAGATGCAGGGCTCAATCCCAGGACCCTGGGATCATGACTTGAGCCAAAGGCAGAGGCTTAACCCTCTGAGCCACCCAGGTGCCCCTTGCAATTTATTCTTGAAAAATTGCTAGAAGGGGGTGCCTGGCTGGCTCAGTTGGAAGAGCTTGGGATTCCTCATCTCAGGCCTGTGAGTTCCAGCCCCAGATTGGGTGCAGAGATTGCTTAAATAAATAAATAAACTTAAAAAGTTGCTAGAGGGAGATAATCAGAGAACACTGGAAACAAAGAGGAGCTAATTAACTTTGTGCTTCCCAATGTCTAAGTCCATTTTTCTTCAGTTGCTTTTTTAAATTTTTATTTATTTTTTAAATTTCTTTTCAGTGTTCCAGAGTTTACTGTTTATGCACCATACCCTCTTCAGTTGCTTTTAAAATTTTAAGATAGAAGGCACTTTCTTCATTAAACTTTTGAAGAATATATTCTCATAAAAACAATGGGTTCCAAAGTACTAGTACAGCATTCTAAGGAAGAAGGTGGTTAAGTGTATAGCAATTTAGATGTGTTCCATATTAAGAAAAAATTTACTTCTCTTATTTTCTGTTATTGTACATTGCTTGTATATTAAAACACTAGTTTTGATTCAGAAATCCTCTGGAAATAAGTCTTCTTAGAATGAAGTTGACCATGTAACTTATTTATCATTTAAATTGTTTTCAGAATAGGTTATTCATTCAGTGATTCCCAACTCAAAAGATGCAAAGTAATGTATCTAGCTGAAATGTTCCCTCTTACTCATTTCTCCCTCACTGACAATTGGTGCCATCAATTTCCTGTGTGCTCTTCTAGATATCCATCTACATGCAAATACAAAGAGAAATTCCCTTCCCCCCTCTTTTTATACAAAAGGTAGCACACTATATATGATATTCTTTACCTTGTTTTTCCCCCTTCTTATACATTAATCCTTTTCAGTATTTCATTCTTTTTTAAGGCCACATAATATTCCACTATATAGCTATACCACAATTATTAAATCATTACCATACAGGATAAATACTTAATCTTGCTTCCTATCTTTTACTATTACAAACAAAGCTACAATGAATTACTATGTTACTTTCCTCAAGTGAAAGTATACCTAGGATTTCCTAGGAGTCCAAAAAATATGTACATCTGTAGTTCTGATAAATATTGTCAAATTGCCTTCTGCAGCAGCCAAACCAATTTATACTTCTATTAGAAGTGTGTGAATAGGGGCGCCTGGGTGGCTCAGTGGGTTAAGCCGCTGCCTTCGGCTCAGGTCATGATCTCAGGGTCCTGGGATCAAGCCCCACATCGGGTTCTCTGCTCAGCAGGGAGCCTGCCTCCCCCTCTCTCTCTGCCTGCCTCTCTGCCTACTTGTGATCTATCGAATAAATAAAATCTTAAAAAAAAAAAAAAAAAGAAGTGTGTGAATAAAGGGCTGTCTAGGTGGGGCAGTTCATAGAGTATGTGATTCTTGGTCTTGGAGTTGTGAGTTGAAGCCCCAAGTTGGGTGTAGAGATTGCTTAAATACATAAACTTAAAAGAAAAATAGTGTGTGAATGTTCCTATACCCTTGGCAGGTGTTATCAAATGGCTATTACTGACTTTAGTAATTTTTTAAAAGATATTTATTTATTTGAGAGAGAGAAAGAGCGAGCACAAGCACTCAAGCGGGGGACAGGTGCAGCAGGAGAGGGAGAGGGAAACAAGAAGACTCTCTGCTGAGCATGGAGCCTGATGGACGGCTTGATCCCAGGACCCCAAGATCATGTCCCAAGCCAAAACCAAGAGTTGGATGCCCAACCGACTAAGCCACCCAGGTGTCCCTGACTTTAGTAATTTTTTAAAAATATATTATTTATTTATTTATTTATTTGAGAGAGAGAGAGAGAGCAAGCACAAGCCGGGGGGAGGAGTAGAGGGAGAGGGAGAAGCAGACTCACCACTGAGCAGGAAATGTGATGCAACGCTCAATCTCAGGACCCTGAGATCATGACCTGAGCTGAAGGCAAATGCTTCATGGACTGAGCCACCCAGGTGCCCCAGATTTTATTTTTAAGTAATCTTTACACACTATGTAGGAGTTGAACTCACAACTCTGAGATCGAGAATTGCATGTTCTTCCAATTAAGCCAGCCACATGCTGACTTTAGTAATTATTATTACAACTTGCTTTTCTACTACACCTTAAAGTCATCAAAATATTTGAATATATTCTGAGTTATGTGAACAAGAGTGGGTTAGGTTTTATTAATTTTGCTGGTGATGATCTGGAAAATCAAGTGTCTGTCCTATCTAACTTGCCTACAGTCATGCAGCAAATTGGGTCAGGGAACCCACTTTTTCTAGTTCCAAATCGAACCTTTCAGTAGCCAAATGAAGTGGTTGAAACGTTTGCCCCTAACCTGTCCATTTACCTAGATGGATGGCACTAAAGTAGCTTCGTATTTTGTAATTATAAAGCACTAGAAAAATAATAAAGACTCTGGAAGATAGCAGAACCAATCTTAGGCAAGATGGAAAATCTAAAGTTTCCTTGCATTTATATTCATCCCCCTCTGGAAAAACCAGGAGTTTTTAAAAAAAAAAAAAAAAGTTTTTTTCTAAGATTTTATTTATTTATTTGACAGAGAGAGAGATCACAAGCAGACAGAGAGAGAGAGGGAAGCAGGTTCCCCGCCGAGCTGAGAGCCTGATGCGGGGCTCAATCCCAGGACCCTGAGATCATGACCTGAGCCGAAGGCAGAGGTTTAACCCACTGAGCCACCCAGGTGCCCCTAAAAATGTTTTTTTTTTTCCTTAAAAAAAAATTTAAAATGTTTTACCACTTCTTGATACTGTCTCTGAAAGTGTAGGAGTTTAAGAGGCATTGTTCACCATCTCCCCATGCAACATACACTCAAGGGTCTCCAGGAAAAAGAGGAAACCTGTCTTAGTCAGCTCAGGCTACTAAAACAAAAGACCACAGACTGGGTAACTTAAGAGGCTGGAAGTCTAAGATTAAGGTGTTGACCAATTCAGATTCCTGGTGAGAGCTTTCTTTTTAGCTTTTTTCATATAAAGTCACTAATCCCATCATGAAAGCCTCACCCTTATGATCTTTTCTAACCCTAATTACTTCCCACGGGTTCCATCTACAAATGCCATTATTGGGGGTTAAGATTTCAACATATGAATTTTAGGACAAAATTTAGTCCATGGCAAAGCCTGTGATGAACTCTAGCTTCCCAGCCTCAGCTCTGGAACTGTTGAGAATAAGCAACCCTATCTGTCGTAGATTTGAACAGGAACTAAAACCCACATTGTCTCTGTAGTAGTCTCCCTGGTTCCTTCCCACATTCTTTATTCTTGAGTACCTACTGTGGGCTCTTTATTGTTTTCTAGATCCCAGGAAGAGCACTGAAAAAAACTTAAGTTGTACACTAATAATGTTTATGTTCTCCTGGGACAGAGAGAGAAATAACAAACATCTAATGTTGGAAGGTAATAGGTGCCAAGAGGAAGAAAGTAGTAGGCATGGGAAACAGAGATTGTTAAAGAGCTTGGTTCACCTCCAATACCCCCCTTTTACTTACAAGGAATTGAACCCTCTATCCGTTCCTTACTTGTAAATGCCCTCTGCCTCACGACTTCCTGATTCATATAGTGTTCAATGCCTTTCAGCACTTCTGAAATGACCCGAAATGGTATTAAAGAAAAGGAATACTAGCTAATATTGAGCTCTTACTACATGTTATATACTGTGCTAAAGTGTTTCCTTGGGTTTATTCATTAATCCTTGCAGACCCTAACCCTATGAAGTAGGCAGTATTATTGATTGCTTCAATTTTTCAGATGAGGAAACTATGCCACAGAGCAGTTACATAATCTGTTTCAGAGCACACCATCTGACCACATTATTAGGAAATGATCAAGTCAGGTTTTCAGGTAACATGTGTGCTTGCTTAATCAGAGTGTCCAATGTCCCTATGTGCAAACTCAGGGTAAAGTGTATTCCATTGTGAAGTTGAGATAAAATTCACTTGTTTCAAGTGTACTTATTCTGTAGTTTTAGTATATTCATAGGTTGTGCAGCCAACACCAATATCTAGTTCCAGAGTATTTCCATCCCACCAAAAAGAAATCATACTTATTAGTACTAACCACTATTCCCATCTTCCCCAGCTCTTGACAAACACTTCTACTTTCTGTCTACAAGGATTTGTCTATTATGGATACATCATACAAATGGAGTCACAATACATAATTTTTTGTGTCTTTCTTCTTTAACTTAGCATAATGTTTTTAAGATTAATCCATTTTGCAGCATGTTACTACATTCCTTTTTATGACTGAATAATATTTCATTCTATGGATATTAAATCTTTTATTCATCCATTCATCAGTTGATGGACATTTATGTTGTTTCCACTTTTTGGCTATTATGAATGATGCAGCTATGACAATCCTGTACATTTTTGTGTGAATGTATGTTTTCAATTATTTTGGGTATAATAGGCCTAGGGACGGACTCTCTGTTCAGCTTTTATATATAACTTTTTGAAGAAATGCCAAACTATTTTCCAAAGTGATTGAACAATTTTACATTTTTCTTAAAGATTATTATTCATTTATTTGACAGACAGAGATCACAAGTGGGCAGAGGGGCAGTCAGAGAGAGAGGAAGGGAAGCAGGCTCCCTGCTAAGCAGGGAGCCAGATGCGGGGCTTGATCCCAGGACCCTGGGATCATGACCTGAACCGAAGGCAGAGGCTTTAACCCACTGAGTCACCCAGGCACCTCTATTTTACATTTTCACCAGCAGTGGATGAGAGTTCTGAGTTCTCCACATCTCTTATTATCTGTCTTTTAATTATCACCAGTCTAGTGGATGTGAAGTAGTGTCAGGTTTTTTTGTTTGTTTGTTTGTTTTGTTTTGTTTTTCTTTTAGGGAGAAGAGCATGCAAGCAGGAGGAGGGAGCAGAAGAAGAGGGAGAAAGAGACTCAAGCAGGCTCCATACCCAGGGTGGAGCCTGACATGGGGTTCAGTCTCACAGCCCTGAGATCATGACCTGAGTCAAAATCAAGAGTTAGACATTTAACTGACTGAGCCACCCAAGTGCCCCTGAAGCAGTATCTTAATTTAAAACAAAACAAAACAAAGCTTTTAGTTGTGATATATACACAATACGAAATTCACCATCTTAACCATTTCTAAGTGAATGGCTCAGTGGCATTAAGTACATTCACATTGTCATGTGACCACCACCACCATCCAACTACAAAACTCTTTCTTGTGAAACTTAAACTCTGTACCTATTAAACGATAATTCCATCTTCTCCTCTCCCCTTATCCCCTCTCGACCTCCGCTCTTCTCTGCTACCATGAGTTTGGCTACTCTGGGTACTTCATATAAGTGGACCCATGTAGCATTTGCCCTTTCGTAACTGGCTTATTTCACTTACCATAATGCCTTCAAGGTTCACCCATGTTGTAGTATATGTTCAATGTGGTTTTTATTTGTATTTCCTTGATGACTAAAGATGTTCATGTGCTTATTGACCATTTGTACATATTCTTTGGAGAGATGTCTATTCAAATCCTTTCATAGTCTATAATTTAATGAATATCCTAGACTAAAGCCCACTTTCTAAATTGTGTCCAACACACCTCTAGGTATTTCCCTTTATTTTTTACCTCTAGAATTCATACAGTGAATTGTATCACTTAATCACAACCTCTGGGCTAATAGTTGCTGTTTATAAATAACTGAAAGTCCTGATCGACCCTGATGTGACTGCTGACCTAATAAAGAAAAATGTTAATTATGTTAATTAGAAATATAAATAACTTCAGATCAATATGTATTTTTAAAAATTGGTAATACCTATTTTCCTCATTTCAGTCCATCTTATACATTGCTACCTGATTAATAATTTTCAACAGTATAAATGTGACCACGTTATTTATTCCCTAGTTCAAAAGTTTCCATAGCTCCCCATTATCAACCAAACATGTATAATGATCTCTATAATTGGATCTTTCATGTCTTTGATTGAAGCAATCAGTAAGAAATTACATTTTATATAGAGAGTAAGAATACAAACATTTATATAAACAAACACACATTCAAACAACAGAAATAAATCTTTTATAAAAAGTTCCTACCCTTACAGCATAGAAAACATTCTGATATTTTGGAATTTTTTAAAAGTATGTGTGAAATTCACTAAATTGATTTTGAAAACTAAGTTTGGAAAAACATTATTCTACATGGCCAACCATAGCAAAGTTCTTCAGAGTATGGTAAAACTTACTCTAGTAATTTTGTAAAAACCAGTTGTCATTTACAATCATTTGGAAAGCTGGGAGGGGGGAAACAAGCAAGCTAATCTAGATCTCCACTCTCAAAAATTCTCATTCATAAGGTCTGGGAAGGAGCCCAGAAATCTGTGTTTCTATTAAAAGCTTCCCAGTTAATTCGATTGTGCAGCCAGGTTTGAGATCAACTGCTCTGAGGATATGCTACTTGCCTTTCTCCCATCTTAAACAAGTATTTCTTGCTTCTTACACATTCTTCCTTTGCACATTCATTTTCCCCCACCTGGAATTTGTGCCCTCTGCCTACTGGAATCTTTCCAGTGCTATTTCAAATACCACTTCCTAGTTACTTCTCCAACCAGAAAGGTCTCCCTTGACTTTCTATTTGTATTTGGGTTTTGTTGACGGCACTTTACTTGCCTCCCCTCATTGTGCTTATCTTCCTACTACATTGTAAACAACTACATTATAATTGCCCCTCAGTGGGAGTACAATGGCCTACTCAAAGTCAGGATTTAATAAACTTCCTTGAACCGCAGCTGAAATGAAACCTTCCATTGTGGAAGAATGGGCCACTTTGGTAGAGAGTTTAAGCTCCTTAATAAAGAGTTTGAGCAACATCAAACTCTGCTGTATTTTAATGTGATATTACTGGTACAAATAGGTGAATGGTTAGCTTTTCCGCTTGTGATAATAATGCAGTCTAGCCTTTGGTTAGCTTTCCCTCAACATTCTGTTTATCACTGTGTTCCACAGGAGGAGACATTGGCCGGCTCTAAATGCCCATATCCAAAATAGAGTAAAACTCTCCTCATCTTATTTGGTGTTCCGCTTCCTTAAGAGCTCCCAGTCTCTGTGACTGGAGGTTTCCAGGTCATGTCTTTGAGCTTTAAACAAATGAAATACCCTAAGTGTTTTGTTCCCATCAGATTTGGCTGTGTGTGTTTAGAGCACCACTACAGTATTATGTTTTCCATTTTGCATGGGTATAAATTAAAGTACAGAGATGATTTGATTAGCTCAAGATCCCAGAGTGACTGGCAATGATGGGAATAAAGTCTTGCTCCCCAGATTCCTGGCCCAGTTCACTCCGTACCAAACCACAGGTATGTTGCCTTTTTGCTGATGAGGCCACACAACGTTCCTTGGAGGGGATACCCACTAGTTCTGGGAGGATGAAGGCAGAGAGGCTTCAACAGAACCACTTGGAGAGTCAGGGTAAGGGCCAACGGTGTTCCAGAAGTTTGAGCGAGGTTTTCTCAGTATGGTTTAGAAAACACGTGGTCAGCAAATACTTAATAAGGTTTTGGGATATTTGTTTTAAGTGTCCAGTCATTTTGCATATATGGCTAATATCTAGTCTTGCATGTCCATCTTTTACTCTAAGTGTAATGCAAATGAAATAATAAGACGATATAATGTTTTTAAAAGGATGCCATCCTTTGAATCCTTAGGAAACGCTGGGAATTTAAAATGACACCAATGACAAAGCACAGGTGGTGAAGAGGATCAAGTTCGCAATGACTGGAAATTCCCGCCTCTCCATAAGTCTTAGAAGAAGGAAAATCATGGAGGATTCCCACATCGTACCCAACGCGCTGTGCTCCTTGCCCTCCCTCACCCCAGTCCTAGTTGGATTTACTGGTTGGTGAACCTCATCTCATCTAGAACTACTGACATTTTGGGGTCTTTTCGAATTCACGGTAAACGTTTTGACTGAACATGCATATGCAGGTTCTCTGCCTAGGCTCTCCTACTTCAAACCTTCCCACTATTTCCCTTCCCTCAGGACACACCAACCACACTAACCTTCTTTAAATTCCTTTCTCGCCTCTTCCCCTCCTCAGGGCCTGTGCGGAGGAGAAGCTTCCCATTGATCTTTACAAGGTTTATCATGGTTCTGATCTCTGCAGAATATCACCTCCTCCCAGAAGCCTTTGACTATCTGGTGTAAAAACATATAACCACAGTTCTCCACCACTAACATCCCATTCCTATTCTTTCTGGATCACAGCACCCTATTTCAGTGTTATTAAAGCATTTGTCACCAACTGAACTCTCATCTGTTAACTTGTTTGTTGTATCTGCACTACTAGATAGTAAGCTCAGAGAAACTCCAGACCTTTTCTATTCTGTTCAGGGCTTAATCCTTAGTACCTGGAGCAGTGCCTGGCATCTAATAAGTGCTAAATATCCATGTGTTGAGTAAATGAAATACCCACCCTAACTGAATTTAAATTTTAAAAAAAAGAAGAAAAGAAATACCCATCAATGATGTCACAGAGGAAGTGTCTCTTTAACCCATGGTTTGCTCTAAGAAATTACCTAATAATGATCTTTGGAATGACTTCAGCAAGTGCATTAGGTAATATCCCCCAAATGTCAGCTGGCTGAAGAGTAAATTGAAGCCAGGCTTTACAGTTCACCCAGGAAGATGAACTCAGAGTTTGCATAAGCAGTGGGGCCAGTTTCCTATTGGACAATCTTTTACATATAGGTAGTATAGTATAGAGGGCAGGTATCTTAGGTTTCAAGGAGAAGCTGTACCCATACGTGCTGTGTCTGCTGTAGGCAGCAGAAGAGCTCTGATGAAAAGCAGAGGAAATTACAGTTGTCGGGCCTTGTGGTCACAAGGGCATGTGTTGCATTTGCAAGGTCATCATGGGATAATTCAGGGTGTAGCTTGCACACATTCTGCTGCTGAAAGGGAGATTTTTTTTCCTACCACATCCGACACATGGTTTGCCAGAGGAAGGGCACGAGATCAGCGGCACTGATGAGCTGGCTTGGTGTTTTTAGGCCACAACTCTACTAAACCAATGACTCCCTTCTGACTCCTCCAAAAGAGCCAAAGGAATTTATTCATTACCCAGTGTGAACAGCAATCACACAAAGCCACCAGATTGCTTTCGCGTGCTATACCAGAAAGTACTTTTCAAAAAAAAAAAAAAGAAAGAAAGAAAGAAAGAAAAGAAAAGAAAACCTTAAATAATAACATTGTCAATGCCTATTGTACTAAAATCTTTGTGGGGGAAGAATGTTAATAACTTCTAATCTAAAGATACATACAAGTTTCTACTTCTCCATTACAAATCTAGAAATAAAAGAAGACCACAACATGAAGCTAACTTTGGAGAAGTATACGGTACACTTAACTATGCATAAAGAAGACAGAAGTCCATATAATTGCTCAGTCCTATTTACAGGCTGGGGTGCGCATTAATGCTATGTAACTAAGTGACTGGGACTTCCTCAAAGTCATTGGTGATATAAGAGAGAGGAGGAGACCATATGGTCAATTAGTACATATGCTTATTAGCGGACAAAGCATTGACATGGAAATTGGTAGCTTGTGCTATAATTCTGGGTTGTATACTTTTGTGCCTTGGGGCCTTTGCAAAGTTATTTATTCTTTCTGAGCTTTAATTTCTTTACCTGTAAAATGGGAATGATAACTACCTTATACAGAACCCTGTATAAAATGCAGTGATATACAGTTGATAAAATGCAGTGATAATCTGGGTAAAGTGATTTGGGGTATTCAGTTTACTTCTGGTTTACTTTTCTGGTCCCCAGAAGATGCAGTAGGTCAGCTGAAGGTAAATAGGGCCATCTCTAGGTAAACTGTTTTCAGCTCAATCTCTGGCCTTTTTACACCGGGCCTAAAGCCCCTATAGCATCTTAATCTCATCAGCTTTATCAAAACGGCCATCAGTCTCGTACTTGTGAACTTGATGGACTTTTATGTAAATTACTTCCTATGAGTTTTATTTGGCTACAAAACCAAACCTGGAAGGTGTTTAACTTGGTTAGTAGTTTGGGTTGAGATTTCGTACACTGAACAAGACCCTTGAATTTTTTTAGGCTAGACAAGTCGAATCATAGTTTTATATAAATGAATAGCATTAATCCAGCAAAATAATAAATGCCTTTGCTTATATAAGGCAAACTAGAAGACAAATGGTCTAAAAGTGTAGGATAAGAATGAGGACCTTAAAATTTAACTAACCAGGCACACTTTTAAAGCATTTTCAGTGCAAGCACTAAACAATTACATATGGATGGAGCAAGAAGTATGTGGTACCTAAATGAGATACATATTTTCTTTGTAGGGGAGAGGTGACTTGGCTACACAAGCACAGAGAACACAGGACATGAGCGAAGATACATAATGGGGGGGCACCTATGTTTGACACAATTATATGGCAATTATCCACATAACTCAGAAGCAATGAGGCTTTAACGAAGACTTCCTACTTCACCAGCTGACATACTACATGAGTGAAGCAACAAGTGAATGCATCAAACCAGGATGCAATTAAAATAAAGCAAACAGAAAGTGGCCTGGCCCTAATGTCCAAGGGTCCAGACACAAGCAGAGTCAAAACTTATCATAAGCACATGTGCCATTAGAATCTGTGATAAGTGGACTTTAATTCCTATAGAAATATGCTTTTCATCTGAAATTCATGTCTGAGATGTTTTCATAAGTTATTTCATTAAACAGCTTTCTTTGTTGATGTGCCTGTAACTTTTCCGGGGATGGTGAGGGGTTGAGAATGTGTAATCATTAGGGTTTCTGTCCTCAAAGAGTTTACTTTCTCAAGAAGGAGGTAAGATAGACACATGTAAAACAACCCTAAATACACAAGCAGCATGCCATTAAGTGATGAATCGATGATCCAGACTGTAAGTACTGGAGAAGCTCAGAGGAGAAAGAAAGCCACAGAAACAAGGGAAGTTTCCATGAAGAAAGTGGCATCTGATCAAATCCTTGAAAGATGGTTAGTATTTAAGGACTAGAAGATAAACCTGAGATGCAATCTTCACTTTAACCCTGATGTGCTGTGTGTCCTTAGGCAAAGTACTTAAAGCTTCCAAGGCTCTTTTTCATCTATATGGTAGAGAAGATAATGTCTAACTCCTCAGTGTGTTGGGAAGATTCAATAAATATGTAAAGATGATGATAAAGAGCCTAACAAGCCCAACACATGGTAGATGGTAAATTTTAATCATAATCATAAATGGTCTTAATGTAGTTGTGCCTCTTTTTCTGAGTGATTTCAAACAACCTTTGATCGAAGCAAATTGGCACAGATATGAATAGGTAGAGAGAAAGGTATAGATCCAGTTAGAAAGTCAGGACAAAAATGTAGAGATGATCACACATGGTTGAGGGCAACCCTGTCTGACTAGAGCAGTAGGTTCATGTAGGAAAAAGCACTGTGTAGACATGGTAAGTTATTCATTCAACACAAATTTGTTCAGCAACTACTACGTACTAGGCACCGTACTAAGTGTGAAAGCTGAATAAAGGTAAGCTTTGAAAAGCAAATATTACAATTTGGCTCAACATGGTGGAAAGTTGGGTGACTTGGAAGAGTTTTTAATTTAGCCACGTATTGTGCAAGGGAGGGACATGTAATAGAAATAGAATTGAAAAGGCTAAAATCTGGCAGCAAATGGATTAGAATGAAAGTGTATGGTGGATATAAGGAGTATAACTGAAAAATTGTTGCACTTGTTAACTTGAAAAAATGATGGTCCTATAAAGGAAGCAGGAACAGACAAACATGAGGAGTAAATGGAAGGAACTAATGTGATTTTGTAAATGAGTTGATTTGGAAAATGAAGTTAGGGAAAAAAATGGCTCAAAGATGAATACAAGGTTTGCCCTTGAGTGAATGAAACAATAGCAAAACCAGAAAAAGGAAGGGTTGTTGATGGTTTCAGTGTCAGGTTAAGTTTGAGGTAAAGATAAGCTATTTGTTGAGCATTCAACTTACAAGATCTATGTAGACAATATAATCAAAGGGGTAGAACTGGGGGGGGGCAACAGAAATGGTTACAGATATTATGCTGCAGTTGGGATGGTTCAGACACTGAAGAAGACCACAATAAAGACAGGAGAAAGGCTGGGAGATTTGACCTTTTGGGTAACTCCCACATTATGTGTGCAGAAGAGTGTGGGAAGCAGTGGGAAGAGGTCGTGATAAAGGCAAGTGTGAAAGAAACCACCAGAGGGAAGAGTTCTGGAAAGCAGCTGACTAACAATATCAAATGCATCTAAGAGTCAAAGAAATGAAAATTGGGATCAATATTTGGGGGGCATTTATGCACAAAATGATTAATGGATAATTATGAAATAATGCAGAATTTGAAAAATATTCTAAGATGGAACAATTTAGAAATACTTTGGGGTGACAAATATAGATCTTATGTTTTCAAATTCCTGACAGATACTAATCTTTAGATTCAGGAAGAAGAATGGAAGTTCCTAAGATTTCCCCAAATCGTGAGTTACTCTGTGTTTCTATAACCCTTCACTTGTGTATTATTAAATAATAACAGTGACCATAATCATAAATAGTGAATCCTTTTTCTGTGATAGGGTTACAAGTTTTCTGTGAAAAGTAACATAATAATTAATGCATGGTTAGTATTATTATGAATGAATATATTTGTAAGATGATTATATATTTAAATAACATTATGCATATATTAAGTAATAAACATCATATATTTAAATAAAATTAAGTCTACCTGATAAGAATATTTAATAATGGAAATCACTAAAAAGAAAAAAAAAGGATACATCAAAATAAATCCTAAAAAAAAAACATTAAAAATTGTGAGATCAAACAACAAATACTTAATATTTACAAATTACTATTGTTAAAATGAAATTTTAAAACTTAGAATACATTAATTGCCTTCTTTGATAGTCTTAATCTTTGTTTCATGAATAAACTACTCATAGAAAAATTTCTTTCATTTTATGTTAAGAGGGGTCAAATTGTTAATTGTGAGACTGAAAGCATCCTCAAGTTGAGCATTAGCATATATGTTGTTCCACATAAGCTCATTTTTTTGAGGGTGAAAATATTTTGTCTGCCCTAATTTTGGTTTTGACATTGAAACTGAGTTGCTTTTTTATGCTCAGACATTTTTCCCTCCACAATAACATTTTTATTTCCTTCTTATTGCATTTCTTAGGTTAAAGAATTTACAAAGAAGGGCTCCTGGGTGGCTCAGTGGGTTAAGCCTCTGCATTCAGATAGGTCATGATCACAGGGTCCTGGGTTTGAGCCCCTCATCTAGCTCTTTGCTCAGCAGGGAGCCTGCTTCTCTCTCTCTCTCTCTCTGCTTGCCTCTCTGCCTACTTATGATCTCTGTCAAATAAATAAATAAATAAAGTCTTTAAAAAAAAGAATTTATGAAGAACTGTAGTCCACAGTGAATATATTGGGCATTATTTGAATAACGTAACATTCAGAATCTCTTAGCAAGATTAACAACACTGTACCTAATCACATATTGAAAAACTTTAATTTAAGAACTTACTTGGTCTCTAAAACATGTATTTCTTGAAACAAAACTCATAGAAACTGTATAGAACATACCATGAAAGTAAACTTAGATTTCTTTAATTCACAAGAATTACTCATCATTAGCTAGAGACAGGCCATGAACACACACTTACAATGCAACGACAACCAAAAGTAACTGGTTAGATGGTAACCATTTCTTGGAAGGGTCACCAGTAACCTACAACTATGTGTGTCAGCATTTCCTGCTTTTGCATTCATTTGAACTAGTGATGTCTCTAAATGATTAAGTTCTCATTCTTAAAGGAGAATTATAATGCCTTCCCCAATTTACTGGTTTCTGTACAGATTTTTCTCAGAATTGGGGAAAAATATAAATTTGATAGAAAATAATAGGAAGGAATTCCTGCATGAAAACACGACACCTGTTATTTCTCTGTAACATATAGGAAGCTTTAATCTGCAAGTAATAGAAAAATAACCTTAAATGATAAAGGGATGAATTACATCACATAACAAGGAGTCTCAAGCCACCTGGGGTTGGTTAATTCAGCAATCAAGAGCTCATGTGCCTCCCACCTTCCTACCTTGTCATCCCAGGTGTTTGGACTCCCTCCTGGTCAGAAGGTAGATGTAGCTATTTCAGGTGCCACATTCTCCCATCTTAACATTCAGGGTAGAACAGGGACAATTTACTTCTTGCCAGTCTTTCTTTTTGTTTTAATGAATAAAGTGATCTTAGCTCCAAGCCCCTCAATGATTTCCCCTCATCCTTCATTAACCAGAACTATGTAATATGCCATCCTTAAACCAATCACAGCAAAGGAAACACGGCTAGCATAATCAGCTTAGTACAATCTAGTTTAACTTGAGAAATGGAAGAAGGGAAAATAGCTATTGCCCAGGCCAATGTTTCTCAAACTGGTCTTATGACCTCTTAGAAATTATTGAAGACTGCTAAGTACTTTGGTTTATGTGGGTAATAGTTATTGGTATTTATTGTATCATAAATTTAAACTCTGAAGATTTTTAAATAGTTATTAATTCATTAAAAATAATAATAGGCCAATCATTTGTTACAATACTGTGGAAGGCAGAATGAAAGCTCCTAATACTGGTCCACATTCTATCCTGACTACCTGTGAATATGTTCAGATGGATTAAGTTGATATGGAGATGGATTCTGAGATGGGCAGACTATGCTGGATTATTAGATGGGCCCAATATAATCACAAGGGTAGATATAAGTGAAGGAAGGAGACAGTGTCAGAGTGATACAGATGAGACAGACATGTCTATCGATTTTAGGCTTTAGAGATGTAAGGGTATCATAAGCGAAGGAATGTGGGTGGCCTCTAGAAGCTGGACAAGGTAAGGAAATGGATTCTCCCCTTGGGTTTCCAGAAAGGAAAGCAGGCCTGTAGACACCTTGATTTTAACTTAGTGAAGCTCATTTCAGACTCCTGCCCTCTAGAATTATAAATTTCTGTTTATAGCCACTGAATTTGTGGTAATTTGTTATAGTGGCAATAGGAATTGAATACCCATATTTTAAAATGAAAAATAACCATGTTTTCCAGAACAACAACAAAAGAGTGGTACTCATTTACATTTTTTGGCAAGTCTGGAGTATTTGATTATAACAAGATCGGTAGATTTTTTTGTTTCAGCTTCTGCATTCAGTTTGTTGAATATCACGTTATGTTGCCTTTAGGAAGATCTGCTGTATTTTTGTGACAGAATGTGAATGAGAAAGGCAAATAATTTCTCAGTATATAATAAGAATACTTTTGACCCGATGGCCCTCCTAAAAGGGTCTTAGGGACATATAGGGATGCCCCAGACCATACTCTGGGATCAGTGGTACAGGGAGTCAACAGTTTTTACTTACTCCCAAAAGAACAGATATGGCACTTCTTTCCCCCCATATTCCTAGAGTGAATTTGTCTGGCCCTAAGCTCATCATTAATTAATATGGTGTCACAATTTTGACATTTCTTCTTTAATTCAAACAATATTCCTAAGAGTTTATTTTGTGCTTGGCACTGTTTTATGGACCAACATTATGTAAGTGAACAAGGTAGATACAGCTCTAGTTCCTATGGAGCTTACGTTTTAGTTGCAGAAAACTAAGACACACATAAAAAAGTTAATTTCAGATACTTCTAAGGTATATAAAGAAAAGTAAGTAATGGGACAAAGTATGAGGGGTGTTTGAGGACGTAGGCAAAGAGCTAGTTTATTTAGAGTCTAAAGAAGTGAAATTAGAGTTGAAATGTGATGGATAAGACGAAACCACTGGAAAATGTGGGAGAATATTCCAGGTAGAGAGAAGAGCAGGGCAAAGAGGAGGTAGGAGCTTGGCAAGGCGCTGACAAAGAAAGCCAGTGTGACTTTACTGTATTCATGAGGGGAATAAAAAAGAAGAAAAGAGTTGAAAAGTCCAACAGGTATAGATCAGTAAAGTCTTGCAGGACACAGAAAAGACTTAAGGTTTTATTTCAATGCCATCGAAACCCATTGGAGGAAATAAGAGGCTGTGGAATGCTTTATAAATATTTGCTTCTGTCAATTCTTCCACCTTCTCCAAGGGCTGCTCTTCAGCCCAACACATCCCCCCTCTTCATGATGAGGACTCTCTAGAAAGGCACTGGACCCCAAATAGACACATCTTGCCTCACATAAATTGTTTGTATGCTAACATCAAAAACAGACAGATCTGGAACCAATCAGGAGAATGTAAATTACAGGTTACTTGATGTGGAATAACTTCTGCTGTTGGCCAGAGTAGGTGCACAGCCAAAAATGCACTGTGTGAATACAATTGTTTGGCAATTGCTGGTCTGTCAGTTGTCCAAAGCAGTAAGTGTGTGAATGGATTTGTATGGGTAATGACTCTGAAATTAGCAACTAGCTTTTCTCCTCTCTCCATGATACAGGAAAACACATTGGAACTTGGCTCATTTCTGGAGAATTCTTGTGATGATCCTCAGTTGCTCAGATGCACATTTGGTCGTCATTATCCCTTGTGTAATCAGTTTCTGCAAACTATAGGATGATGTTACAGTGATATTTACAGAATAAGGGAACATGCTCCACACCTTAATCAAATCATTTAAAGATGAGCCTTCTTAGATAACATGCATTTATATATATGGGTAGTCATTAGATAGTCTTTACTTTGATTTATGCTCTAGAGAAGTAATGTGTCTCCCACTAGAAAACTCCAGATGAATCATGTGCCTAGAATTCTACAAGGTATTTACTATAAATAATATAGTAGAAGCATTCACGAGACGATCCTTTCCACACCAAGATGATGTCTAGAACCATGCAAATACAGAAAGGAGTTGAAATCTGCTTTCTAAAGGCCTAAAAACGGCCAGGAATTTGGACCCAATCAGTACACAGAACTGCAGGTGCGGCGGCCCCGCTGTTAAAAAGCGGGATCCACGTGAATAATAAGCCTAATCACATTTTCAGAACAGCTGTGGCTACTTGGGCCACAGTCTCCCATCATGGCTCCCCAAATATTCTTTTTAAGTATTGTGAAAATTTATATTAAACTTAAGCGCAGACTGTGTATCAAGGAAAATAAAACTATGTTAATTCCAAGGCGACATATTTTCGTTCTGACCTCTGGAAGCGAATGAGGCAGTTTCCCTGCCCCTCTACTTCGGGGAAGGAAGAAAGGAGGGATGATTCAAACCTGTGGTTCTGCCAAACAAGTCCTGGAAGATTCCGATTTCTAGAGCTCAGAGAGTATGCCTGAAACCTGTGCCTTCCTCCTATGTTAGATAAGCAAAAAGTTTGCTCTAGCTATGATAAATCTGCACAACGCGGAGATGTTTTTGGCACAAAGTGTACGTTAGAAAGCTGATGATGATTAAACTCGCGCCCCCCCCCCCCATCCTTGCAGCCGGGGAGTGTGTTTTGCCTGCATTGGAGAAATGTCCTTCGGCCGCAGGCGTGTGCGTTTTTGCGTCTCCGGCGCAGGGCGACGCGGGTCGGCTGAGTGTCAGCCACACATGTGGCTGGTCTTCCCCTGCGGAGGCGGCGGTCCCCTTCCTCTCCCCGGGCCGTCTCCAGCCCGAGGCCCGCGGCCCAGACCTGGGGAAGGGGAAGGAAGCCCTCGCCGCAAGCCGGCGTCTGGGCCGGCACACAAAACACGCCGCCACCCTCCCGCCCCGGCTGCGCGCAACTTTTTGCCTTTTCGCCCAGCACGTTCTGTCCCGAGTTTCTGTCCCCTGGGTTTTCCTCCGCTTCCCTCACCTTCGGTCCAGCGGCGCGGAGGACCCGGGCTGACCGGGGCGGGGGGGCGCCGGGGCAGCCGCGGCGGAAAGAGAAAAAGGGGGAAGGGGAAAGGAGGAGGGGGCGGCGGTGGCGGTGCGGGAGGAGGAACTGGTCAAAGGGGACAGAGACCGGCGAGTGCCCGAAAAGGAAAGCGACGCCGCGGTTTGCTGCAGTCGGAATAAAGTTCGCGCCCTTTCCTCGGCGAGTCTCTCTTTGACAGCTGGGCGCTGGCGGCCACCTCCACCTCCACGCCCGCACCCCCCGGGGGGCGCCGAAGTTGTTTTTCCATCCCCACCACGAGCAGGGGGAACAGTAACGGGGGGTGGGGATATACATCCATCCTCCCTCACGAAACCCCTAGAAATCTGAGGACAAACAACCACAAAACTAACCCACTTCTATTTTGCAAAAGGGTAGCAACATTGTAGTGACGACGATTTTGCAGCGAGGAGAAACTTGCGGGGCTTGCAAATCCCCAGGTCACCTCGGCCGCGGGTCTCTCCCCCGCCCCCCGCAGCAGCCCCCACCGGGACAGTCCGTTCCTTTTTCTTTTCTTTTCTGTCCCGAGGAGCCGGGGGGGGGGGGGGGGGGGGGGGGGGGGGACTCCGGGGGCTCCGACTTGGGGGGGGAGGGCGACCCTGGGCGCGTGGGTAAATCAGTCACCTGAGCGCAGAGGGGCCGCGGCGAGGGCGCGCGCGGGCGGGCGGGCGGGGAGAGGCGGAGGCGGCGAGAGCGGCGGCCCGGAGGAAATCGGGAGGGGGAGGGAAAGAAAGGCCGAGACAGAAGGAGCGAGAGGCGGCCGAGGGGCTGGTCCAGGCGCGGCCGCTAAGAGGAGACCAAGAGGCGGGGGCTGCACTTGACAACCAGCATGCCGAGATGGTAAGAAGTTTCCACCCTCCTTTCCTTTTTATTCTAGACTTCGTCAGACGTGAGCCCCGTCCCCGCGCGCCCCCGGGGCCGCCCGGGGGCCGCGTTCTCCTCAAGTCCGGCGGCGTGAGGTGGAGGGGGGCGCTGAGGAGGGCGGGCGGGAGAGGAGAACCCCAGCCCACTCTGGCCCCTGCCGTGCTCCCGAAATTTCCCCTCAACTTGGCCCAAGTTTGCGAGGAGAGCTCGGGGTGGGAGGGGTGTGTGCGTACGTGTGTGAGTGTGTGTGTCTGTGTGAGGGGCTCGGGAAGTTCGCCCCCTCTCGCGGCGGGCGAGGAAAGGTGAGCGGCCGGCTAGCGGGAGGCTCCAGGGAGTTGGGACGGGCTGGGGCGGACGGGGCGGAGGGGAGGCGGGGGATGAATGGAGCGCTGGAGGGAGCTTGGGGCGGAGAGGAAAGCGTTTTGGACAACGGTAACTTTCAAAACTTGCCCGGGAGTGAGGGCCGGGCGGCTGGGCGTGGGCGCCTGGGCGCGCTGGTGCGCCGCGCGGCGAGGACCCAGCCGCCGGGTCCCGGCACCTTGGCCTTTCCCCACCCCTCTCCCTCGCGTTCGGGGAGCCCTCCCTTTGTAGATGAGGAACACGTAGGAAGTGCTCCTGGAGGCTTTCTGAAGAATATGCACAACGTAGGGCAGGAAGAGAAACCCGAGAGAGACGGAGGTTTTTGAGGCGCAGTTTTAAAGGAGCCCGTTTGTTATACTTACACAGTGACTGCAGGGTGGCATTTGGGGCCCGGGGAGGGGGACAGGATTTAAAAAAAAAAAAAAAAAGTGGATGGAATCCCCCGTGTAGTGAGGCTAAGAAAAGTTCCAAGTGCATGTGGTGGAGGAGATGGGAAGGCGAGATTCGAGCCCAGCTCCTCTCCTCCGAGCGGCTTCTCTGCAGCGAGGCAGCGTGCCGGGAGTTCGCCGGGTGATGAGCGCTCTGTCCGCTTTCGGGGAAGTGATTTGTTAGAAATGGGGGTTGGACCACTCCCTTCCCTTTAGTTTGCTTCCACCCAGAGCTGCTATTGTTACCCCCACTTGGGGATCTGACCTCCCGTTCTGCATGTAGATGGAATATGTAGGAAAAAGGGAGAGAGCGAGCGGTTGGCGGTCCCCCCCCCCCCTCTTCACTTCCCCCTAATGTGTCATTTCTTGTTTCAGTGATCAAAGTCACAACTGGAGTGTGGGAGATGCGACTGTCAGATGCAGGCACACGCACACACACACACACACACACACACACACAAGTAGCATGCGCCCAAGACTGTGGTTACAGTAACGCTGACAGAAATTAAAGTGGTTTTGAAAGCAGCGTGCGATTTATAGTGGTTCCCATTTACCCTAGAGTCAAGCTGTTGTAAAGCTGATGTACGAAAGATATCATAAAATAATCCTGTGTACCCAGGATTAAAGTGGCAGAAAGTGGCCTGCCTTATTATTTTTTATGTACTTCGCAGACAGTTGCAGTGGTTGGAACCTGTGTTTTAAGTGGAGGCGTCAAAACAAAGTATTAAATATTATCTGTTTAGTGCTTGAGTTTTTTTTTTCTTCTAGCGGTATCTTACTCAAGAACACTGTAAAAGCCCGTTGTAGGTATTATTTTTCTTCCATTCCCCCCAGCCTGCATTCTGTGTGTCTGCACATCTATTCCCAAATACTAATCATTTTGAAAAGTGCCTGAACCCATTTGTTACCCACTGCTTTGTATTCTGCAGTTTCAGATGTTAACTGTGCACACACGTACATGTTTTAAGTGGAGGAATTTATTTCTGCACTATAATTTAGTGTGTCTGATTTAGAGACGTAGTCAGGAGTAGTGAGACCTCATACAAGTTAATAGAACTTCCTTTTTACCCTTCGGACTCACACACCACACACAAAATCCCTTGTGAACCTTTATAGGGTATCTGTGTTTTATGTTATATTTGTAGCTGTTTCATTTAAACTGTTCAGCCTTAATGAAGTTCTTAGTTGTAGCTACTCTTTCTGTTCCGGGAGAGCAGAGTATTTAAAATCCAGATTGCTAATCACTCTACCAAAGTACAAGAGTATCTTCACCTGAGGGAAATAATACTGAACCTGAATGTGAACTCTGTTTGAGTATCTTGTGAAAAACGTCTGAAACTGTCTTTTCCTCCCCCTTGAGAATATTAAGTTCCGTGGTGTATGCATGTAAAACTTTGAACAAGAACAAACCTGTGATTTTTAAAAATAAATATTAAGAAAATATTAATAGCAGTTACACATTTCCCAGTACCTAATTTTTTTTTTCTTCTACCTGAAATGTAAGAGATCTGTCAGGCAGGAATATGTGATTACAAAAAGAAGCAGACAAAGGCAGAGCTGACTCTTGCTATATTAAAATGTAAGTGTTACAGTTTGAATTTTCAAGTGAGAGTTTTTGAGTTCAGTGCTTTACATAACATTTTGTCCTAATCTTGCTTGCTGTCAGGGATGTTTCATGGTTGTGCAATTGCTGCAGTCAAGAATGCCAATTTGCATTCCAGGAGTGTCATTTGATTACTTTTATCTGCACAGCTCCAAGACCGGCCCAGACCTCTCGTTTCATCTTGCCATGTCACGAGTCAATGCTGTGTCGTCTTTTCAAAAATCTGCCTGATTTAGACAAGAAAGAAAAGTACTTTCATGTTACAGCCGCAGTCCCCTGCTAACTTGTCAGCAGCAGGATATGATTCACTTGGGCCCAGAAGAATGGAACAGAGAGGCGGGTTAGGCGGTTCAATAAAGCCCACGGACAGGTAGTGTGTGACATCCCCAGAGAGCCACAGTTAATGAAGAACAGGTCTGCTTAGTTCTCCACACGCTGACCTGGTGCTGTCCCCACAGTTTTCTCATTTGATCTTTCCCAGCAAATTGATCTTTTCTTGTATTTTTTTTGCCTTCCAAGTTAGTCCTTGTGGGACTGAAATTAGCAGAGCAACTTAAGTTGGATAATACAGCTGTTCAGAAAAGAAGAAATTGGACACTGGCTCAAAAAGGGGCGGGGGTTGGGGGTGGAGGGAGCTATTCTTTTTGTTGTTCCTGGGAATATTTCTTATATTAAGGGAGACCAGAATAGGTGATGACTTGAAGTTAGTCGTTCCCTTTATTTTTCATTTAATAGGTAAGGTTCAGCACCATTGTAAATATTCCTTAAGTATGTAAAAGATGGCCCTCGTA
The DNA here is from genome assembly GCF_022355385.1 of Mustela nigripes. NCBI lineage: Eukaryota > Metazoa > Chordata > Mammalia > Carnivora > Mustelidae > Mustela > Mustela nigripes. Next base: position 51,341,578 of record NC_081565.1, read on the forward strand.
TGAGTGAGGAATTTAATTTAGTATTTTTTTTTTTTCAGTGTAGCATTTTTTGTATTCACTTGTTTGAAATCATTTGCCAGTCGACTTATGGAGCTTTTTATGGCTATTGTAAGATAGATTAAATATCAGTGGTATACTTCAACTATATTATTTATAGTCTTCTAAATAACTGCAATGCTAAAATATCCAATACTGAAACGCAGAAAAGATTAAACAATTAAGAAAGTCATTACCAGTGTTGTGTGTAAATACTTGGTATGTGGAAATATTTTCTACAGTTACCATCAGCATCTTTTGTTTTAGGGAAACTCCACAGATACACTGTTAATAATTTAAAAAAAAATTCAAGATTCTCCATTTAAATTTAGCTTTTTAGAACTGAGATTGAATCACACATTTGAATTTCTGGAGATATTCAATTTATGTTGTTACTTGTTTTTTGAGATGAAAATTAATTTTAACTAGCTTGGTAAATCTAAGTTGGGGATGTATGTATAGTTTAAACAGGTTAAAGTTTAACTCTAGAATTTTCTATATAAAGCTTAGGTTGGAAGCAATTAATAGATTAAGTCAATGTGTATATAAGGAGCAGTGCTTTCTGAATTCCTGTGCAGATGGTCTCATTTACCATCTACATCCTTGCAAGAAACAGTTGAGAACATTTCTTATGGAAGGGGAGGCAGCCTCCTCAAATCTTTTCTGTTGGATAGAAATTACATAGGATCATTGGTTAGTAAACTCCTCTCTGAAGAGCTAGAGGGAGCCTTATGATTTTATTAGATATACTTAAGGTTAAAAAAAAACAAAACACTGGCAATCAGAATGTTGTAGGAAAGGAGTAGATAATGAATACTGCCTTAATGTTTAGGCTTGGAGGTGCTATTGGATTTGTTTGTGTCTTTTTTTTTTTTTTTTTTAAAGCTGTGATAAAAGCAGTTGAACTTTCTGCAAGAAGAGTTAAGGAGTAAGCTAAGATTCTAGGGTACTACCTTTTATGTGATTTGAAGATCAAGCAAAATGCAACCAAATATACTTTAAATCTGATTTGGTTTGCTAAATACTGTTTGTTGTTTTGCCAACTGAAGGAGTTCTGTTAGGAGGCTGCTCTTCAAAGTTCTATTAAAAGTAACTTCCTACCAAATCACTAAGGAGGGGAATACCTTCTTTCAGTTCACTAAGGACAACCTCCTTTCTGTAAATAATGGTTTTGAAGTGGTTCTCCATACAACTGCATGCCATACTCTAGAGAGGAAACTCCTTTAGAGTAAATGCTTCGTTTGTAATTGTAAAATAGTAAACCATTTATAAAGCAGATATATTATGAATCAATAAGTAAGTTAAATTTAAAGAAATAGAATTTAAGTGGTATTAAATTCAATATTTGTTGTTTAATTTCAGTTTATCAGTCTTTCCACTAAAATTTGCAATATGTTTACATTAAAGAGTCATTGATCATAATTGCTCTTTAATATTTATACACTAGTTTTTAGTGGCGTTACTTTGGACAAACTTATTTACCATTTAAGTAAATAATATAATCCAGTGAGATAAACTACCCAGATTTGTCTTTTTTTCATCTTTCACACAGTAACTCTCATTATGTTGCTAGCCAATAAAAGTCTTTATTTGTTGCTTATTAGAACCCTCAGTACACTCAAGTGTTCAGCTATAATTTAATTTGGCTGTTCAAAGAGGCTTCCTTGTTTTAAAACATGTTCTCAGTATGCTTTTACCATTTATTATGAACATATATTCTAACTCATGTACATGTATAGGATGATTTTACAGATAACCATTTTTTAAAGTTATGCCATAGCATAGTTGTAACTTCTTTCTTTAAAAAAAAATCGGGAACTAACAGTGTCTTTTTTTTTTTTTTTTTTCTGTATTTTTCCTTGACATTCCAGAACTTTTTTTTCCCTTGGTGATTTAAATAGTTTTGCTATTATAATTTTAAAGTCAGTTCCCCAAATTATACAACCTTCCCTGAAGAGGTAGTGAGAAAGACACTAAACTCAAAAAATGAATTAAACAATTCAATAATTAAGAATGTTAGTTGAGGACATTTCACTCTTACAGTCACTTGAAATTATAAAAAGTTTCCCTTGTACTTCACACATGCTAGCATGATAAATTCAGCTTCTTTAGAGTAAGCTACTGGGAAGTTTGGCAATGAATGGAAGATGGCTGGAGAGTTCTGGTGATATTTGTAACAAATCATGTTCACTGAAAACTAGGACTTTAAAACTCTAAGATGAGTATCAGGAATTCTTCCACAAGGAAGGCCGAATGTGGAACTACTAAATGAGTCATTGCATGTATATCTTACCAGTGGGAATCACATCAAACCGGCTCTCTAGATACAGTATTTAATAGTTGTCAAAATGTACAGTATTGTCTTGGAACTTGTGGTTCATGAGTTCATAGTTCCAGCTTTTTGTGTTTAGTACAAAGATGTAACAACCCACACAAAACATTTTTCTCTTATTATGACCTTACATTTGCCAAAATGCCCCATGCTGAAATTCCTTTTTAGTATCCTTTTTTTTTTTTTCAGTCCAAAGCCAGACGTGTAACCAGACACAAAAGCCTCTGTGTATAGCAAGCTGTTTTAAATATTGTGACTCGACGATGTGCTGTCCTTTCTCCGCTTGAGCCAAGGATCTCTGCTCAGTGTCTGTGGATTACCAAGCTCCTTCTTTATTGTACCTCTTGTCAACTATTTCTATTCATTTAACCTTTCATTAGTGTCTGTGCAGCTTCACTGTCTAGAAATGCAAGGAAAACCCGAAAGGCCCCACTGTCACAGTTATTAGATTTCTCGGTTACATCCCAGCAACCATAAAGAAGTAAGAGTCGACACTATTGTCGTGCGTGCTGCTGTCCTGGGGTGCAGCTCTTCTGTGCATGTCAAGGACATGTGCCACATGTTGATATGCATCCCAGGGATCAATGCGCAACATGGGGGATAGGCTGATGCTGGAAGTAATGAGCTTTGTAGGAGTTACTGCAAAGACCAACAGTTTGTGAAGGAATTTTGCTTAACAGGCCAAGGAGATAGACACAGTTGAGGGCTGCCAAGATTTGCCTGTGCTGGAGCTTGTCAGTCACATTGTTTTCATCTAAACTTCATTTGAGAGGAAAATTGAATATGTTTGACAGCAATGAAAACTCTTATTTTCATTTTTTAATCTTTCAGAGGACAAAAGTGGTATTTCTGGTGACTAGTATATTAGGACTAAGTATTTTTTATACTGACTGAATTGTGTGTGCGAATGGATCTATTAGTTTATCTTCTTACATACCTAGAAGAAACATATTTCATAGATGTGTATGTTTTAAAATTTGAATAAAAATAATATAGCCTATTACCTTTCCTATGCTACTATTTTCCCCCTTTGATTTCCCTCTAGCATAGCCTGGTATTAGCGCTTGATTCTTTAAAAGTGCATTTGCTTTGTTGCCTTAATGTAAAGGAAAAACAGGATGAATATCAGGCCATTTTCAAGTCATAATAAAGATAAATAATTGCAGATTTTGCATTGGAAAATATTACATTGACATCTTAGAAGATTCATAGAATTACTTTTTAAGAATTTTCAAAACATTTAAGTAGAAAATAGTAAATTATAATACCTCCTCTCTCTTTACCAATTGTACATTTTTTTTTAAAGTAAAGAAAATCTGTTACCAAAGCTGAATAAAACAATTCTGTCTTTCTCATTTAAATAATTTTTGTCACTTTACCAAATTCTTTAGGACTCTCCAGTAGCTTTGCAAATACATGATTACCAAATCCCTGTAAAGTTATTTAGTTTTTCACTTGACCCAACCTTTTTTGCCAAGGCTGACTTTTTAATAGCTGTACTTAAAGCCTTCTCTTTTCATGATGTCTTGTGAATGTATTAATTGGCTTAGTTATCCTTGTTTCAGAGAAGAGAGATGAGCTATCCTTCCTTCAGATGGGATCCTTTCTTCCAGGGAAATATGTATTCAATAATTGACAGCTAAGTGCCCAGCCAGGGCATGTTCCAGTTTCTTGCTCATTGGGTGGATATTCCACATATGTTAAATTTAGATGAATGTGTCTTGATCATCTGAGGTGACCTGGTAGCCTTCTCACAGACAAGGCAAGAGTGTATTAACTTTCCCTAAGGTCCTGTTTCTATTCATTATGGTTTGTGTTGGGTGAAGTAGAAGAGGAAAGAGGAACTTCTAAGGCTATAATGTTAGCCGTACCTCCCTGCCTCCAAAAACACACCCTTGGAAATAGGACAGGGCTATATGGTAGTTAAAGAGAAGAATACATGGCAGTAACTACTTTCTGTAGGAACACTATGCCTGGTCTTCATCCAGTCAGTATCTCAGGATGGGGAGGTAGTTCATCATTATCCACTCCAGAGTGAGAATAGCCCTGGGCCTGGGTTTCAAGGCAGGCCCTATTCTCTTCCACTCAGGTTTGAAAGCCTCCACTTTATCATTTGAAAATCAAGTGAATTTGGTAGTTTCTAAGGTGTTTTTGAATTGGAATATTTTATATTTTATGTGCTAGGACATAAATATAATCATAGCAGATTACTATTTTTAATAGCTGTATTGAGATGTAGTATACTAAATTCACCTGTTAAAAGTGTCCAATTAATATTTTGTGGATATAGCACCTTTTATTTATCCATTCATCCAGGGATACACCTTTTGGTTCTTATTATGAATAACGCAGCTGCGAACATTTGTGTACAAGTATTTTGTTTTCATTTTGTCAAATGTATATCTAGCAGTGGAATTGCTAGGTCATATGGCAACTGTCTTTAACTTTTGAGGAACTGCCCTATCATTTTCACAAAGCAGCTGTTTGCTTTTCTATTTCTACCAACTGAATGTGTGAGTTTTCTAATCTCATCATATTCTCCCAAATTTGTTACTGTTTTTTAATTTTAACCATCCTGGGGGGGTGTGAAGTGGTTTTGAGTTGCATTTCCCTGATGGTTTATGATGTTAAGCATCTTTTCATGTGCTTATTGGCCATTTGTAGATCTCTGTATAATAGAGAAATGTCTCTTAGATCCTTTACCCATTTTTCACTTGGGTTATTTGTCTTTTCATTGTTAAGTTATAAAAGCTTTTTATATATTTATATATTCTGGAATTTATATATTCTGGACAGAAGTTCTTTATTAGATACATAATTTACAGATATTTTTCTCTGGGTTGTCTTTTTTATTTTTTTGATGGAGTCCTTTGAAGCCCAGACACTTTAAATTTTGATGAAGTCCAAAGTCCAACTTATTTTTTCTTTGGTCATTTGTGTTTTTGGTGTGCCAAGGAACACTATCTAACCTAAGGTCATAAATATTCACCGTTGTTTTCTTCTAAAAATATAATAGTTTGAACTTATACGTTTAGGTCTTTATTTGGGTTAACTTTTTTGTGTGTAATATGGAGTAGGGATCAGCTTCTTTCTTTTGAATGTGGATATCCAGTCATTCCCAGGACCATTTGTTGAAAAGAGAATTCTTAACCCCATTGAATTATTATGGGACATTTGTGGAAAATTATTTGACTGTAGATGTAAGGGCTTATTTCTAGACTCTCCATTTTACTCCATCAATTAATGTGTCTATCCTTTGCAATACCACACTGTCAAGATTACTGTAGCTTTACATTAAGTGTGTAACTGACAAATGTAAATCTTCTAACTTTGTCCTTTATCAAATTATTTCAGTATTCTTGGTTCCTTAGTTTATTAAAAATTTGTGTGGTAAAAAGCACATAACATAAAATTGAACAACTTCAACATTGTTAAGTATATGGTATAGACAGTATTGTTAACTGCATCTTCTTGTGCAATACATTTTTGGAGCTTTGTCATTTTGCAGAACTGACACTCTATCACTTGATGATCAACTCCCATTTTCCCACTCTTCACAGCTCCTGGCAACTGCCTTTTCACTTTCTAAGAGTTTCACTACTTTAAGGACTTCATATGAAAAATAAATAAATAAGTAAATACATAAATAAATTCTTAATATGAGTAGAATCATACAGTACATGTTTTTCTGTAATGGTTTCTTTTTTTTTTTTTTTAAAGATTTTATTTATTTGACAGAAAGAGACACAGTGAGAGAGGGAGCACAAGCAGGGGAGCAGCAGAGAGAGAGAGAGAAGCAGGCCTCCCACCCAGCAGGGAGCCTGATGTGGGGCTCGATCCCAACACTCTGGGATCATGACGTGAGCCGAAGGCAGACACTTAATGACTGAGCCACCCAGGCACCCCTGTAATGGTCTTATTTACCATAATGTCCTTGAGGTTCACCCAGTATTCTAGCACATGACAGGATTTTCTTCCTTTTTAAGACTGAATAATATTTCATGGGCACCTGGGTGGCTCAGTGGGTTAAACATCTGCCTTGGCTCAGGTCATGATCTCGGGGTCCTAGGATGGCACCCTGTGTCAGGCTCACTGCTCAGTAGGGAATCTGCTTCTCTTTCCCTCTGCCTTGCCCCCTGCCTGTGCATGCATGTTCTCTCTCTCTCAAATAAAATCTTTTAAGAAAAAGATTGAATAATATTTCATTGTGTGTATATACCTCATTTTCTTTACCCATTCTTCTGTAGATGGACATTTAGGTTGAGGCCACCTCTTGGCTTTTGTGAACAAACACTGTAGTGAACATGGATGTGTAGTAACTCTGCAACACTGTGCTTTCGGTTCTTTTGGATAGATACCCAGAAATGGGGTTGCTGGATCATATAGTAATTCTATTTTTAATTTTTTGAAGAACCTTCATACTATTTTCCATAGCTGCTGCCCTGTTTTACATTCCTACCAAGAGTGCACAGAAGTTTCAGTTTTTCCACATTTTTGCCAACACTTGTTATTTTATTTTCCTTTTTTTTTTTTTTTTTTTTTTAAATAGTGGCCCTTCTAAAGGTGTGAGGTGAAACCTCTTTGAGGTTTTGATTTGTATTCCCCTGGTCATTAGTGTTGTTGAGCATCATTTCATATGCTTCTTGGCCATTTTTATATATATTTCTTAGAGAAATGTCTCTTCAAGTCCTTTGCCTATTTTTAAATCAGATTATTTTGTTGTTGTCATTGAGTTTTAGGAGCTCCTTATATATTCCACATATTAATCTCTTCTCAGAAATATGTCTTGCAAATATTTTTGCCTATTCAGTATGTTTTTTCACTCAGTTGATTACTTCCTTCACAGTACAGAAGTTTTTTAAGTTTGGTGTAGTCCCATTTGTCTGTTCTTCTGTTGCCCTTAGCAGTTACCTTTAAAACTCAGGTTGATCTTATCCCCAGAAGTGTAAAGGCTACATTAAGAGAGTGTATCTACTGTAGGGGTAGAGAACTCTTAGTTTTACTTAGGGGATAAGTAATGTGCCACTTAGCAGCTAAAAGATGATGATTCTTAGTTGTTGGCGTGACACCCTGGTTTGACTTTGATGTTTCTTAATTATCATGGAGTTTTAAAGAATTCTAGGTGTTCCCAATGATAAGGGGGACACTTCATGCCCTGTAGGGTGGCATTAAGCACCTGGAAATAATTGTTTTGGGTTTTATAAATACCTCAAAAGGAAAGGGAAAAAAATTGATAAAATTTGTCTTTCTAGACATTCTGTTGTAACTAGAAAAACAACCAGCAGTGCTTAAAACTGAAAATTATTGTATGATCTCAGACCCACACTAACTGGTCCAGTTAAGTTTTAAATAAATACCATGTTCAAATCTGGCATGGCACATTTGGAAACATCAGCTTGTTTTAAAGTGAACCTGGCAAATATTGTAATTAAAATACCTCATAGTTGAATTAGAGAAAACTTGAAAACAAATGAAAGGTAAACTAATTTGGAGGCAGCTATGTTGTATCATTGTTGAATTAAAGAAAAACACTATTCCCTTAAAGTTCTAATTTTCTCTTTATTCCTGCCATTAAAGACCTATATTTATTTCCATCTAAGTAATTGCTTTTCTGGTATTCTAATGGGCTGTTCTTGCTTAACCGCATTGCCTTTTTTTGGCCTTTTGCCAGTTATTTTGGATAAAGTTTCATTATTCACTCAGTATCAACTCATATGGTTAGCTTATCAAATATATATATGGAGAGTATGCATTTTTTCCCCCTTATCACTGCTTACATATATAAATTGTAAGTAGTGGATTTAAAATTGTATTTCCTATTTTGAGGATTTACTTTCTTCCTTGTGAAAATTCTGTAGAGGATTTAAAGTCATTTATAAAGATTGGCATGGTAGAAAATTTTATATTTACCAGACACTTGATTTTTGGTTATATATACATTTCATTGTATTAAATGACATACTTTTTAAATTTTGAACAAAAAGTTAATGCTACTTTTGGAATGACAAAATTGTGTTCTTGCTATCTCTTATGGTTTAGGGACGTAAGAAGGGTAATTAACTGGAACAATATAGACCTATAAAGAGAGTCACTCAGTTTTCTGTCCTGTGGTATCTAATCTCCCTATAATACCCATTTTATTCTCTAGCGGATTAGGGAAGTTTATTCTGTCAACATGTACGTATGCTAACAGGTATGCTTCTGAAAGTACAATGTGATAGTTGAGATTTTCCTCTCATTCAGAGTGGTGATTGGAAGCACAACATTGTATGTGTTTGAATTGGTTTTTGATAGGTTAACATATTAATTTAGAGTGCATTAACTCTAAGTGATATTAAAAAGTAAACATTTTATGAACCTAGAAATTCTGCTAGGCATCGATTATATTTTTCATCCTATGAGTATCCCGTATAAAAAGTATTCTCACATAAAGGACTTCTGTCTGTCCATTGGTCTTTGCAGCTTCACTATGTCCATGAACCCCAACCAGTCACTGACAAGACATTTTTGTATACAGAGGACAGTGACTGTTAGATCTAATGGAGTGTGTGTGTGTGTGTGAGAGTGATCCATGAGAAACCGACAGTTTGCCCTTTCCTTGTTGGGGAGGGAGAATACAGAATAGTATGGTTTATTGAAATTTGGGGGTGACAGTAGATATTGGTTTACTGTTATATTTTCATAATATAGTAATACCTGGTATGTTGGTTTTTTGTAGTTTCGAGTACATATCTGGATGGCATAGATGAATATTAAGTGTATTGCTGAATGTTTCACTAATGTCAAATTGTATTTCTGAAATCCACATATGCCAGAGAAATAAATTGTTAACAGCCAACAAGTAAATGTTTGCTTGCTATATGTAAAATAACTGGTTTAGATGTGCAGGAATTGATAAACATTAAAAAGAAATCTTTAAAAAAATTTCAGGTTTTTATATTCAAGTTGGCATAGGCATGGGAGTTCTACTTGTCTTTGTTTTCCAAGGTTGATACAACTTTTAATTACTTTCAAATCTAACACCTTAACAGGCAGTTGCGTTTCTGTGATCTGCATGACACTGGAGTAGGTGCTGTAGGTATTACAGATTAAGGAGAAGCTGTAACCCTGACATGAAGGAGCACAAAGTTCACATGCAAGAGGATGTTCATTATCTTAGCATGACTGTAGTGCAGGGTCTGCCTCTGGTCTTTGTACGCTTAGAAATCTAATTTTATCTCTATGCCTTTGCAAGAGATCCGTCCTTCATGGGCTCATTCAGGATGTTCACTGACGGAGGGATGGAGAATAGATACACATATGCATGCAGGCACACACGCTGTACGAACATGTGTGTATCTGCATACCCAATTAGTTGAAATACTCATATACTCATATTGGAGTGCTTAGCACATTCTTTCCTTCACAGACAAATTTAATTAGGGAGTGAAATTATAATCCAAACATTGCTCATTGTTACTTTATGAGTTTGGGATTTAAGCAGAGAATATTAGGGAGGCAGGTGGAGGTTGTGAGGGCCTCTTCTCGCTTCAGGGAAAGCCTTCCCAGTGGCCTGTATTGATACAGTGCACATTTTGGACTCTTGTCTCCTGGACTGTGTTTGGAACAGCATTGACAAAATTTACTCCTCTTACTTTTTTTCTTCTTCCTATTCCCCTTCTAATTGACAAATTCTTTTTTCTCTAAATATGTTAATATTCTCAAGCAGATATTAGTCAACTGTCTTGGGAGCTACTTGTTAAGGTGACTTTGCATCTGCTTGGTTTTTATGGATCTAATGCAGATGGCAATGTCATTTCATTCATTTTAAATTTCTTGGGAGATACCTTACATGTAATGTGTTTTGTATATGAGAATGAAGGGAGGCAGTAGGATAAGACAGCAGTTTTCTGGGAGAAAAGAGATATATGTTGTTTTTAAAAAATAGTAAAAAAAAAAAAAAAGCTTTGAAACTAGTTAAATATGTGGCAGAGAAAGTTTTTGTTAACTACCTTGTGGAGAGATATTTAGGTATGAGATTGACCTTCTATGGATACGTGGAATAAATGGAAGTAGAGATGTGTACAGAGATTTAATCTCTGCATCTATTTTCTATGTGATAGAAAAATTTTCAGTTACTTTGGGCTTCTCTTGTACATCATGCAGTTAGGGTCAAGATTAGATTTTAAAGATTCTTAATGTGTCATACTATATGATGCTCAACATTTTTTTTTTTTATATTATGGATGCCAAAAGAACCCCAAAGTTAATACTATACCTTTAATTTTGTATTAGGCGATTCCAGCAGCTTCCCAGTTTGTTCCCCACCCCTTTTGTTTTTTACTTTGGACTTTTGTTCTGTTTAAAATGCTTCCATATAAATTAGATTCCAGCTAAAGAGAAACATCTGTTAAGGGAAGAGAAGGTAGAAGGAGAGGCACTGAACATCTCCCGGATGCCAGAATGATAGATTTTGGTGGACCAAGGAGTTTCTTTAGATCTAGTCTGACTTTTATCCTTAAATCCTTATTTTCAGTCTGCAGTCGTTAAGTTTCATAGTAGTCCTGGTATAGTTGTGTAATGCGGGAATGTTCTTATTTAAAACCACAGGACTTAATACATTTCAAATTTTAAATTTGAAAAGGTGTCAGAAGTAAAAATGAAGTGGGGATGATGATGGAGAGAATAGAAGAATTACACAGGAAATATTGGACTCAGATAAAGGTAGAAAAATACATAAAAAAAACAAAGGGCCTGTTAAGATGAGTGGCATGAGACTTGTTTTCATGTGCTTCTCCAATGTCTGTGTTCACCATATTTTTTTTAAAGATTTATTCATTTTAGAGAGAGAAAGAATGTAAACGGGGAGGGGCAGATGGAGAGGGAGAGATCAGACTCCTCACCTGAGCAGGGAGCCTGACTGAGGGCTCATCCTACAAACCTGAGATCGTGACGTCAGCCAAAAAGTGAGAGTCAGACACTTAACCCACTGAGCCACCTAGGTGTTCTCACCATTCCTCCCCACCCCGTATGTTAGGGTTTCTGCCTCTTGTGTACCTCATCTGCTGGGTGAGGCCTGTTGGAACTGTCTCCCAGTTGCCACCTATTTACTACTTTTGTTGCCATTACCCAGGTCCACAGTGCCATCATCTTTTACCTGAATGGCTCCAGTGTCCTCTGGCTGGTCAAGTGCTTCCACTCTTGCCTCTTGCTCACTATACTCAGACTACTCTTTTTTTTTTTTTTTTAAAGATTTTATTTATTTATTTGACAGAGAGAAATTACAAGTACACTGAGTGGCAGGCAGAGAGAGAGAAGGAAGCAGGCTCCCTGCTGAGCAGAGAGCCCGATGCGGGACTCGATCCCAGGACCCTGAGATCATGACCTGAGCCGAAGGCAGCGGCCTAACCCACTGAGCCACCCAGGCGCCCACTCAGACTACTCTTGACAGAGAAACTGCTTCCTGTCTCAGAACCTCCCAGTGACTTCTCATCACACCTGCAGTGCAATCCAAACTCTGTTGTGACTGAACAGCGTATGTAAGATGAGAGGGAAACCTACCTGACATTCCAACACACTTTGCTATCACTGTTCATTTTGCTTCCATCATATTGACCTAGCTTTTTACTGAACATGCCACATTTTGTACCTATACCTCAGGCCTTTGCACATATTTTCCCGTCAGCAGGGAATGCCCTTCTTCCACATTTTTGCATGGCTTCCTTCCTCATTTCATTTAGGTCTCTCAAATGTCACTCCTTCAATGAGAACTTTCTGACAGTTTTCTTACCCCTGCTGTGTCTCCACATTGTATGTTTCTCTGACCTTTTGCCCTGCTTTGTTTGTTGATAGCATTTATCACCATTTGAAAATATATATATTTGTTTATACATAGTTTATTATTATTTCTCCCTTCCCGCTGTGATACAAAGCTCTATAAGAACAGGGACCTTTGCTTGCCTTGTTAATTTCTGAATTTCCCCTACCTGTAGCAGTTCCTGTTGTGGGAGACATTCACCAGATATTTTTTATACATTTATTCACTCAAACACATTCTTTATCAATTTTCATCAGGTCTTAGTTATTCTCTGGAGGGTTATTTATGGCATCTGCTCTTGCGGTTTTCTGAACTGCATATTGGAGTGGTAGTTTCTATGGTAGATGTAAACACACCCAATAGTTTTGCAAAAATTGTCCTATAAGATACAGGGAAACCATATTAAAAATTTGATTTATCTCATTCTTTTTTGTGTGTGTTTTACAGTGTGTATGATGTCTTAATTTAGTAGATATGTAAGGGATATATTGCGAAATAAAAAAAAAATACAGACTTTGACTTGAGCCTAATCTGGACAAGCACGGTTAACTTTGTTTAAAGAAAATTGTAACTCTATAGTCAGGCTATTTCATAGATTTTGTGTTTTTGAATATTAATAGGGTGGCGATACCACTGGTGAGAATGTGTAAAGTTGTTCTCATTATTCAGAAAATCACTCAGGTCTAATGTTGAGAGTGAGACATTATATATGAATTTCAACATACATGTGTGTATGAATATATATTCCCTAATATTCCAACCTCTGATGGAGTTTATAACTCTCTTAAGTTAAAGTGTACTTGTGTTAGGGCCCTTTGTACCTATACTAACTACTATGTGGAGGTATATGAGCTGTTTTTTCCCCCCTCATCTTGGGTAATTTAGGCTTTTTAATGAACCTGTACCTGGATACTTTGGTTTCCTGTGATTTCAGTTATTTTAAACATCTTGATTGAGATACAGTTTACACACCATACAATTTACTCCTGTGACTAAGCTTTACACTTCCATTTTGTAATTATATACAATTTTGAAGTCACTGGGAAATAAATGATACACTCAGACTTTTGAAGGAAGTCTAGTTAGGTGTTCATTTTAATACCTTCTTAAATGAAGTTTTATAACATTTGAAGCACTTGCTAATAAAATATTTGAAAGGATTCATAAACTTGAGTAAAGTACTGAAGTAATTAATATACTAAGGAAATGTGAAAACCATAAATAAATGGATACAAGTAAATATTATTCTTTATCAAATGGTCACCTTAGTATATCCTATTTTGATGGTGCCTTAGTTTAGATTTTTTTAGAGCTATCTATTTGACATTGGCTTTGGACAGCCTGTGTCTTAATTCTTCTAAATATCTTTAGTGCTGGCAAATTTTTTGTGAAGTAAGTTTTGATTTTCTGAATCATCCAAACAAAAGTTAAGCCGGATGAACATAGTGGGTGGATAAATCCAGGTGATTCCATTTTGGGTAAGAAAAAAAGCACAATTGATTTTTCTTATGTAGCTTATAAATTGGCTCTGGAAGTAGTTACAAATGAAAAATTCTGGAACTGTTTTGAACAGTAGTAGTGTTATTGGAAAAGTGCAGTGTCCTGAGGTGACAATAGAAACATTGATTTTTTTTTTTTCCCCCTACCAGTAGTGGACCTTCTTTAAATCCATAGAAACTCATTTGGCTGTAAGAATTGATGTGAGACTTTATGCATATATAGAGTAATGCATACATACATACATGCTTATAAACATCTTTCCACTGGCAAAATTTTGTTAATATTTTGTACTCTGTAAAGTAATTCAGCTCTGTATGGCAGATACCTAATAAATTCTACTTCAGAGTTAATCCTGTGGAATTTCAGTAAAATGATTTTAAGCTCCGGCCTGAGAAGACCTCCAAAAGCAAGGGATACCAAGAAAATTTTGACTAAGATATGAGACTACATGAATGTTTCATGATATTAAACAAATTTATATAGAGTTCTTTGGCTACAAATTAGAGTGATTATCACACAGCTTGAATACTTAGTGCAGCAAATCTGTGTGTTTCAGGTATAAGTAAATGCTAGGGACATTAGAAAGCTAAGGAAGTGCAGATTTGTGCACATAAACTTTTTAGGGCAGTCTTATCGATATCTGTATGACACGAGTCAAGGGGAAAGTAGCTGCTCAAAGGGAATAGGATTTTCTTTCATTTTTGAAGATTTGGTTTTGAATTCCTGTAAGTTGTGGTTTAAGGTGATACCAGCATCTTTATGATGACTCCTGGTTATCAATTAAGAAAAGTATTTGTTAATGCCTTGGAAATATCTGTGCTGAATTCTTTTTCAGTTCCTTTTCTACCCTCCTCATCAGAAAATGCTAATTTTGCATGGAATCTGTAGATCTCAGCAAAATCTTTTCATTAAAAATAATACAAGCAATTTTTGGAAAATTCAGTCTATCTTGTGTAGTTGTACCCTATCTAGGAAGTTAGGGTAAATAACTTCCTAAACTTCCTAAATATTTTCCCAGGAATAATAGTTCAAGAAATAAAAAGGAATGGAATAAATTCAACTCCAAAATATTAATTCTAGATATTTTTCTTCATTCCTTCAGGGTTCTCTGAGACTATGGAACTTTCTGATTTGAAGGAAATTTAACACTGATTTTTGTGTTGGAAATAAACGTTAGGGTCAACTTTTCCTGTGTTAACTGTAATCTGCTGGGTGTTTCCTTTTAAACAAATCCAAAAGTCTTGTCCATAACTAGTACGTTAGGCTTCTTACAGAGTGCTGTGAGGGTAGAGAGGTCCTGTAGGAGCCCCTGTTATATGTAGAAGGCTATGCATTCAAAGCCTAAGAGTGTCATTTACACTGTCTTTGGAGGGACCAGTGTGCTGTCTTCATGGACCATTTGGCCCATGAGATGGGATTTGTCATAATTGATTGTCATGTATTATAAACCCTGTGGGAGTATAAGGTCTAGCTGCTTTACCTTGGATGGTTTCTGAATGTTTTTATCTTGTTCCAGGGTGGATTATTACACTTGAGAATGCACTTAATTACAAGCTTTATGTTTTCCAGCACCCTAAACAGTACCTCCTCTTCACTCTACCTGACATCATTGATGGTATTTCATGTGCAGTTTGAGGACAGTGTATGACTTGGAAGATGGATGCTCTTCAACTTGAAGTCTACCTCCATTTTTCAGTTTCTGCTCTTCACCTTGATGTTTTAGACCTTTCTATTTAAAACCTGTGTTTTGCGGTTAATTTTCTCAGGAAAAGAACTTTATACATGATAACATACTAAAGAAAAAAGGCACCACTTAGCTGATATTGGGTATTTCTCAGAATACTGTAAGAAATTGAATTTTGTTGTGTTTTTACAAGTTATTGCATTATAGGTTTTATTTTTTTTAAAACGATATATTTATTTGAGAGAGAGAGAGAAAGCATGCATGCAAGCATGGGGAAGGGCAGAGGGAGAATCTCAAGCAGACTCCCCACTGAGCACAGAGCACTTCTGAGCCAAAATCAAGAGTCAGATGCTTAATCCAGTGAGCCACCCAGGCGCCACAGGTTTTATTTTAATAAAGTCCTTAAATCCATGCCTACACTGAGATCTTTCCTTAGAAAATGATACTTTAGAATATTTCTTGTTACAGTCCTTTCTGATTAAACATGGTAGGATCTTAAGGAATTTCAATTTTTTATGTATATATATAATCTTTCCAGTTTCCTGAATTTGCCCCTCATCTGAGCTTAATCACACTTTATTGTAATTAACTGTTGATATGTCTACCACACATTTTACGCTGTAGGTTATCAGGTATATTATTTTGATCTTTTCATTTTTCTGTGTTTATCAAGGAATAAATAATCCTAAGTAGATGTTGGATTTACTCAGTTGTTTCATGTTTTAGTTTTTTCCAGTGTGATTGAGGAATAATTGATATACATCACTGTGTAAGTTTAAGGTGTACAGTCTGATGGTTTGATTTACATATATTGTGGTTTGGTTACCACAGTAGGGTTAGTTAACATTCAACATCTCATATAGATAAAATAAAAAGAAAAAAATTTCTCCTGTGATGAGAACTCCCCTGTGAGGAAAACCCTCATAACAGTGTTTTAATTTTTAAAGCTTTGTTTAGAGATTATGGTTTTGGGGTATCTTCTTGGTGGTATATCTCAGACAAACTTTTTATTGTCAAATTACATTGCCTTGTATATTGTTTTTAGAATTTAGTTTTATCCCTGATTGAGATACCCATGACTAGAATGATCAAATTTTTTAAATGTTGGTCAACATGCAGCCTTTTCTTTTGGAAGGTGATTCTTTTTTACCAATGAACTTTTAAAAGTCATCTTCCTTAATTTATAATGTAGGCACAATGAAAGCCTCAGGAACATTTTTTTTTCCCCTTGAAAAATCTTTAAAGAGATGTTTAAACAAATCAAAATATGCTATAACTTAAAAGAAATAATTTGATGTGGCAAGTTTTAAATTAAAAAATAAAACCACACACACACACACACACACAGCATAACCTTCCTTTGAGTCTTTGGTTTAAGTCCTCTGTCATATAATGCCAAAAACTTTGTTCTGAGCTGCGTGTGTGTTGAAACATGTATGCCTGTCCTAGTGTCATAACTAATTATATCTCTTGTATGCTTACTTCTAGTAATTGGAAAGTAGACCTACCGCAGCATACAGTTTAACATTTAGTTTTATCTTCAAGACCTGCTATAGAAATCGAGTTTTCAACCATGTAGCAGCTTGACATTGTAAACAGATATTACCATTTAAAAATATAGCCTCCACGTTGTATTTTGCAGAAATAGTGTACCTTGGGAGGAAAGATTTCAGGAGTTCTTCAAGGCTCATAAGTGCACTTGCACATTAATACTGACCGTTTTGACTGAGATACTTCATCTATGAATTGGAAATTGATGGTCTAGTGTTGTGGTAGCACAATTTTATAGGATTTCTTTTACCCAAAGTTTGTCAGAAGGTTGTAGCTTGTGCCAGAGCTTCTGGGTGCTGTGGTCATTTAATCTTCATAGATTGTTTTAAAATAACATGGGGGCAGATTCTATGAAAATGCATCTAGTAGAATTTTAAGAGAGTAATTTAACAGTCCTGTCTCAGACATGCTTGTGACTAGTGCAGCAAACAGTTCTTCTGTGCACCAGCATGTATGAAAGTATGTGGTCCTTGTCCATGCCTGCTGAAAGAGGACTTCACCAGTCTTCAGTCTCTGAGCTGCAGCATTGTGGCAATTAAAGTCTTAGGACTCGGAGCAGTTAATGCTGGTGATAGATTGTGGTATTTAGCATTGTGTTTTGTTCCACGGTGATCTAGTTCTGTGGACTTAGAGGGATTCTAGTCAGAACTTGGGAAAGAATATACCAAAGGATTTTTGGCAGATATTTTTTAAAGAAAGAAATACAATGACTTTTCTTACTAATAAGTTTTTCTGGCTTTGCTTAAAGAAATAGTAAAAGGATTGTGCACTTCTGTTATTGGATAATTCTTTAAAATTTAACACTGAAAATGCTAGATTTTTTTTTTCTTGTAGTGAGTGAAAATATTCCTTGCTTTAATGTTTCTTTCCTTTCCTTCTTTCATTATACTTAAAAGTAAAACTCAGTATTCTTTCAGACTTACTTTATCTATTTTTATAGTAAATTAGTTTTTATAAACTAGGTTTTTTTCTTTTATATGGTAACTTAGGTGTGCAAAGGCATTTACTTGAATGTTTTGTGTTCTGAAATGTGAGGCTTTGATTCTTGGTATAATATCTCTGTTTTGAAAACTGAATTCCCAGGGTTTTTTCCCTAATCAGTGTATCATGACCTGTCACATTAAAAAATTAGATGGCCTAAGCCATTTACCTTTGGGAGACTGGCTGTAAAAGCCATGTGTTTAATAATGAAAGTATATTTCCATTAAAAAAAAAAAAGATAGATTTATTTATTTATTTATTTATTTGACAGAGAGACAGAGAGCACAAGTAGACAGAGCAGCAGGCAGAGGGAGAGGGAGAAGCAGGTTCTCCACTGAGCAGGGAGCCCGATGTAGGGCTCCATCCCAGGATGCTGGGATCATGACCTGAGCTGAAGGCAGCCGCTTAACTGACTGAGCCACCCAGGGGCTCCAATGTCTTTCCATTTTTAAAATGTTCATTCCTCTTATAGTTTTTCTGGTGTCAGTCAAATTAATGCTGGTATATTTGGCTTTAAGATTAACTGATGACAGAAATCTGAATCTGTAGATGGTAGGCCACATAAGAGAAAGGGTAATTTAAAAAGGTCCCGGCAGTAGGAGAGAAGGTTGGCCCACAATTGGACTGATAGGAACACCTTCCCACTCATCTGTTGCTTGTGAAGTAATAAAGAGTGGAAGATGTTAAGGCTTGTCTGGGTTCTGAACCTGGGGTTTCTGCCACCTCCACAGGGTGTTTGGAAATCTTGGGAGTCATTTTTGTTCTTCACAAGTGAGATTGGGATGCCTCCTGCTATTTAGTGGGCCAAGGATACCTCAGTTCTGATTGCAGAATAATTTACACACAGTGATGAATTGCTCCGCCCCAAATGTTAATAATGCCTCTTCTGGGAATCATTCGATAGTTATTGAGAGAAAAACTGAAAAAAATGGTAAAAATGACTTTTCTTCCCCAAATTCCCACTTACATTTTTAAAAAATTTTTTAAAGGAACTTTCATTGAAGTACACTTGGCATTCAATATTACATTAGTTTCAAGTACATAGCATAGTGATTCGATATTTATATACATAATGAAATAATCACCACAATAAGTCCATTTACCATCTGTCACCATACAAAATTAATACACTATTATTGTCTATATTCCCCATGCTATATATTATTTTCCCATGAGTGACTTACTTTACAACTGAAAGTTTGTATCTCTAGGTCCCCTTCACCCATATTGCCTACTCCCCAACCCCTCTCTCTCCTGGCAGCCATCAGTCTTTTCTCTCTTTGAGTTTTTTTTTTTTCCATTTGTTTTTTTAGATTCCACATGTGAATAAAATCATATGGTATTTGTCTTTCTCTGACTTATTTCATTTAAGCGTAATACCCTCAGGGCAAGATTGAATTCTTTTTTTATGACTAACTAATATTTCTTTGTGTATATATACTACATCTTTCCACTTTTTTTTTCAATCTTTCCACATTTTTAAAAATCTGTTGATAGATACCTAGGCTGCACCTTTATCTTAGCTATTGTAAATAATGCTGCAGTAAATATAAAGGTACATATATCTTTTCAAGTTAGTGTTTTGTTTTTCATCAGATACATACCTGGAAGTGGAATTGCTGGATTCTATGGTAGTCCTATTTGTAATTCTTTGGGGATCATCTGTACAGTTTTCTGTTGTGGCTGTACCAGTTTGCATGTCCACTGGCAGTGAATGGGGGTTCCCTTTTCTCCACACCTTCACCAGCATTCTGTATTTCTTATTTTTGTTTCATTATAGCCATTCTGACAGGTATGAAATGATATCTCATCGTGGTTTTGGTTTGCATTTTCCTGGTGAGTAGTGACGTTGAACATCTTTTTGTGTGTCCGTTGGCTGTCTGTGTCTTACTGGGGAAAATGTTTCATATTTCTTCCCATTTTTTAACCAGATTATTTGCTTTTTGGATATTGAGTTGGAAGAGTTCTGTATATATTTTGCATATTAGCCCCTTGTCAGATATATGGTTTGTAAATATATCCGTCTGTTCAGTGGATTACCTTTTCATTTTGTTGATAGTTTCCTTCACTGTGCAGAAGCTTTTTAGTTTGATGAAATCCCATTTGTTTACTTTTACCTTTGTTGCCCTTGTTTGTGGAGTCTGGTTCAAAAAAATATAGCTGAGACATATGTCAAGGAAGTTATAGACTGTGGTTTTTTTGTTTTCTGTTTTTAGATTTTATTTATTTGCCAGAGAGAGAGAGAGCGAGAACCAGAGAGCATAAGCAGGGAGAGTGGCAGAGGCAGAGGGAGAAGGAGAAGAGGCTCCTCAGCAGGGAGCCTGATGTGGGGCTCTATCCCAGGACCCTGGGGTCATGTGAGCCAAAGGCAGATACTTAACTCATTGAGCAACCCAGGCGCCCCTAACCTATGTTTTCTTCTAGGAGTTTTACAGTTTTAGGTCTTATATTTAAGTCTAAAATCCATTTTGAGTTTATTTTTTGCATATGGTGTAGGGTCGGGATACAGTTTCATTCTTTTGTATGTAGCTGTCCAGTTTTCCCAGCACCACTTATTAAAGAAACTGCCTTTTCTCCATTGTATATTCTTTCCTTCTTTGTTGTAGATTAATTGATCTTATATGTGTGGGTTTATTTCTGGACTCTTTGTTCTGTTCTTTTGATTTGTGTGTCTGTTTTTGTGCCAATACTATACTGTTTGGATTACTATAGCTTTGTAGTATAGTTTGAAGTCAGAGAGCATGATACATCCAGCTTAGTTCTTTCTCAAGATTGCTTTGGCTATTTGCAATCCTTCATGGTTTCTTAAGAATTAGGATTTGTTCAAGTTTGCTGTTTTCACAGGGATTGCATTGACTCTGTGGATTGGGTAGTATGGACATTTTAACAGTATTCTTTTATTCCATCATCATGGTATATCCCTCCATTTATTTATGTCTTCAGTTTCTTTGGTCAGAGACTTACAGTTTTCCAAGTATAGGTCTTTTACCTCCTTGGTTAGATTTATTTCTAGGTATTTTATTCTCTCTAATGTTGTAGTTAGTGGGATTTTCTTTTTTTCTTTTCCTTCCTTCCCTTCTTGAATGAGATTTTCTTAATTTTTCTTTCTGGGGCACCTGGGTGGCTCAGTTAAGCATCTACTTTCGGCTCAGGTCATGAACCCAGAGACCTGGGACAGAGCCCTACATTGGGTTCCCTGCTCATTGGGGAGCCTGCTTCTCACTCTCCTGCTCCCCCTGTTTGTGCTCTCTCTCTGTCAAAAAAATAAAATCTTAAAAATTTTTTTTTTCTGATAGCTTGTTATTAGTCTATGGAAATACAACAGGTTTCTTGATATTAATTTTACTTGGACTTTTACTGAATTTATTTATTAGGTCTCACAGTTTTTTGGCAGAGCTCTTAGGGTGTTCTATATATAGTATCATGTCATCTGTAAATAGTGACAGTTTTATTTCTTCTTTTCCAAGTTGGATGCCTTTTATTTCTTTTTCTTGCCTAATTTCTATAGCTAGGACTGCCAGTACTGAGGTGAATAAGAGTGGTGACTTAGGTACCCTTGTTTTTTTTTCTCATCTTCGAGGAAAAGTTTTCAGCTTTTCACTCTTAAAGTTTGATTTTAGCTGTGGATTTGTTGAGGTGTGTTTCTCTATACCTATGTTGTTGAGAGATTTTAACTGTAAATGAGTGTTGATTTTTCTCAAATGTTTGAGGTGTGGTTTTTACCCAATCCACAGATTCATGTTTTGAGAAGATCATATTATTTTTGTCCTTTGTTGTATTAATGTGGTATATCACATTGATTTTATTTGTGGATGTTGAACCGTCTTATATCTCTGAAGTAAATCCCACTTGATCATGGTATATGATCCTTTTAATGTATTGTTGAATTTGGTTTGCTAATATCTTGTGGATTTTTCCATTTATGTGCGGCAGAGATATCGACAGTGTAATTTTATTTATGCTGTCCTTGTCTGGTTTTGGTATCAGTGTAATGCTGGCCTCATAAAATGAGTTTGGCAGTGTTGCCGTCTCTTCAACTTTTTGAAATAGTTAGAAGATGTTAGATATTACATCTTCTTTGAATGTTTGGTAGAATTCACAAGTGAAGCTGTGTGGTCCTGGACTTTTGTCTGTTGGGAGGTTTTCCATTACTGGTTCATTCCCATTACTCGTAAGCTCTCTATTCAGATTTTTATTTCTTAATGATTCAATAAATTTTGTGTTTCTAGGAATTTATCCATTTCTTCTAGGTTGTCCAATTTTTTGGCATATAATTGTTTATAGTAGTCTCTAATGATCCATTGTATTTCTATGGTATCTCACTTGTAACGTGTCTTTCATTTTTTGATTTTACCTATTTTAACCCTCTCTCTTTTTTTTAGATGAATCTGGTTAAAAGTCTGTCAATTTTGTTTATCTTTTCAAAGCACCAGCTCTTAGTTCAATTGATATTTTTTATTGTGCTTTGGTTTTTGTTTCTGTTTTTGGTCTCTATTTCATGTATTTTCTTTGTGATCTTTATTATTTTCTTCCTTTTACCAATTTAGAACTGTCTGTTCTTCTTTTTCTAGTTCCTTTGGTTGTAAAGTTAGGTTTTTTTATTTGAGATTTTTCTTATTTCCCGAGGTAGGCCTGTATTGTTATGAACTTTCCTCTTAGAACTGCCTTTGTTGTGTGCCATAGATTTTAGAATGTTGTGTTCTCTTTTTGTCTTAATGTGTTTTTTTATTTACTCTATGATTTCTTTGTTGATCCTTTAGTTGTTTAGTAGCATGTTGTTTGGCCTCCATGTGTCCTCCCCCCAACTTTCTTGTAATTGATTTCTAGTTTTATACCATTGTGGTCAGAAAACAATGCTTGATATGATTTCAGTCTTCTTAAATTTATTGAAACTTGTTTTGTGGCTGAACATGTGATCTGTTCAAGAGAATGTTCTGTGTGCACTTGAAAAGAATATGAGTTCTTCTGTTTTTGGATAGAATAATATGTAAATATCTATGAGTCCATTTGGTCTAATGAATTCTGTAAGGTCAGTGTTTCCTTATGTTGCTTTTTGGTCTAAATGATCTTATTCATTGATATAGTATGGTATCAAAGTCTTGCATTATTGTATTGCTGTCAGTTTCTTCCTTTATGTCTATAAATATTTGTTTTATATAGTCAGATGCTCCTGTGTTGGGTGCATAATATTTATCAGTGTTACATCCTTTTGTTTGATTGAACTCCTTATCATTGGTAATGCCTTTCTTTGTCTTTTGTTAATAGTCTTTGTTTTAAAATCTTTTTTGTCTAATAAAGTATTACTACTCCCTATTTCTTTTGTTTCCGTTTGCATGAAATATCTTTTTTGGTCCCTTCACTTTCAGTTTGTATGTGTATTTAGATCTGAAGTGCGTCTCTTTTAGGCAGCATATGGATGGGTCCTGTTTTTGTTCTTTCTGTATTTTAAGCACTTAGCCACCCTATGTCTTTTGATTGGAGAATTTAAGACATTCATATTTAAAGTAGTTGTTGATAAGTATATACTTATTGGCATTTTGTTCACTGTTTTCTGACATAATACTTCTCTGTTCCTTTTTTCTTCTGATGACTTTAGTGTTATATTAGTTTTCTTTATTTTTTTGTGTATCTATTACAGATTTTGGTTTATGGTTACTGTGAGGTTCACATATAAAAAGTATTTATAGAGCAGTTATTTTAAGTTAATAGGCAGTTACATTTGACCGCATTCTATTTATTTGACAGAGAGATAGAGAGCACAAGTAAGCAGAGCAGCAGGTAGAGAGGGAGAGAGAGAGAGAGAAGCAGGCTCTCTGCTAAGCAGGGAGCCCGATGCAGGGTTTGATCCCAGCACCTTGGAATCATGGTGCCTAACCCGAAGGCAGCCGCTTAACCAACTAAGCCACCCAGGCACCCCAATTTGACTGCATACTAAAAGCACTACAGTTTTAACCACTGTCACCTTTTATGTTTTTGTCATATTTTATATCTTTTAAAAAAAATTTTAATTTATTTATTTTCAACATAACAGAATTCATTGTTTATGCACCACACCCAGTGCTCCATGCAATACATGCCCTTCATAATACCCACAACCTGGCTTCCCCAACCTCCCACCCCCCGCCCCTTCAAAACACTCAGATTATTTTTCAGAGCCCATAGTCTTTCATGGTTCATCTCCCCTTCCAATTTCCCTGAACTTCCTTCTTCTTTCCATCTCCCTATGTCCTCCATGTTATTTGTTATGCTCCACAAGTAAGTGAACCATATGATAATTGACTCTCTCTGCTTGACTTATTTCTCTCAGCGTAATCTCTTCCAGTCCTGTCCATGTTGATAGAAAGGTTGGGTATTCATCCTTTCTGATGGAGGCATAATACTCCATGGTGTATATGGACCATATCTCCCTTATCTATTCTATTTTATATCTTTTTACTTTGTGTATCCCTTGCTTTACTATTGTAGCTATAGTTGATTTTACTCCTTTTGTCTTTTATCCTTCATGCTAGCTTTATGAGTGGTTGATCTGCTACTTTATATATATATATATATATATATATATATATATATATATATTGCCTTTGCCTGTTTTTGTTTGTTTAAAGTATATACTTTATTACAGCTAAACAAGTAGAACCTCAAATTCCACTTCTTAATGTTCTTGAGTAAATGTGATTTGTAAGGGTATACGGATACATCATACACTTGGTACACTAATATTTAGTCATGGGCCCCCAAGTCAAACCCAGGTATATCCATTTACTGCAAATGCCCATGATATTGTATATCAGTGTTTGGCAAATTAGCACATTATAGGTTGAAACTCACTTCTCTAATTTTTTTGTAATTAAAAAAATTTTTTTGTGAGAAATTTCTAAAATATCAAAGGATTTTGTTTATTTTTTAAAGATTTATTTATTTATTTTAGAGCACAAAAGAGAGCTAGAGTGCAAGGGGTAGAGGGGCAGAGGAAGAAAGAGAATCTCAGGCAGACTCTCTGTTGAGCATGGAGCCTGACATGGGGCTCCATCCCACAACCTAGAGCTGAGCCAAAATCGAGTCTGATACTTTAACTAACTGAGCCACCCAGGTGCCCCAGGACTTTAAAAACAAACAACAAAAACAACAATAACAAAAACACACCAGAAAACCCTTCAGCATAAATAAAAACAAATTAATAAAAACAGTTTTACCTACTCACTGCTTTCTTTTTTTTGTTTTTTTAAAGATTTTATTTATTTATTTGACAGAGAGAGATCACAAGCAGGCAGAGAGGCAGGCAGAGAGAGAAGGAAGCAGGCTACCTGCTGAGCAGAGAGCCCGATGCGGGGCTCGATCCCAGAACCCTGGGATCATGACCCGAGCCGAAGGCAGCGGCTTAACCCACTGAGCCACCCAGGCGCCCCTAATCACTGCTTTCTTTAAAAAAAAAAAAAAATTTATATATTTGAAAGAGATCACAAATAGGCAGAGAGGTGGGGAATCAGGCTCCCTGCTGAGCAGAGAGCCTGATGTGGGGCTCAGTCCTACAACCCTGAGATCATGACCTGGGATGAAGGCAGAGGCTTAACCACTGAACCACCCAGGTACCCCTACTCACTGCTTTCTAATCAGTTCGGAGGTTTCAGTTGAAAAAAATTCTAACATAAAGCCCTGTTTTTGAAAAAATAGTCAATTGGTAATCCCTGTTTGTTTGATAGCGTAGTATCCAAGCTTACTCTTCTACTTCTATACACATTCATCATCACATGTCAACCTTTAAGAAGTTCAGGCATAGGGGCACCTGGATGGCTCAGTAGGTTAAGGCCTCAGCTCAGGTCATGATCCCAGGGTCCTGGGATCCAGCTCCACATCGGGGTCCCTGCTTGTAGGGGAGCATCCTTCTCCCTTTCCTTCTGCTTGCTTCTTCCCCTGCCCATGCTTTCTCTTTCTCTGTCAAATAAATAAATAAAATCTTAAAAAAAAAAAAGTTCAGGGGCACCTGGGTGGCTCAGTGGGTTAAATCCTCTGCCTTCAGCTCAGGTCATGATCCCAGGGTCCTGGGATCGATCCCTGCATTGGGCTCTCTGCTCAGTGGAGAGCCTACTTCCTCCTCCTCTCTCTCTCTGCCTCCTTGTGATTGCTGTCAAATAAGTAAAATAAAAATCTTAAAAAAAAAGTTTAGACATATTTAACAAAACCTATTTAGTTGGTAGTAGTTTTTATTTATAAAAAATCACCTTAAGTGTAATAAAGCAACTTTTTTTTGGTGTTGTAACAGAATATTGGTTTTGGAGTTGAAAAGGCCTGTATTTGAATACTGGTAACTCTATTAACTAAAGCAGAATCTTGTGTGAAATCCTTTATTTATTATCCTATTTATTTATACTTGTGGTGAAACACACATAAAAATTACCCTCTTGACCATTTTAAGTGTTGATGTCAGTAGTGTTAACTATGTTCACATTATTGGGCATTAAAAAAACTTTTTTCTTAAAGATTTTATTTATTTATTTGATAGAGATTACAAGTAGTCAGAGAGGCAGGCAGAGAGAGAGGAGGAAGCAGGCTCCCTGCCAAGCAGAGAGCCCGATGCGGGGCTTGATCCCAGGACCCTGAGACCATGACCTGAGCCGAAGGCAGAGGCTTTAACCCACTGAGCCACCCAGGTGCCCTAAAAAAAGTTTTTAAAAAATTTACTTATTTTAGAGAGCAGGAGGAGGGGCAGAAGGAGAGGGGAGAGAGAGAATCTTCAGCAGGTTCCCCACTGAGCATGGAGCCCCATGTGGGGCTGGTTTCACCACCCTGAGATCGTGACGTGGGCTGAAATCAAGAGCTGTATGCTTAACCAATTGAGCCATCCAGGCACACGCCCGCCCCCCCCAAATTTTGTTTTTTGTAATAATTTCTGACTTACAGAAAAGTTGGAAAATAGTAATGGATTCCCATATACCTAGATTCTCAAATGTTAACATTTACCATGACCATGTAACTTATTTTAATTAAGATATACTTCCATACCATTAAATTAACTATTTTAAAGTGTATAATCAGTGGTTTTTAGTTACATTCACAAGGTTGTGCAACCATCACCACTGTTTAATTTTAGAACATTTTCATCACTCCAAAAGAAATTCTACACCTGATAGTGTTAAGTCCCTGTTCACCCCCCTGTCTAGTCCCCTTGGCATCTTTATAACTTTTGAACCACTGTTCTTTTATGACATAAGCATAATGGTACTGATACTGAAGTAATTTGAGACAACGTGTGAAAATAGAAAATACCTAGCATGGTGTCTCTCTAATGCAAGTGCTGAATGCCCATTTAGTTTGTTTTCCCTTATCACAGGAACAGAAAATATCATATTATATCTACATGAATTATTTTGGAAACTGTGATGCCAGTGAGAAAAACTGTTTCTAAGTGAAAATTCTCTTACTATTTTATCAGACCAACAATTTCCAAGGTATTCAAAAACATAATGCAGGTGATGATGATAAAATAGTTAATGTAAGGTAAAAAGCAAAGGCCTGTGAAACTCCAAAAAATATGTGTGTAAAATAACGTTTTACAGACATAGTCTAGGGAAATATATCTTTTGCAATAGGTGCTCATCATGCATGCTTATCTTCATTGAGTAATCTTTTACTTTGAGGTTTTATTTTTTTTGACACATTTTATGTATCCATTGTTTAAACATTTTCAAGCTTTGTATATTTAACTTTATAACAAGGCATAGTAAATACCCCAATATGGTAGAGCCAGTCAAGGATCATATGGGTTCCATTGTTATCTTAAATGACAGACACATACACCTCATGACCTGGATTTGATTAGCCTTTGATGATATGATCGTTTTATTGTGGACATACTGTTTAGCCAAGATGTCTGCATTTTGAGAAATAATTAGTTATGGTTCTGATTGCCTTACCACAAATGTTGCAAATGTTCTAAATATTTATAGTGTAGTAGGAAGCAGCATAGGTAGCACAGGGATAGAAAGCATGTGAGTCAGAAAGGCCTGAATTTGAATCCTAACTGTGCTATGGGAAGTTTGACAGGGATAGAATTTCTGGAAGCCTCAATTTCCTTATTTATAAACTTGGAGGAGAAATAAAAACTTTAAAATATTGGTTGTCATTCAGATTTCCTTATGTGCTGCTCACAGAAAGGACTCTGTGGTACTTTGATGCTAATTTATATGGCCTCTGTTATTTGTCTAGAAGAGTGCATATTAGGTCATCGCTAATAGTGAAGTAGAGAACTACAGTGTTCAAATGAAGAATCTGAAGAGCAACAAAAGTATTAATTACCTTAGTTATGGTCATAGTGGTGGGACCGGTGGGATTATTTCAACCCAAAAAGCCATTTAAAAAAATATGATACTATTTAAAGTTAGAAATTGTCCAATTTGAGAATATACACTTATGTGGTAACCGTTCTGTGAAGAACATTCTTAGTCTCATTTTATAATAGAATTGCTGAATTAAATGTGATTGAAATGCTCTTTTGGTATCAGATTCATGAACACGATTATATATGGTTTTTGTGGCTGGCAGTGAGCATAGAAGTACCAGTTTTTCCCATTCAGCCTGGCAATTCTTTTTTACTTTAGTATGTCCTACTGTTTAAGTTCCTTGAGCATTAGCTTAGTTTTGTTAAACTGCATAGTAATTGGCACAAATCTGCTTGTTTGGACACTGCAGTATTTTGCCATAATAACATAAACATCATAACATCAAAACATAAAACACTTTGTGTCATAGGGTGAATACTTCTGAGCAGAAACAAAGGTCGAGCTATAGAATGAACTTTTGAATGTTAGCTAATGTTAGCATTAAAGGGGAGATGCCAGGTCAACTATGGGCATTCATTAGCTTCATGGATATGAAATGACAGCTTTTTTCCCCTTTTATGCCAGGGATGCTGAATTTTGTTTCTTTCTTTCTTTCTTTTTTTTTTTTTTTTAAAAGATTTTATTTATTTATTTGACACAAAGATCACAAGTAGGCAGAGAGGCAGGCAGAGAGAGAGGGGGAAGCAGGCTCCCTGCTGAGCAGAGAGCCCCATGCCTGGCTTGATCCCAGGACCCTGAGATCATTGCCTGAGCGGAAGGCAGAGATATAGCCCACTGAGCCACCCAGGTGCCCCAGGGATGCAGAATTTTTCTAAAAGCAAAAGGGAGAGGAGCATATGTGGCTGCCAAAATGAGATGATCAGAACACAAAGGAACCAAGGAATTAGTATCAGTTGGGTTGGGTATGATAAACATTCCAGAAAGGCACCCTGGTATAAGGTCTGTTTTTTTTCTAACCTAGATTCTGTCACAGACTAGCTGTTGGATCTTTGTAACTTCTTTGGGACTTCTTCAGAGCTCCTTATCTGAAGAGCAGACAAAGTGAATAACGGAAAACGAGTTTTAACCCTCCCGCAATAGCGATAGATTGGTAATGGCTACTTGAGAAGGATTCTGAGATTATGTCTTGGGTCGCTGAGAAATTAGCAGTTGCTGATGACTATCACAGGGTTGGTAGGGGCGTGTGTGCTCTCAGGGATTCCTGTTTGTACGTACGTGCACCACATTTGTTGGGTGTCCTGTTTCGTGATCCTTTTCAAATTTATATCTGCAATTATATTTTTCTTAGCAGTAGGCGTGAGACGGTCTTCTTTTAATTAGCCTTTGTATTTTTTTTTTTTTGCCTGAAAGCCAATGCGCTTCTACTTTTGGGAGAGAATCATAGGCCAGAGGATTAGCTGCCTGAAAGGTATAGTGATGGCATTGATCAAGGAATGAAGTGGCTGTTGCCAGAACTGAAGAGTGCACAGTGTGCTTTAAAAAGACACACCTGGAGGGTCCTGGGGTGCACCTGGCTGGCTTAGTCTGTGGAGCAAGTGACTCTTGATCTCAGGGTTGTGAGTTTGAGTCCCCCATTGGTGTAGAGATTGCTTTTAAAAAAATCTTTAAATAGACTCACCTGGTGTTCCCTTCTAACCTGAATATCTGAGTGAATCAAATCTAATCCCTTCATAAAGTAAGCCATCAAATGAACCATAGTTAAATGTTTTTTTGATATAGGGCATTTATCTATTCCGGGATAACCTTCAAAGCTGAGTAGTATTTGGGGTTATAGTTTAGTACCAAATAGAAGGATAGCATGTAAGAAAATCAGTGATAGCATGTAATTCTTGCCATATTGATATACAGCATAGTAGAAATAGCATTAAAAGGTGTAGGATCCTTAGCAACTAGTGCAAGTTATGATTGGCTCAGCAGTGTTGAAAGCAGTAGGATTGCTTTCAGTTGTATCAAGATACAAGCTACTGAGGAATTATTGCTTGATTTTAAGAATTCTTAAGTTTCTAACATCTTTTATTGTCTAAGAAAATTATCCAGAGTTATTAAAGACTTAAGATGCTATATTAGAAACTGTATAACAATGACTTTTATGCATTAGGCATATATATTTTTTAAAGATTTTATTTATTAGAGCATGAGTAGAGAGAGGGGAAGTTGGAGGGGAAGCAGCAGACTCCTTGCTGAGCAGGGAAGCTAGACGCAGGGCTCCATCCCAGGACCCTGAGATCATGACCTGAGTTGAAGGCAGATGCTTACCATGCTGAACCTCCAGATGCCCCCGAATTAGGCCTTTAAAACACAAGGAAGGACCAGTGTGTGAGCTAACTTATTAGCTTACCTCATTGACCAACAAAATTAGTAGTTTTTCTTCATGTGTATTCCTTAAAATATTAAATATAGCAAACATGCTTGTGGCACACAAAGACCATACTTTGCCTTTTTGAATTTCTTTGAATCAGTCTTAGCCATCATTAAGATTGGCCAAGGACACGAGTCATGTTGATTCATGTTTGAGTCACCAAACCTTGCATAAGCCTGGTATACAATAATTCCCTAAATGTTGAATCAGCAGCTGATTTTACCTAAGAGTAACAGTAAGCTACCAGGTGAAGATCATATCCAATTTGAAGTCTAAATTGGGGAATCTGAAAATATACTGAATTTTTCATCCTATAATTCATAGAGATTTAGTGTGATACATTCTGTTGAGATCAGTTTTTATAGAGAAATCTACAGAACCTGGAAAGTGGGTGGTAAGAACTTGAATTTCTTTGCTTCAGTTTTTTTCCCATCGAAGTCTATCTAGACTTAAAGCTCTCAGTAGAGATCTGTGCATGAAAAAAATCTCCAAAGAAACATGGGGTGCCTGGGTGGCTCAGTGGGTTAAGCCTCTGCCTTCAGCTCAGGTTATGTTCTCAGGGTCCTGGGATTGAGCCCTGCATCATCGGGCTCTCTGCTCAGCCTCTCTGCTTCTTGTGATCTCTCTCTCTGTCAAATAAATAAATAAAATCTTAAAAATAAAAATAAATGGGAAATTGAAATTTGTGTACAAAATAGTATAGTGTTAATGTGCTTTATAAAAGTAGATGTAAACATCTGGTAGCCTACACTATCAGACTTTCATAGCTGCAAAGGACAGTAGTGGATCTTGTTAGACTTTGGCATCAGGTTGTCCTCCATTTTTGGAGTTTTTACACCACAAATCATAAAATATAGAAAGCAGAACAAAAGCTAAAGAACGGGTGCTCTGAGCTTTTTAAATGATGGGGCAGAGTGCGATGGTAGTGGAAAACTGTCTTGAGAGCCCTAAGATCAGGCTAATTGTGATGTTCTGTTTCCTCATATTTCAAGTGGCATAAGCATCCCTGTCTTGTGTGCCTCAGATCGCCATGATAATATGTTTGGAAGTATTTTAAAGACTGTAATTCTGAAGTTTTATTTATTTCATTTTATAAATTTTTAAAAATATTTTATTTATTTATTTGACAGAGATCACAAATAGGCAGAGAGGCAAGCAGAGAGAGAGGAAGGGAAGCAGGCTCTCTCTTGAGCATAGAGCCAGACGAGGGGCTCGATTCCAGGAGCCTGGGATCATGACCTGAGCCGAAGGCAGAGGCTTTAACCCACTGAGCCACACAGGCACCCCTCATTTTATAAATATTATTTGAGGATCTCGTTTATGCCAGGTATTATTGCCTTTGGAGATGGAGATAATTCCCTAAGGACTTTACAGTCTGGTGGGATTTGGTTTTTAAAGACTATGTTTCATGGTGTTGCAGTTTTATCTTGAGATATTTACTCTGGGTCAAGAATGTGAAAAGAAAGGAAAAATTTGAAAATATTTTGTTACTTTTCTATCTCTATGCCTTACACAAATTTGACTTAGAATTTACCTATGTAGTCCCCATCGTGTAGGAGGGATTTTATAGTATGATAAATTTTCTTTTGGCAAAGCCAAAATATTCTAGCATATGTTGAACCAGGTGTATAAGTTGACTAACTTTTAGACATGTAGTTGTCATCATTAATATAAGTGGCTTGCTTTCACTTAAAATACTATGAATAGCCCAAGAGTCATTTCTGAATAAACAGGGAAGTTTAATTTACATGTATATATCAGGGTTGGGTCTTCTACCAAAAACTGAAGACAATCCTCATTTTTACTTAATGGGTTTTGTTAGTTCTAGTCTTTGTAGCAGTTTCACTTTAAAAGTTTATTAGCAACATGTCCTCTTTCCATTCCTGATTGTTAGAACCTGGGAGAAGTTAGGGTTGATGGCTGTAGCGTTCAACTTAAAAAAAATACAGTAAGGGAGATATTAAATTATATTCTTGGATTGGTTTTCTAGATTTTTTTTTTTTCCTGGAAGGAATGGTTTAGCAAAAGTTTTAAGAATCAAGGTAGACTAGAGACTATGTCATGTTCATGGCCATGTTATTGTTTGGGAATCTATTTCATCTGCATATATACCTTGGTGTTCTCAAGACTATGTCACTGATGGTCCACTTTATATATGGTTTCATTTGACTACATGAATAGTAATCGTTGACTACTACTTAAAAAAAAAAGTGACCTCTATTCCTTTGTCCAGATCAGAACTAATTGTTTTTGAAAGCAGGGCCATGAGAAGACCTTG
Source organism: Mustela nigripes (assembly GCF_022355385.1). NCBI lineage: Eukaryota > Metazoa > Chordata > Mammalia > Carnivora > Mustelidae > Mustela > Mustela nigripes. Next base: position 51,374,432 of record NC_081565.1, read on the forward strand.
AGTGACCACAGACCCCACCCAGAATGGAAAGGAAATTATGGAAAGGTGGGAGCCATTCCTTTGGTCCCCCCAAATCCTAGTCTGGGAACCATTAGCAGGACCATCTTGCTGTGCAGCACATTCATAGCATTAGAGGCAATTTCTAAAACTGTTAAAACCAATCCCTGTAGGGTTTTAGAGATTAAACTCACCACCCTGTGTTATAACCAGATGAAAATAATTATGTACTCCAGCTTGCTGCTAAGTGGGGTGAAATGGATTTCTAGTGCCAGGATTCTTAACTAGGTGAGATGGGTGCTGCCTTTTACTAAAGGCTCCCTGCAGTTAAAAGCTTTATCCTATTAGAGCAAGTCTCAAAACTGGTAAGACTGGGAAAAAACAATACAACTTTAGACAAGAGTTCTTTTAAGACCTCTTCTGACTTAAATCCGTGTTTCTTGGCAAGAGACTTAAATCTCACATTTAAAATATATCAGAACTCTGCCTTGCTTATACTAGTTTTTTGCTGACTAGATGTTAAGTGAAAAGTTTTTATAAGCACAAAGACAGTGTGTGCTCATTCTGCCTCTATAAAATAAGGATAATAATGGGACATACTTCATGGGTTTGTGGTGGTAAGGATTGAATGTTACTAATGTAAGGAACTTAAAAACATGCTTGACACAGAAAAATCAATCAGTTGTTGACTGAAATTTTAAACAATTTTTAATGCCACAAAGAAAAAGTAGGCAATGTTTGCTATTGTTATTATATGAAGTTGCTGCTGTGAACATTTCATCTGTATGAACTGTGTTTCCATTTGTGTAGACAGACAGTGCTGATTGTTGCACACCCTTTGTACGCCATTCTCCTTTTCAACAGTGGTATAGAATTTGTGATAACCAGTGAATGAAGCCATTACCACCTGTTGAGTAGACTTTTCTTAAGTACTCATGGGTATACATGACTTTGTCCCAGTGAACATTGACTTTTATGAAAGAATATTAACGAACCATTCACAGGTGAGAATGCCTAAGATATATTACTGCATTGTAGAACTTTTCACTTAAAAAAAGAAATCAAAGCCAACAAAAGGGTATGGAGGCATCCATTCCATATTGTAGTATCTTTTTTTAATTCATTAATGTAAAAAGTCTTTGCTTAGTGCTCTCTCTCTATATATATATGGCAGATATTATACTGGGCTCTAAGGGTCATTGATAAGGGAAGAGGAGTTTTACTCCTTTACTCTTAATGGTGTTTACATATGGATAGGGAGACTACTATTTAGATAATCAGGCAAAATTGTAAAATGGTAAATGTGGTACGTATTAGGAATATAAATGTTGGCTTTCAGATATATGTCCTTTGAATCTTGTAAAGAAAGTATCACTATGGGGCGCCTGGGTGGCTCAGTTGGTTAAACATCTGCCTTTGGCTCAGGTCATGATCCCAGGGTCCTGAGATCCATTTCTGCCTCCGGCACTCCTGCCCAGTGGGGAGCCTGCTTATGCCTCCCCCTGGCCCTCTCCCTCCTTGCATGTTTGTGCTCTTTCTTTCTCTCTCTCTTTCTGTGTCAAATAAATGAATAAAATGTTTGAAAAAAAAAAAAAGTATTGTGTTCCTCTTCTCATAAAAAAAAATAATGGGGGTGGGGGTGGGGCGAGAGAGGACAGTGTAGACTTGGCCTAAGCTCAGGCAGTTGGTAAGTAGCAGTCTGACTTTAGTTTGGTTCTAAACCTTGTGTATTTTTTGTCCTTCTGCAGCTGCCACTTATTACAACCAACATGAAGAAAGAAGGAATACAGTGGCCACAGTTTATAAAAGTATTGATCTATTTTGGAGTGTTTGAAATAAATGAACATTTGCCCTAATAAGCAGACTTGGGGATCTACAAATTTATAACACTGAATTCTTTATTAATATGGTTTAACTCAAGAGTGGAAGTTAAAATACTAAATATCAGAATTATTTTGCTTTAGGGGACTTTTGAAATTGGCCTATGACAGTTAAACTTTTTTTTGAGCCTTGGAATCCCTCCCTGCTTTTCCAAATGGAATACTTCTCAGAACCCCAAGATTGAAAGAAATGGACACCAAATGTGGAGTAAGGGCAGATTTTTCTAAAGGGTCCTTTGAGCTAAGATCTGAAGGATGAAGAGAAATTAGTTGGGGTTGGAGGTTTTGTTTCTGTTTTTTGTTGTTGTTGTTTATTTTATTATTATCATTATCATTGTTATTGTTATTATTGAGGTTAAGTTGAAGGGTTTTGAGTGTTGCAAAAAGACCAGTGCCCTGAGACCAGAGGGAGTTTGGGACATTGGAAGTGTGGACAGGAGACTATTATAGCTAGTGTGGAAAGGTAGAGTCACAGAGAAGAGGGGCTTATAGGCCGTGATAAGGCCCTTAGTCATTATTCTAAGTGAAAAGGGAATCTGTTGAAGGTGTTAAACAGGGTTTTAGCCCTCATCTTTTTTTGAAGGTCTAACTTTAGCACTTGTCAGTCCATTTGAAGTGATCCTCTTTCTGAGCTGGGGGACATTGTCCCAGGTGTAGTAGTGATTCCTTACGGCAAGTAGCAAATAGTGAACAGTTCTCTACAGTTAGGGCTTATGATGGGCCTGCAAGGACAATAACATTGAAAAACAGAAAAAATTGCTCTTTTCCCTCAGTAAGCTATGGATAAGGGAACAATAAAAGAATATAGTCAACTATTACTACTCTGGATCTAATGACTCTGTATCTCTGGCTTCTCAGTCCAGCTTTTTCTCTTCCCTCTTGGCATTTAATTGCTTGGGAGCACCTGTTCCAAGAAATTGAAATAAGAGGGGAGTTCAAACTCAAAATGGATATTTATATCTTAACAATTATAGTAAAATGCTTATAGGGACAGAAAGTTGAAAATGTCCAGGAGAATATTCTTTGGATTTCTTTGTTAATGTTGTCTCTCATCTTTAGGTGGAGCTTTTGAGAATTCATCATCTGGGGAATTCACATCAGTTGTCATTTGGGAGTAGAAGTGAGGTTGGTTGTGATAAGACGAGGATGGATTTGTGGGAGGATATCCCTGCAAGGAGGGTTTTTGCTCTAATTCTCTAGATACATAGCTATGAGATGGGGTGAATCACTGAACTTTTTATAAGACTGATTCCTTGTCCATAATAACAGGGAATATGGATTCAGGAATTTTTCAAGTTTTTTTTTTTTTTTTTACAAGTCTTCTTATCTTCCCTCCAACCATCAAAATGCTATGTGAAAAATATATTTAAAATTAATGTACATTGTTACATTTTGTCTTGAGGATTTCACAGACTCCTTGAAAGAATATTCTGTTGTAAACTTGGGTTAGGATTCACTGACTCGCATGCCAGAGATACAGAGTCATTAGATCCAGAGTAGTAATAGTTGACTATATTCTTTTATTGTTCCCTTATCCATAGCTTACTGAGGGAAAAGAGCAATTTTTTCTGTTTTTCAATGTTATTGTCCTTTATAGTTGGGCCATGAGAGGGGTGAATGGTTTTCAAAAGTCTTACATAAGTTGATGGTATAATAAGCAGGTCAAATGTTCTAGCTATTTGTTCTTGATAAGGAATCCTTTAAGTCTCTACAGTTGGGCAGAACATACTGTGTTCTTTGTGTTCCGTTTTACAGATTGCCAGCTTTTCTCTGGAATTCTGTGCTTCTTGATGGCTTCTTTTCCCTTAATAGTCCGACACATGACTGATGGCATCACAGATTTTCTTCTCTTATTCTGTTGGCATTTAAGGACATGTAGTAGCTTCATATTTTTCTCTTGAAGAGTTTTGTTGTTTTAAAACTAAAGAGTTCTCTTTCACATCCTTTCAAATGCTTTTCTCAAGAATCCATGTTCCCCTCAACAGAAAATCAGAAAATCTTTACATTTGGAGTTTGGTTTCATTTATTCCTATCATCTTCTTTGGTTTCTGCTCAAGAAATGGTGCTACATGAATGAAGCTTGTGATGTGGCTAGTTCAGAACTCCTATAGCCGGAAAATTGCATTGCAATGTTTTACTTGTAGCCAGCTAGAATTCTAATAGATTGGCTTGCTGGTTGCCCTCTTACGTGTTTTATTTTCTTTTGTTTTGGTTTGGTTTTTTGCTTGAGTAGTCAACTTTCCCGGCCTTCCTTAACTTGCTAGTAATTATGTGCTGGTCTGTAATGCTGTATAGAATGGCAGAAGAACTGTTGCAAAGAAGAACTTTGCAAAGTTTCCTAGATCTTGCTTGATGGGTCTGCTAATCTGGTAGTCTTGAAATAGAAAAGCATTAAAAAGAGTATGTATGAAGCTAGGAGAAGCTGGTGGTTTGAGAAACCCGTGAGCACTTGACTGGGTTCTGAAAATGAACATGAAGTGAACTTGGGACAGAATGTATGTATGAAGTTTGATTTCAGCCATGGACTTAATTGTGTGGAGTTCAGCCACCAAATCTGTTCATATGGGTATCGTATAACTTCTGGAACTTCAATACTTCCTACATTAACTCCAGGTTTCATCCCATTCCAATCTTTTGATGCTCTTAAGAAATACACACACACACACACACACACACACACACACACACACACCGCCCCCCCCCCCTCACTGAAAAACCATTACTCTGAATTTGAGGAAAGATCGAATGCTTTATTTGCCTTCTTATAAAAGTTAACTACAAGTTCAGTGTTAAGGAATTTTAGTTGGATAAAATACATTACATGAATGAATATAAATACATTCCAATTCTTTGAGTATACATGAACTTTCTGCCTATTGGTTGAATACTAAGGTTAAGGCAAATGAAAATGGTTATTGAAACTCATCCATCTTTTGGACATTTGGCACTTCATTTTACAAATGTGCACATTTATGATTTTGGCTCATAAAATCTTAAATATTAAGCTTTTTATTTGGAAATCTGACAGCCCATTTTGAAATTTTTTAATTTGGTGGGGGGCTATTTTAGACTGGAATAATAATAAAGTATGCTCTGCAAATAATTGCAAATACCAAAATTATTTCTTTTTTACAGGTTGCCAACAAATTTTAGAAATTGCACCTTGGCAGTGATTATTTTAGGTTGTCTAGCTTGTCAAGAAGTACAGTTTCTGTTACAAGGAAATAACGACGTTTTCGTTTAGAGGAGTATGAAACATTTTCCACAACCGTGAATCTGTTATTGGCTTCATTCAGCCCACTGCCAGTGGAATCCAATTTCTAGAAGGCAGAAACAGTGCCATTCACTCTTGTTGTTCTTGCACCTATTTTTTCAAATTTTGAGTCCTTCAGCCTTTAAGCATCCTTAGGGTCTTCTTCTGCCAGGTTAAATGTGTGAATTACAGAGTAGAGAGTGAGCTGAAGATTCGTTCCATTTTCTGCTCTCAAATAATAATTTCTCATAGTTTTCTTTTTCCCTTTGGTGATCTACTTTCAGAATCTGAGTCACTAAATGAGTTTTATCGAAGGAGGAAAATGTACTTAGATACTTAGAAATTGAAAGGGGATTCATAAATTGCCAATCTCCTTGAATGAGAGAAAGTGCCAGGTGAATGGTGCCATCCCTCAGCACAGGTGATAGAATTTATTGAGTTTAATGAATGTTAAGCATAGGCAATTTTAAAGATTTTAAATAAGCAATTTTAGATTTTAATGATGTATTTTATAGAAATAAATACCCTCCACTACAGTTTCATTCTTTGTTTAGAAAACTACTGAAACTAGGAGAAATTTAATTGAAATATAATTGTGCAATTTCTGAAAGAAATATGGAATATGTTTGAAAAACTTTTGACATCAATTCTAAATTTCTGCACAAACCTTTTAAGCCTTTTCATAGATGCAAACATTTACGATAAGACTTTAGTGAATTTTTTAGAAACGTAGTCTGGAAAACTTAAGTTCATTCTACAAATGTTGGAGTAGGAGTAGGCATTAAAATGTGGTGGATTCATGCACAAGTAGGTGGTTTGTGTACTATAGTGGATACCGTGTTTCCTATTTTCTTTAGGGAGGCAGTTTTGTTCCCCTGGGAAATAAACTTCCCATTTATTTTTCCTAAGTATTTTTAAACTTGGTTCCTTATTTTCTTAAGTAATCTCTGCTGCTGTTTATATGTAGAACTGAAGAATCTTTTACATGAAAAACTAGTTTGATTCAGCAGATACTCAACAAGTACCTACTGTGTGCTAGATGTTTGTATAATTGCTGTTTTGTTTATGAACATAAGCACTGGGCATAGAGCTAAATCCTTCCCTCTGTAAACATCCCTGAGAATAGGACCCAAGGTGAAAATGTGTTTTGGCCTATATCATGTTTTTTAGTCCTTTTTGTGTATTTCATTAGGAAAATATTTTTAAAAAATATTTTGGGTTAGGGAACCAACCCACTTGTCCAACTTGTGAAAGTCTATGGAACAACACCAACATCAAAAAAAGACAACATTTTCAGATCAGGAATGTAATCACTCAGTCACCTAATAAAAAGAGTGCTTTAGAGTATTGCATATAGGGCAAAAAGGCACAACCATTCATTTGGTAGATGGAGAGTAAGGGGCCTGGAGGCAGCCTTCCCCCGAAGACAGAATGCTTTAAAAACATGTTGCCATTAATATTTAAGACAGAAAGCATTTTGAACCCGCTCCCTCTCTTTTTCCCCTTCCTCTCAGCATTCATGTTTTACTTTGCTCCCAAATGCTCACAAGTCCGTGCCAGACGGAAATTCGCAGGGGCCGCTGCAGTCCCAACAGAGGCCACTCAGGGGAGGGACGCGGGCGGAACAGTCGCATTCAGTCCTCGCGGGCGCCCCAGGCTCTGGGTCTTGCGGGGCCTCGCGCGGGGCCTCGCGCGGGCTGTGGGCTCGCCCCCTTCTCTGCCCGCCCCGCCCGCCACCCCTCGGCTCACATATGCTGCCCCTCCCCCTCTCCGAGCCTCTGGAGTCGCTTCGAGGCCATCTAGTCATACGCTGTCCATCAGATGTGTTTACTTTTTTCCTGACAGCCGACACATCTGGAGCACATATTCAGGTTATTCCAGTGCCACTAGACACATTCCACAAGATCATTTCAGCGGTTGTTATGGCGATCTTCCTCCCTCCAGTGATTTTCAAGTTGCATGACAGAAATAGCTGGAGCTAACCAGGGGGACAAAAGTCAACGGGATCAGGAAGGGCTTCTTTCACAGAATGAACTAATTAGTGACCCTGCTTTCTTCACAGGGCAATGAGCATATGGTTTAATAAAGTGAGTCTATGACACTTTTTTTTTCCTCTGTAGGCAGAGCTGTCACTGGCTGAAAACTTTCCTGTTTTTACTGGTGGGACCGTAGTCTGCTGTCTTTCAACAGAGTTTACTTCACAAGTAGAAAATGTTTGCTCCTGAGAGTTAAACTTCAGAACTTTTTCTTGGCTTCATACTACCTAACTATAGTAGGTCCTTCAACTTAAAGAGACAGTATTAATTTTATATGTGTTTCCTTGCAAGGATTTATGCTTACTCAAAACTAAGCATTTTCAGTTGGATTTTTCTAAGTGTTATGAATTGGTTCCTGGAAATTCAGAGAAATAGCATTTGTTGTGGTTTTCTTATCAAATATCATCAACATTTCTCATTGGATTAATTACAGACTTTAATCTGTGATTTTTTTGGTGGGCACACTTATAGTAGATTTTACTATTAAAAGGCTTGATTAATTTAGCAGGCTCCATTATTATCACATTTTAAGTAACATGCAGAGATCTGGTTATGATTCAGTTTTTTCCCTGAAGCTTAACTTTTTACCTTTTGTGTAGGTTTTTTTTGACAACTTTATAGCATGTATGTATTATTATAGACATGGGAAATTAGACCTGAGCTCATTTTGTATTATGAAGTAGAAATACTACTGGCAATTTATGATAGATATTTAAGGTAATTCTGTAAAACACTGCCATCTTTGATTACTATATGAACAATACAGCACACCTTAATAAGTATTTTTTGGATGAATGGATATATAATATGGATTTAGAATAAATATGTGTTGTCATTAATCATAAGAGATTTATGAATCACAGAGGCCCATTTTCTTTTTTTTGTTTGTTTGTTTGTTATTTCTGTATTCTTGGTCTTAAAAAAGTACAGCCACCTATATGTTTTTCACACTTTTCCTGACATGTACTACAAAATATTTTTTTACACATGTGTGCATGTAGTACTCTCTAAATCTTCTTTCCTTATTCTCTCCTCAGAACTCACAAATTCCCCTTACTTGCACATGCCCCACATTTAAGTTTAATCCCAAGGCACTAGAGTCACCATGAACAACAGAGTTTGTATTTTTCCCATTTGATTAAATTACTCATGTGTTGACTGAGTTCTCTGGATTCTGGGAATGTGACAGTGGGTGACAAGTAGGAAAATCAGAGCTGGACTCTTTTAAGCACGTTGTCCTAATTCCTTCCCTATTGGTACAGTGCCTTGTCCTACCCCCTACCCAAGTCCCAGCCAAATTCCTGTTCCATGGGTCCTGCTGAGGCTGGTCGCCAGGCTACTTTTGGAGTACCTTCTCTCAGCAGTACCAGGAGGACACTGAGAGGTCACATAATCAGATGTGAATTTAATTCTTGGAGGCCTGCTTGTCGCTTTTCCTTGTGTTCTTGCTAGTTACACATTATTAACTGTGGTGCCTTTCAGGGCTTCAATTACTAGGGCGAGTATGTATCATGCAGGGACTGAGCTCAAGCTAGAATGCTGAGGGTGATTATAAAATTATGCTTCCCTTTCCAGATGTAATTTTGCAGTAATTAAACCTAATGCAATTTAAGCGTTGTAGTCAGTGTTGTGGTAGCCATCGCCAAGTCTAATTGGTAATATCACTTAAATCATAGCACTTATTACTGGTTATCTGGGAACTAGAATAAACCCAAAAAACCCACATAGATTAACCCTTGCTTTTTCTGCCCAGGTAAAGCAGATAGCTTGTTCCTTTGTCAAAATTTGTCATCTGTACTGTATGGCATTCTGATACCATTTGACACTATTTTTTTCCCTAATTTAGATATCCATTCATTGATCTTGTCATCTGTCTCTAAGTTTTGGTTTTCATAGTTTGTTGCCTAATTTTTAGAGATTTCACAGAGCTATCATCTAGTTGGGTGACTTGGTTTCTCCAGGTGGATGATCAAAATCCATGGTGAAAACATACTTGCCCATCATAAAAGACTACTTGTTTACTGTATTTCTGTCCGGTTTTCTCCCAAAGAAAAAAGTACAAGGGTATAAAACAATATATCACGATAGATCCTCAAGTTTCCTTTTTTTTTTTTTTTTTTTGCATTTATTTTATTATGCCTGAGAATATGGCAGCCAGCTTCAGGCAGTTGCATGGCCTGAGTCCCCCGCCTGCGTGTGATAGTGAAATAAATAGTGAGCTCAGTATGGCAGTGATAATCTCAACTTATAGGGTTTTCTCAGTTGTGAAATGTTTGTGTTAAGGATGACTTTTTTGTTGTTTTTGTTATAGTCTGACAGCTGAAGATGCTTTTAAAACCTTCCAGTCACTTAGAGCAGAGCTATATGGCATGGGTTTGGTGGTTCTAAAAGGCAGGTCCTATTCATCACAGAAACAGCAAGTCTCTGGGTTATGGGGGAAGATTGAGGGGTGGGGGAGTGAGGCAGGGAGAAGGGGGAGCTGCTGCTCTGTCCAGTTTACATTTGTCACCAGTGACTAGCTTTTAAAAAATGTATTAGCTGTGCATGGTGGTAAGTAAGATCCAGCTGCAGGGGATTACAGCTTTGAGTGGGTCGGGGAGCTTGGAATGCATTCAGTTCCATCAGGGGATTTGTGTCCCTCGTCATCAGCCTTAACATTGCTAAAGCAGTAAAGATTAAGAACAGGCCAGTGTCACCTGCCCTGAACTTTGAAAAACCCTGGAGCCATTAAACAAAAGAGGGATGGTAGTTTAGAAAGTGTCCCTTCTCTCGGTCCCAAAGTGTTTTTCAAATGATACGGATAAAATAAGGGAAACACATAGGCTCAGGTGAAAGGCTGCCTGTGATGGTGTTATTTCCACAACCGACTGTGTCCTAATCATGATTTATGATGACGAACACCCTCCACAAATAACTTTCTGTTAATGAACATTTTTTATGGGAGGTTTCCAAATCAGGATGAACAGTCCATAGTTAGGAGGGAATGATTCTGAGAGATTGAGTCTCACTTTATAGAAGAAAAAGTTTTTGCTTGGTGTGGTTTTGGTGACCCTCCCCCTCTTCCCCAGCAAGAAAGTTAAGAGAACACCACAAAGGTTTACTTTTTTCAGGGATTTTGAAATTCAGCATACATGCCAGCAAGCAGTTTAGAGGCAGGAAGTCTTTTCTAGTAGTGCAGTCATGAACTGGTAAACTAGAAGCATCTGTAAAAATTTAGAGGGAATATCAGCTTTCTCAAAGCTCCAGCCCAAGTGTAATGAGGTGCAAATGATAGCAGAGCGTAACCCTTCCCCACCCCAATTGTGGAATGAGATACTGAGTCAGAAATGAAGAGGAAGACAAGGATTTCAGAATTCTACTTCACTGAAACAAATTTCACTTTTCGGATGAAATGGCTTTTTGATGACTAAGGATAGCCATAACTTGGGTCAGTGAGTAGTAAACAAATGATTTTCTGCTCAGCATCTCTAGATACCATTTCTAAAAAGTGGTTGCTTTTGGGGTGTGGGTGCATGAAATGACACACCTACTCATTTGGCTGAGTAAATTAACAAGAGTTTTTAGTTTAAACTTTAGCTGATTTGTATCTTTGCCAGGCACCCCTCTCTTTACAGAAAGAAGAAAAGGGAGAATGAAAAAAAAAATGTGATTTGTTTGAAGGAACACATCTGGGTGTGATGATCTGCTGTGTCTTAACACCAGATGGCAGGTTTAGGCTGACATCTAAACCCCCAAATGGTGTCTTAATATGTCATTTTTTCCCCCTGTCCATGCACAGGAAGTACAACAATTATTTGCACTTAGGGCTAGTGGCCCTCCTTGTATCTGTGCATTTGGGCTCTTTCACTGCGTCTCTGCTGTTAGAGACAAGGCTGGCTTCCCTTGGCAACCCCTGAAAAAGATTCCCTCCATGGCTCATACCTTTTCAAAGGTATGTTTTGTCGAGGTAGAGGTGTGGTGCCTTAAGATGGCTGGTGCTTGTCATGACAGGCATGGCATTAGCTGGGCCGAGCAGTGACTAGAAGTGACAGCGTTGGTTTGCAGTGCCTGCGGGCCTCTCAGTCATCACTCCTGCTGGAGCCTGAAGACTTTGAAAGCACCTAGGAGCACCTTCGCTTATCGTGGAGATAACAGTTCAAGCACAAGGGGACCAGGAGGTGACTGAAGACAGGAAAGTCCTTTTTTCCCCTTTATCTTCTTGTAGTAGTTTTTACTTGAAAGAGTTTCACACACGTGGCCGTAAGAAAGAAAGAATGCAAGCAAGCTATGTCCAAAGCAACAGACAGGGTCTTTGAATTTCTGTAGGTTCTGAGTCTTAAATTTTACCATTAGACTTATAATTTTTGTGCACTGTGTCTTAAAGTGACCACTCTAAAAAACTACTCTTTTCAATTACCCACTTCACGGGAAAGGGGAAAATAAATAATATATTTTCCCTTATTGTTTGCTACAGTATCTTCTCAAAGATAAGCAGTCAGAGACTGATTCCAAAAGGGCTTTGTCAGAAGTTTCTTACCAATCTCAATCATTGAGTATCTTTGTAGATTTCCAGGAATTATTCTTAGATGCTCACTAGTGATTAATGCCCATATGTGTAATCTATCTGAAGAGCTATACAATGCGTTCATTAATCCATTTTACAAACTAAGATTAATTAGAATTGTCTGTAGGCATCTTATCGTAAGGTCACAATTCTAATATAATTTGATAGGAGCTATTAGGGATTTGAATGAAATTTCAAAAGCACCTCCATAGAGAGGAGAAAAGACCTGTAGGGGAAGTCAGTGAAGGTTTGTTTTGGGCAGTTTGAGGTTACTTGCTGAGCTTTCTCTTCCTTCAGAGTTCATCTGTCTGGTTAGTCAGAGATTTCTCAGATTATAATCTACCTGTTTAAAAAACAATTTCTACATGCCAAATGTTGTTGCATTTGCTGAAATCAAGTAGATTTTAAATTTCTGAGTGGACTTTAAATTTGTTTTCCTTAAGATAAAAATTTCACTTGTAAAAAAAAAAATTTCACTTGTAATTGTGATAAGCCATCATTGATCTGTTTGGTATATGATGTTTAACATACAAGCTTTTCTACTTGTTCTTTTGGAAAAAGAGTTTGTTGGTTAGGGAAATTACCGACCAGAATTTATTAAGAAAACTATGAGTTTACTTCTTAACAAACTGTTTAATGTAATGATTCTTGTAAATAAAACAACATAACACAAACAAGCTGGTTCTCTTCTGGAAATTTAGCTCAATTTCCTAATATGAAGACAATCCATTTGATAATTCGGAGGAGAGGGCTAATAAGATTTCAGTTGTTGTGTGTAGGAAGTCTTAAATCTGTGAGACAAAACCATTTCTAAGTTCTTGAAATTACTTAACCAGTTATAGTAACTTGAAAAGGAACATACCCTAAATAATACTAAGTTAAATTCATAGCTTTTTAAAAATTCAGAACTTATATAATTTTTCTTGGCTTAAAATACATATATTTAAATCTACTGAATAGTAATGATGCTGGAATGTTGGATTTGTAATATTTCATATAGTTGAATATATTAATTTCTGAAATAGAATTAGTCAGTTTCAGCTGTATATTTCCACTTATCCAACACCATGTTAATCCTTTTTTACTTACCTGTCAAACAGTATTTAAAAAAAAAAATTGATGTGCATTTGTTTTATCACATCTGACATGTTTGGGTAAATGACAACAACTTTAGTATTTTTAAAATGTTCCTTGATTCAAGAAATCAGCCTTCAAATAAGCTTCAGGCAGTTTCCCAGTAAGTTCTTAATGGATTGCTCCTTTCCATATTTCTCTTTTAAAATTTTTTCTTTAAAATCTATGTCTGCTTAGTTCTCTATATATTGCTATAACTAGTCCTGCGTTAAATACCATTGAGAGTTTAAAGCTTGCGTTTTTGCATCTAGACTCATTGGGGTTTAGAAGACTGGTCTATGGCAAGTTTCTTAACTTTGGTGTCTTAGTTTCTCCTCTTAAAAAGTTATACTTAGACCTATTTTATGAATTTTGTGAGGATGAAATGAGATAATATTAGAATTTAAAAGCTAGCCTGGAGCCTTACATTGTAGAGGGACGCATAGCACTTGATAATTACTATTATTATCATTTAAATAGAAAGTTGGCCTGAACTTTAAATGGACTGTGACTATTAAAGGAATGGTCAGATGCTGTATATTACTTTGTGGAAGTTGGTATTTGCAAATTATATTCTTAATTTGTCCTTTAGTTTGTATCTATGAAGTATAACTTCCCAGGGCATTTTCCTGGGTTTACTTTGGCCACCACAAATACTCTTCTAAGAACTGGAAAGAAGGTGGGAGAAAATTATAATGATTTAAGTTGAAAATACATGTCTGAGAACTTAGTACATTTTTATACTTCTTACTTTTTTAAGTTTATGTGGTGGGCTAGGCGTGAAAATAACACTTAAACTCACCACCTCTGCGTTTGTATGTTTACACATACCTGAGGAATCTCCCAGTGTAGTCTAAATATCTCAGGGCCCTGCTCCTTGGAGTAAAGGATTCATAAATCAAAGTTGGGAAATCCTACTGTTTTTAGGCCTTTAATAATAAAGACTCACATTTGGAAGAGTTATATTTGTTGTTTATTTTGGTCAAATACCCACCTCACTTCTTAGTGTACAGTTGTTTGACAAGTTACAGAAATTTTCTTGAAATATAGGGCATGTATATGTAGATACATTTTCTGTTTATTCTCTTTTTTCCATTCTTCCATGAAGGATGTAAATGGCTAGTGAGTGAAAGAGTAATAAAGTTAATAGCTTCAGTGATGTATGTTGATTTTCAATTACAAAACCATGTGTGCATCGAATACACATATAAACATACTAAAACATTATGTAGGTGACTTTAGTTTTGATTTTCTTTTATGTATCTTGGAGTTTCAAAACATGCTTTATTTAATGTAGTGATAATACTCTACAATTTGTACTCTTTTTTATTAAATTACAATTCCCATTTTCGAGATAACAGAAACAGAAAAAGATAGATTAAAAGACTGGCCTGGGGTTTATTCTGTAACCTGTTGTAGAGTTGGCAATAAACCCCTTGCCTTGAAATTTGGAGGGTCTTCTTAGTCATACTCCCGTTTCCCAAAACTCCTTGCAACTTGTATGGTTTAGTCTGATTCACTATAACTCCTTGCTATTTGTAGGCTCTACAAGTGTGGAGATAGCTAAAATATACTGCCAGGGTATACAAGCGTTGTATTCATGCATAGTCTATACAAAAGAGAGGTAATTCTCACTCAAGAAGCCATTAGCTTTTGGATCATTGCCTTGCATCAGAAATTAAAGGAATTTTTTCCTCTCTGCTACATAAAATGTGTTATTATTAAGGCAAACAAATATATGTAGTGACTGCCAACTCCCCTTTCCCCCCACCAAGAACAATGGGATCTACAGTGTAAAAGTGAATTTGACATTTCTGAGGCTTACAGATCCTGTTGTTGTTTATGACTCATTGTATCATCATATTTCCTACTTGAATTGTTTTTTGCTCATTGCTCTGATCTGGGGTTTGCCCACTGCTATTTGGTTTTTATATTCATCAGCTGGGTACCATCCCACTGCAGGCTTTAGTGTTTTCATCTCTTTCCCTTTATGTACTTGGCCCCATTTTGACTTTAATGGGAGTAGTTGCTTTGTCAACTTCAGAAAAGATTAGTTGTAGGTATAATTTGTGTTTGTGAGAAAAATTTCTCTAGAACCATGTTATTAGTGACCTCATTGAGCCTAATGTGCAGACATCATCAGTATGGAACAGATATGTCATGCTCTGAAAGTTAAGCTTCTCACATGGAAAGTGCCATTTCTTGGGTGGCTTTTAATGAAAGTAGAGGCATAGTTAAGAAGCAGGAGTGCGGAGCCAAATAAACTGATCATTTATTTTTTTTTTTTTAAAGATTTTATTTATTTATCTGACAGAGATCACAAGTAGGCAGAGAGGCAGGCAGAGAGAGAGAGAGGAGGAAGCAGGCTCCCCTTGAGCAGAGAGCCCGATGTGGGACTCGATCCCAGGACCCTGAGATCATGACCTGAGCCGAAGGCAGCGGCTTAACCCACTGAGCCACCCAGGCGCCCCTAAACTGATCATTTAAATTGGTTCTGGGATACTTGGTTGGCTCAGTCATTAGAGTGTGTGGCCACTGCTCTCAAAGGTTGTGAGTTTGAACCCCACATTGTGTTATAGAGATTATTTAAAAATGAAATCTTAAAACGAGTGAAAGAACGAATGTTGGCTCAACTGCTTCCTAGCAATATGACCTTGGGCAATGCTTTTAACTTCGCTGGCACTTATTATTGCCATTTGAGGGTTTAAAAAATACATATCTCAAGAAGTTGTGGAAATTAAATGATATTTGCAGAATTGCTGGTATGAAAACTCACTGGTTTGCAACATAAAGATACTCTTGATAGTGTATAACCTTTGAGTTTCTGTGGATATTGGGTTGGACTAACGTAACTCTCAGTGATGGTTCGATTTATAGTTGGTGACATTTCTAGACTCTTTTCTAATAGGGCATCATGGCAGAGTTTATTAAAAACTGAAAAATATTTCTAACTAGTATTTTTGTTTTTTAGGTAGAAATGGAGGTATCCTATATCATATCATGTACTGATTAAAATCTAACAAATATCTCTAATTATTTGCTTTTTTCCTTGGGGATTTGTTGTACACATGGCTTACAATTATTATTATTATTATTTTTAAAGCAGCAGGCACAGAGGGTTGAATAATCTCACTTCTTAATTCATGGCACATCTTTCTCATTGATCCATACAAGGACCCCTTTTTCATGTACTTCTTTTTGTTAGAATATTTAAATTTGGTTTTCTGCTGGCAAGAAGTGATTAAGAAACTTTGTTTTTCTCTTACCAAAGCTCTGAGGTCAAATGAATCCAGAAATATCGTCATACTAAGAGGTCAGAAATGGAAGGAATCTGCAATATCCTGTAGCCAGGTACTTCCTAACCTTTAAGAAAAAAACAAAAAACATGCCTTGTCTCTTATAATGAGTTTAAAAAATTGAAACTCCCCTCCCTTAAAGTTGTAGACCGCTCCCTAAAAAAAAGCAGATCTAGTGTGACTTCCCTGAAGATTGAGTGAGAAAATTGAGGCCCAAAGGGGTAAAGTCACAGTAATGCCATAATACTGGCCATTACTTTTGACCACTTATTATGAACCATGATCTTCTCCCCTGTGATTTAAGTATCCTCTCCAGATGTACCCAAGCTCATGCTGCTCATCACAGGCTTCTGTTTTGTTGTTCTCTTTGAATTTCCATATTGGTTCTCCTTTGCCTTCCTTCCTTTGTGATCTTAAAATGTCTTTTGTTTTATAGTTGTAGACTCTTTATCTCTGCTCTTGATTGCAGACTGTATTATTTGTGCTCCTTCTTCAGCTTTCTCCCTAAACTTGCTTTTCTGTGACATTTAGGTTGTTGGAATCAAACAAATAGCACAAATAATAAATATGAATCATGCTTGCATTGAAACAGTGAGACAAAGCAAACTATTACTCACTACTGGTTTCTTTTTTTGAGGAAATTTACTTGAAATCCCTGACCTTAAAATGTAAGAGTAAATCAGATTCCAAAAAGGTAGAAATTAAAGTAGATAAATTTCAAATGCCCAAAACAGTGCCTGGTACACAAGTTAGCAATCCGTTAAATGCTTGTTGATTGACTATAAGCAGGAGCAAAAGCTGTAAATCCTGGGTCTGCTCCTGCTGGTGAGCCAGTTCTCTGATTTAAGTCACAATGAACTATACTCTAAATGGAAAGTAATGAATGAACATTTGTGAAACACGCCTGTGTGCCAGGTGTTTTCATCAGGACTGCTAAATTTATCTCTGCAGCAGCTTTTCTAAGTTTATACTCTTCATTTTTCTTATTTTTTGGGTAAAGAAATGGGAACTCAGAAAGTTTAAATGAGTGGTACAGAAGGTTTGAATTTGATTTAGGAGCTTTCTGACTCTAAGGCCTTGTATCTTCCAGACATCCCTAGCACTGTAAGATATGGCTACTGTCTTTGTTTGTTTGTTTGTTATTGTCTTTAATTGTCATCATTACCATCATCGTCATCATTGCCTTTAGATTTTTTTTCAAACTTGTCCTCAAATGGTTGCCATTTGCCTCCAAAGAGGGCTGGGCATTAATGCTTCAGGTAGCCAGAGACTCTAGGACCTCTTATTCCTTCTGTACAGATCTGTTTGGTGTGTATATAAATGGTTACCTGAGTAGATGGTTACCTGAGATCCTTTCCAACTACTTGTGTCAAAGGTCCAGTGGGGATCAGGTCTTTCGCCTGTGTGGTTTTTGTTGGAAAAGTGGCCATAATGCAGAAAGATTTCCCTAAATGGGAAGGTAGCTGCCTTCCCACCCTCTCCACTTCCCTTGTCAGTTGCTGGAGAGATCACCAGTGACACAGAGCACTTCCAAACTTTGGGGAGTCCTGGATGGTTGGCAGATGAGATCATTTGATTCCAGTGAGACTTCCCAGCTGCCCTGAATTCAGTCTTCCAGAGCACCATACTTTTATTACTAGATTGAATTGTAGGATAAGAAAAGTGCTTTGAGCATCTCTAGACCACACGTAAGACTACATACTTGAGCCTGAGAATTTGGAGTGGGGCCTCTTAAGAAAACACACAGGTAATTGTGTGTGTGTGTGTGTGTGTGTGTGTGTGTCTATTTAGCTTTGCTATTCTTTGCTTTATGTAAGTGCCATTAATTTCAGTTTTTCTTTTTTTGTTAAAGATTTTATTTATCTGAAACAGAAAGAGAGAGTACAAGCTGGGGTAGCAGCAGGCAGAAGCAGATGGAGAGGGAGAAGCAGACTCCCCACTGAGCAGGGAGCCTGATGCAGGACTTGATACCAGGACCCTGAGATCATGACCTGAGCCCAAAGCAGCCGCTTAACTGAGTCACCCAGGTGCCCCATCCCATTTTTCTTAACTTAATTCAGTTGACCCTTTGAACAACATGGGGATTAGAGGTCCAGATCCCCCGCACAGTCAAAAATCCACATGTAATTCTTAATTTCCAAAAAGTTTAGTAACTGCATATTGTTAACTGGAAGCCTTACCAATACCATAATAGTTGATTAACACATATTTTGCATATTACATGTGTTATATAGTGTATTCTTATAGTAAAATAAGGTAGAAAAAATAATTTTTTTTTAAGATTTTTAAATTTATTTGTCAGAAAGAGAGAGAGAGAGCATAAGTGGGGGAAGAGCAGGCAGAGGGAAAAGTAGACTTCCCATTGGGCAAGGAGTCCGATGTGGGACTTGATCCGAAGACACTAGGATCACCAACCTGTGCCAAAGGCAGACACTTAACAGACTGAGCCCCCCAGGTGTCCCTATAGAAATAAGAAAATGTTAATAAGAAAATTCTGCAGTGGAGAAAATACGTTTACTGTACTGTTAAAAAAAGAAAGAAAGAAAAGTCCTGAAGAAGTGGACTCACATAGTTCCGACTCCTGTTCATGGGTCAACTGTACTTACTTTTGGTTGCTTCTTTTTTTTTTTTTAATTACATTTATTTATTTTCAGCATAATAGTATTCATTATTTTTTCACCACACTCAGTGCTCCATGCAGTCTGTGCCCTCTCCAATACCCACCACTTGGTTCCCCCAACCTTCCACCCCCCGCCACTTCAAACCCCTCATATTGTTTTTCAGAGTCCATAGTCTCTCATGGACTTCCCCTTCCAATTTCCCCCAACTCCCTTCTCCTCTCTAACTTACTTTTGGCTTCTGTTTTACTTATTCTGCCCCCCTCCCTTGGCTTCTCTGCCTGCTCTCGTCACTGTTCTTCGACCACCTTCTTTATGGAAAACAGCAGAAAACCATGAAGGTTTGTCTAGAATGATATTAATTATGAATCAAGGGACGGCTGCCCACATTTGACATGTAACGGAGTAGGGCTGACATTCGTATTTGTGTTCTCTGTGGAAGGCTGTGTGCACACCTGACCTCTGCTGCACTGAGGTACATTTCCTTCATCCTGCAGGGGTGGTGTGAAGAACACCCATATTTCCCACACAAATCAGAAAAGTGGGTAATCAGAATCAACACTGGGTAGAAGGAGGTCTTAACGGAAGTGCCTAAGTATTGTTCAAACACATGGGATAAATGTGTTCTGCTTTACTTGGCCAGAACAATGTCTCAAGCTGGTGATTAGGCTCTCCTCCAGCTTTAACCTCAGGCAAAATTTATGCAGCTCTACTACTGTTTGTCAGGTAATTAAAGGGAAAAAAGGGAAATATTTGTTTAAAGCAGAAGTGTTTTTTAATTAAACATGAAAAATAATAAATAAATGCAAGGGGAAGTAGACAGTAGGGAAATTGTTTTTAACTTTTTCCTTTAAAACATTAAGACCGTCAAGCAAAAGGCCAATATTTTAGGCATAGCTGCTTGTTAAGCTCTTACAGAGTATTATTCAGCTATGCTGGAAATCTGACTCAGATTCCTCTGTCTTTGGGTTGAAGAACTTGGAGGTATCAAGTTATTCTGTCTAAGTTGAAAGATAATGCCCTTTGCTATTTTCTGCTAACAACTAACTCCTTGCTTGATAGGGAAGGAGTTGTTGAATTTGAAATAAGAGCTAGCTCTAAGGCCAGTAGATAGTAATATAAATCTTGATATGAGAAGCACAGATATAGCAGAAAGTTTAGGCTGAAAGAAAAGGGGAATAAAAACTATGACTAACTATCATATGGGTTTAAACTATTCTCTTTGGCTCAACTTTAGAACCCAGGCCTTAAGGGTTCTACACCCAGAAAGCCTCTTCATACTCACCTCCTGTGTTACAGTTGGCTGCGACCATTGCAGTTGCTTGCCTAGATTATTTTAGCATCCTCACCAGCCTGTCCTATCTAATCTCTTTTGTTGCATCCTTCCTAGCATTGGTACAGTGATTTTTACCTGAGGTTCAAGTCTCCTCAAACTGTGCAGAATTTGAGGTTTTCCATGCTGTGGTCCTTGGATAATTGCAGCCCTGCATCTGATATGTCTTTTCCCTACATGTACTCTACATGTACTCTAAACTCCAGCCATTTTAGAAGTATTTAGTCTTTCCTTCAGCACCCTGTAGAACTCCTTTCACCTCCTTGCCTTGGTCTTGGAGGATTTTATCCTAGGCTTCTATTTGAGCCCTTCTTAAATGCTAACCTTTTCCATGAAGGCCTTGCCTGTTCTCTTAATGGGTAAGAGTTTTCCCTCTGAGTCTCTATAGCACTTTTACCTCTTTTTTAGTCCATTTATACCCTGTAGTGTACTAATTTTGTAGTGGTTTTCTAATTTTCTTACTAGGCTACATGGTCCTTGAGAGTAGGACCTGTGGATTGGTTACCCTTACCTTACCTTCCACCAGGTATTCTCTGTGAAGCCATGCTATTTCTACTCAAAATAGCTCTGTTAATAATGCATCAGTGTATAAAGCTTGTTTATTAGTACTTATTCTCTAGAGTTGTTCTGAGGAGCACATGGAAGAATTTATTTAGATATGCAGCTCTGTGGCTATCAGAGACCCAATAAATAGGCTCTTAATAAATAGCATAGAAGTTGTAGCCAGATGGCCAAGGTTTGAATTTCCCCTCTGTTACCTACCAGCATGAGATTTTGGGTCTCTGCTCTTTGTTTCAGTTCCTTGTCTATAAAATGAAAATAATGGTAGTATTTACCTTGTAGGATTGTTGTGAGGATTAAATGAATCTGTACATTTAAAGCACTTAAAACAGCACCTAGCAGATTGTAAGCCTGTACCATCCAATTTGGTAGCCATTAGCTACACGTGGCTTTTGTGTTTGATGGCTGGTCCAAGTTTAGAGCTACCATAAGTATATAAAATACATATTAGATATCAGAGACTTGGTATGAAAAATACAGTGCTGGGGTGCCTGGGTGTCTCGGTCGGTTAAGCTTCTGCCTTCGGCTCAGGTCATGATCCTAGGGTTCTGGGATCAAGTCCCGTGTCAGCCTCCTTGCTCAGTGAGGAGCCTGCTTTTCCATCTGCCTGCTGCTTCCCCTGCTTGTGTGCTCTCTCTCTCTCTCTCGAATAAATAAAATCTTTAAAAAAAGAAAAAGAAAAATACGATGCTTGGTATCTCAGTTTTTTGTATTGATTTCATGGTGAAATGTTTTTTTTTTTTTTTTTAAGATTTTATTTATTTATTTGACAGCTAGAGATCACAAGTAGGCAGAGAGAGAGAGAAGGAAGCAGGCTCCCTGCTGAGCAGAGTGCCCAATGTGGGGCTCCATCCCAGGACCCTGGGATCATGACCTGAGCCGAAGGCAGAGACTTTAACCCACTGAGCCTCCCAGGTGCCCCTGAAATTGTATTTTTGATATATTAGGTCAAATATGTTAAAATCTCAACTTAAACTTTCAGTATGGCTAGTAGAACATACTAAATTACATATATGGCTCACATTATATGTATACCGTACAATACTGTTGTAAGCACTATGTAGGTGTTAGCCTTTATTATTATTTTTATTATTATTATTATTTTTAAAGATTTTATTTATTTATTTGACAGACAGAGATCACAAGTAGGCAGAGAAGCAGGCAGAGAGAGAGGAGGAACCAGGCTCCCTCCTGAGCAGAGAGCCCGATGCGGGGCTCGATCCCAGGACCCTGGGATCATGACCTGAGCCGAAGGCAGAGGCTTTAACCCACTGAGCCACCCAGGCGCCCCTATTTTTATTATTTTTAAAGTCTGTGGTGATCATGGTGGTGGTGATGGTTTCCGTGTACCCCTCTCCCTTTTTCCTTTTTTCCTCTACCTTTTTGACTTCAGGGGTTCTGGGTAAGGAAAATTAGGAAAGAAAGTTGTTAGTGGATGAGGTGAATGAGGGGGCAAAGGCATGAACAGCTTCTGTCCTCAAGTCAACAAAGACAGGACCTAGTCGCACTATAGTGCTATGTGCTCTGAGTTGCTAACTTAAATCTTCCTGCTTTCTTGGAGAGAGAAAGTATCCTTCCATTGCTATCTCATGCTTTCCTTATTACAAGGAGGAAGCTAAACTTGGCTATCATAGCTGGATATTCATTTATAATAATGAAAATGGAAGCTTGTTGAAAAATATGGATTAGAAGGATTAAGGATTTTTTTTTCCTTTTGGTTCAGAAAAAATGAGTTTGTTTTCCATTAAGGAAGTGAATTCAAAAGCTAACATTAAAAAAAAGTGTAAACACTTAAAAAATATTTGGTTATCTTAATTCGAACTAGCCTTCAACTCCAAATGAGTTGTACTGTTCTACAGTAACCAGATACTATGACAATGACTGCTGACCATGGTTAAAAAACTCTCAGACTAATTTATGTATGAGTTACTTAAAATGATTTTATAAAATGCACACCACATGATCTGAAATTCAGTTTGCACATATCCTATGCTTCAGTGTGTCGTACGGTCTGTAGCATTGACTATGCTGGTAACTACAGCCGTCACGGTCTCATAACTGGACTATTAGTACAGTGGTAATTTAAGAGTTTGATTTGGGCAGCCTCTTTTAGGAGGGTGGTCAAAGAAGTGTGTAAGTCCTGCTGATTATGTGTTCAGTAATATCCTGGGATCTTACTTCCCCATAATTGCTTTTCATGGTGGCTTGTTCCTTACATGGAGTATTTATACCAGGAGTGATGGGGGTGTGGCAAACTAGATAGAGATAATCATTTGAAGTGTCAGTTTCCTTTGAGATCATAAGGTACAGTGAATAGCATTATCTCTCTGAGTGCCTTAGAACTAATAGGGAACAAAAAGCCACTTGCCAATCCCAGTGGACAGATGTGGTTTATTTATCTTGGTAAATCTTTGAGAGGGTAGAATCACTATAATGCAGGGGGCTCCCCCCTTAGATATTCTGTGGGTGTGGCTGTTGGCACATAGCAAGTTTTCCTGCTTCTGTTCCAAGTAAGAATCTTTGAGCTGTTTTTCTTGTTCGAACAGTGTCTAGCTGATAGCTGTTATTTTAAATATCGACACTTGAAGTGATGGCCACCTGTTTACCTGTTAGGTGAAATGTTACAAAAGAACACATTCCAGGATAGTGTAACTGTGATCTCTGTGTTTGGATTTGCATGTTATTTCTGAATGCATAAATCCAAACTTGGACAGTTTAGGTTTGATTATTTATGTTAGCGAATACTGGTTTATGAAAGAGTCATAATAAATTTCTTCTAAATAGTAAGCTTCTCTAGGGCCTTTGAATATTTGAATTGCAAAATATTGATCACAACTGCGAGGAAAATATCTGTTGTATAAAGCCAGACATGTCTGTGTGTGTGTGTGTGTGTGTGTGTGTGTGTGTGTATCCATGTGTGTTCTCACATGCTGGCCACCAAGTACATAAATATGTACCTTCCTGCATTCTTTATAGACAAGAGAAACATTTCTTGTTGCTCTTGGCCTGGAGTTATGTCCACCCTCTTCTCACTGGAAGTGTCAGGGCAACACACACAATAGTAAATGAGGAGATGAAACAAGTGGGACCAGAAAACATTGTCCACAGCCCAGTGGTCCGTGTCACCATTCTTCTGCTTCTAGCATATATTGCATAATCCAGAGAGACGAGACAAGCCAAATCCTTTTAGTACACCATGTCTGGGGAGGTTATGGAATCCCAGAGGTTTGTTTCTTGTTGTCATTGTAACAGTCTCGATTGTGACATGGAGATCCTGAAAGTCACCTGAGAATGTCATGAAAACCACATTCCCATTACTGTTATTTCTGCTGGACACTTACTGGTTAGGGAATACATTTTACTTATTAAAAAAAATATATAACCAAGTGCAAGCACCTATGTTCTTTGCATTGAAGTCACACACAAGAACCATCACTCCTTTCCTTACACAGTTACACCTAAGCTTTTGCGATAAAATGTGCTGTATTTGTATTTGTAAGAAGTCATTTTAAAGGAACTAGAAGCTTTTATTTAGACTTCTCATTCTTCCCTTTTTTACAGAAATGTCAGAATCAGAATATATTTTCTTAAGAATCTGAACGAAGGGTTTTCCTGCTTACTTCCATGATAGTAATTATGTAGGAAGAAAGAGCTTTAGGAATTTTCCTTCTTTTGAAATTCTATTATTTTCTTTGTTGATAAAAAGGGATACTAGTAAATGTTTGTTAGCCTAACAAATGTTAGTCTTTATGCTGTAAATTAACATTACATTAATAAAAACTATCTACTGAGAAAGCTTGTTTTGTTGGTTCTGAACTTTTTTAGAAATTATAGCTAAGTATGTAGTTTGACTGTTCCAACCCGAATGTTAGTTTAAAAATAAATTTTGTTTCAATCTGTGCAGCTGTAGTTTACTTTCCATGCATGGAAAGTATCTATTTTATTAAGTCCTATGAGGAATATGTGTCACATACATTTAAGAAAAATCTATTTAAGATGAAAAATTCCAAAAATGACTTCCCCCTGGTGTGAAGTAAAACAAAAGCCCCAACCGCATCTCTGCCTGTGATAATGACATTGAGGTAACAAACTGCAGGCAGGTGAGGTTCATAGGGATGATCTCACACCTGCACTGTGAGCTTGGGAACAGCTGGGTCTGGAGCTGGCGTGTAGCCTTGCTTTATATTTGATGCAAGACCACCCCTCAGACTTGCGGCCCACACATTTGCATGGAGGACTCCTAGTGTTTTAAAATAGGCAAATAGGATTGTGGAGTAGGTAGCAGTCCCTGGTTTTGTCAGTCTTTTCCCCAGAATAGAGAGGTGAAGAAGCCTCAGTTTAGTCCCACCAACCTTTAAGCCTAAATTCCTCGTATCACTTGAGAATTGTGTCTGCCAGGCAAGTGTCACTTGCAAAGCCCAAAGACTGAAGATCTGTGTCTACTTAAGTAGGTCTTTGCACTGTGGCTAGTGAGGTAGCAGGTGAGGCCCACGAAGGGCTCCTTCCCCACTAGGCCCTACGTAATTCCCCTGAAACTGCTCATTGGTGCTCTAGGGTAGTTGAGGGTGGTAAACGTTGTGGGCACGCAGAGCTAGTAGCTCTGCAGTAGCCCTAGAAGATGACTTCAATGGCGCTCTTTGGTTTCATTCTTTTTCACATATCCCGAAAGAAAAGGCATCTGTCCATCTATCCCTCCATCTCCTTGTGAAGGGAAAGTCAAGGTTGAGTCTCTAAGACCTCTACCCCATCATCTAACCCAGCTTAAGGAAGGTTGTATGAGGCTCACCATTATTTTATCTCTTTGCCCAGTCACTCCTCTGTCACCAAGGCCCCATGGCTCCTTCCTCACCTGATCACTCAGGGCTGTTCTGTTCACTCCAACATTGGTATTGCTGTGGTTAATGTCTTCTGGGAATGCTTGTACACACATGGTTTTCCAGGGGCATGAAGTAGAAATGGTTTGCTCTCTTGCTCTTTTAAGGTCAGTTCTACTACCTTGGTTTTATTACATATGTACTGATTTCTTTAAAGCAAGAGATCAAGGACAATCAGTTCAGATCCAGCCTTCAGATAGGTTTGGTTTGGCTGGTACACTGTTCTAAAACAGTTTGAACTTCCTTTAAACACTTGGGGAGATTTCATTTAGCAGTTCAGAATTCTGGCTTCTGATAGAATTAGAGTATCTAACCACACATTATCTGCTTTCCCATGTGACTGGTAGACATAGGAATTGAATAATGGCTTCTCTTTTTGGAATAATGACGTTTTAAGCCTTTTTGACCATCTATACCCATACAGGAAACAGTATTTATCTTTACTATGTGCCATGCATTTTGTTCTGTTCTATTTCATTAAAGCACAAATTGTTCAAATACCATAATATGATTTTCTTATCCACTGATAACTGACCTGTAGCTTGGGAGCACTACTTTGAATTTAACATCAGGTTCTGCTTGCCAGGGCCCTTGCGAAGCTGCGTTGGTGCTTAACATTGGGCTTGCTGCAGCATCAGTTTGTTCTCCAAGCACAGTCAACTGCCATTCACATTAGGGAATCAAATAGTGCTCTGGATTGTCCATTCTGCAGCCCATGTTTAGCCTGTGGGTACCCAGGTAAGCTGATTGTTCAGGACCCTTTGAGCATTGCCAAGACTGAAGACAAAGTGAGAATGAATGCCTCTCTTTCACCTCACCACAGCTTTCTTGTCCTGCCCCTACAAAGATACATGAATAGGGAGGAAATACGCTGTTTTGTGGGAGACTGCTTCTGGGCTCTCCTACCTATTGCATAATAGTGGCTCCAGTAGATAGGTATCAGGGACCATTCATCTTACAATGAATTTTTTTTGTAAAGCAGAGGAAGTTTTTAACTCTAAGTTATTTTAGTGGCTTTACATTTGCATTACAGACTTTTAAGTATGGTCATTAACTGAGATGGGTTAGTAGTCAGAGGGCAGGAAAAGACTAAAGGGGTTTGTTAGTCATTTTATTTGCCTTATTATTACTCACCAGACCCCTGGCCATCTAAACATCAATAAAAAAGGACAAAACATCGTTTTACACAATTCAAATTATACAGTGATATTCAGGTGTTCAAATTGTATTCCTTTATGATGCTGATAGATTAGAATTTGAGTCAGAAGATACGGCTTCTTGTTGTAGCCACAGTTTTACTATGTGAACTTAGGTAAGCCTTTCTTTATAGTGCATGGCCTTGGTGTTCCCATCAGTAAAACGGGCATGTTGGAAACAACCCCCTATTACCCATCCCATTGATATCTGAGGGTCTGGTGAGATATATGTTTATGTATATATACACTATGTTTCTTTCTGTTTGTTTCTGCTGTCTTATTAGGAGATACAGAATTATGTATCAAAGCTGCTTAAAGTGCTTCATGCATTTTTACACAAATCACTAACGATTCTTCAGGCAATCTTTTGGGGAAGAAAGGGGTCATCAGGACATTTGAATACAAATGATAGTTGAAGCCAAGATCCATAGAACGTGCATTACAATTTAGTGGCTCTTGGTCTTGGGAACTTCTGAATTGCCATTCACTGAGCTGTTAGGAATTCAGCTGGAACACTAGTTTGATCTACTGAAAGCTGATTCTGAAATACAAGTGCTGTACATTTATTTGCTCTAGCCCATGATAGAGGCAAAAACTGAGCAGAGAATATTCTTGCTCTTTATCCAAGGCTCTTTCCTTGAGAATGAAGTTATTGGACTGCTATAGTGAAAGGCATTTATACTCTTTTACTAAAAAAATTGACCAACTTTCTGATGGTTTTCCAATCTATCCCAATCTAGTCCTGATTTGTTGAGTGATAGCACTTTGGAGACCACACAAAAGGCCCATGAAGAAAAATCCAGCAGGGACTTACTTTTGGTTCTTACCTCATAGTTAACAACCCTTCCTCAAGCTTATAGTCCCCATCACATGCAGTTCCGAGACATTGTCCAACAAAGGACACTTAGACCCAGTCCATTTAAAACTGACCAGAATGAATAATCAGCTTTAGAATTTGACATGAATAAATTGTTTCTAAGAAATTACATGCGAACAAGTGTTGTCTCTGATTCCTAAGAATAGACTTTTGTCAGGTGCCAAAGGTGATTCTCTCCCTATTGTGTGGTAGGTGGTGCAGAAGAGTGTGATTCTGGAGTGAGAAAACAGATTTATGTTCTTGCCTTGTCCCAGTCACCAGCTTACTCATCTTGGTCGTTGCATTGAATGTCTCTGGGCCTCATAGTCAACCTTACAGTATTTATTATGCAACTCTGACTTAGAACTTTGTTGTAGCTACTGTATTATTTCTATTTTACAGGTGGGAAAATTGAGGTTGGAGAGAAGAAAATAACTTGCCCATGATCACACAGCTTAGGAAATTGGTAGAATCTAGGGTGGAGCTCAGGTTAGCATGACTCCAGACCCTGACAGCTGCCTTGTAGTTTGAAGGACCCTTTTTGCTAATACTAAAGGATTCTGGGTTCTGGTAGTTGTCAAATAACACATTATAATTGTTAAAATAATCAAAGAAGTAATTTTGTAGACATCTGTAAGATAAAGAACAACTAATGCAAATAAATTTTAATAAGGACATGACAAAAGCAGAAATGTTAGGAAGCATCCTAAGTTTTCTGGGTGTTCCACTCATCTGTTTCTCCAACCATTCCCTGCTTCCTACCTCCCCTTCAGACACAAAAACCACAGTTTTATCTAGTTAATAAGAAGTAAAAATTGACAGTTGACTTATGTCATAATTTACTGGGTGCTGATAAGAACTTTTAATCAAGCTAAATTTTCCTTTGCTTAATAATTCCTTCTTACCATAATGCTCTAAACACACCTCTAAAATAGCATTACTGGGGCACCTGGCTGGCTCAGTCCATAGAGCAATGCAACTCTTGATCTTGGGTTTGTGGGTTCAAGCCCCATGCTGGGTATAGAGAATACTTAAAAATAAAACCTTTAAAAATAGTAATACAATAAAATAGCATTCCTTTCCTCTGCATTTATTTTCTTCAAGTGTCTGAGTGTTTTCACCTCACCTCCTGTTAACAGCTTTATCCAAGGTGATTTATTAAAACTGATTTAGTCTATTTAATCAGCCTTTTCTCATTCTAAATAATTTGGGGAGTAGTCTGAGACTTTCCCTCAGTTTGATCCCATTTTCCTATATCAGGTGTTGCATTGCAGATCTCTCTGCTTGATCTGGGAAGCACATAATTTATATTGTCTACTTCACAGACTATTTCAAGTTAGAACCAAAATTTAGTGTTGTTAAACTTAAGACTTGTGTTTAGGTTTTCAGTGTAA